>NC_137979.1:39344475-39711975 GCF_963924665.1 Micromys minutus | reverse complement strand
ACAGTCCAGAATTTGGGGAAAGGATCTGATTATGAAATTTGGCAGCAAGCCAAGTGTTCTATGGCCCCCTTGACACACCCAGAATGTTCTCTCTGAGATATACATAATTTCATTGTTTTTCTTGTGTACAACTATAATACTCCTTTTATAAATCTCATTACTTTTTGTCTTTTACAAACACCTTTATGAGTCATATCCCTGTATGAAGAAGACTTTGGTCATAAGTTTCTCTGTGTGGTTCCAGTATTGTTCCCACTTGAATTTGGTGCAATTTGCACATCCCATAGCATCACTGAAAACCTTTCCACACTTATAGTCTCAAGCTTAGTAGGATCTAAGTCCATACATAGAAAAGACAGCCTGCCTACAATTGATAGACTCAACTGGCTGACTGGGTATTGATTTCACCTCAAGGCCTGACAGCTTGGTCCTTTCATGGATGGCATGATGTATGTTTTATTGTGCTGGTGCTTTACAGCTGTTGTGTCTCACTTGAAGTTTGGAGAACAGATGCTGAGGGATGTCTTTTTATATAGAATTTGTTATTTTTCTCATTGATGTGAAGTAGAGGTGGGGAAACAAGTTCTTTTGCCAACTCAGAATCCCACACGAGCATTTAGCATTTAGGCAATAGGAAAATGGTGCACATGATCATATAATTAGTAAGTGTGCACTGAGAGCGAGTTGTGGGGAACATACAGGAAGGGATTCTTGAAATGCTGAACATTAATCATGTTTTAAATTCTATGCTGTTTCTTGTGTAAATAATTTAAGGGTGCATTCATTAAACCATAGAAATATGATTGTGGATATGATCATGACCTTTTTAAAGGTAACAATATGGGCATAGCAATCATGGTATCAAAAAGTTTTCTAGGACCAAGATATCTCCTTTACTAATCATTGGTGATTCTGTGAAGTTGAAATGGTTGCTTCTTTGGAGAAACAGTTGTGTCATGTGATTTTTTTTTCTGGAAATTGTCATATAAGAAGTGCTTTGCTGAGGCTGACATGTGGGACAATGTTTCACTGAGAACAGTCACGTGGTGTTTTCCTGAAAGCCGCCTGGTAAAGGGGCATATGATGTTTTACGAGAGAAGACACTTGAGAGAATATGTGATGTTTGGAAATTATATATATGTGTGTGTGTGTGTGTGTGTGTGTGTGTGTGTGTGTGTGTGTGTGTGTATTATATATGTACGTGTATGTGTATATGTATATGATATATATGTATATTTATATAATATTTTAGATAACAATTCTGTACTGTCTCTTATGTAAATGATTTAATGATGTATTAAATCATAGAAATGTGACATATAGTGAATGGTACTGTGGCACTCTTTTGCCTTTTTGCTAGCCTTCATTGCGTTTTGCTGATCACTGATGACACTGAACTATTGGTTCTCTTTGCTATCTTTACTGATCATTGTTTGCTGTGGTTTCATGGAAAGAAACAAACCAAAGCACTTCTTATGGTGTCCTAGTGCCTTCTTACTGCTTCCACAGACTCATTCCAATTAGCATAGCCTCAAGGTTTCTTCTAGATCAAACTGCCATTGCTGCTTCTTACGGAGAACAATTGGAAATATGGCTAAAAAGAACTTGGAAGAGCCTTAAATTTCCTTTAATTTGAAAATATTTTTAGCCAAGCTCTCTTTGACTTTATTGTGTACTGAATTTTATTCTTTTGAGTACATTTTTAGGAGTAAATCATTACTTGACCATATTTTATAGTTCTACTTTTAGGTCCATTTTTTTTTTCTTTGAAGAGCCTCCATTACAACTTCTGTAGTGAGTACACAAATTTACATCCTCATCAACAGTATTTCCTTATCTGGCTTTCTATGCTCCAGAATTTGTTGCTTTGATTACGTTTTCTTCTCTTTTTGAAAATGGAATTGTTTCTGTAAAATATGCTTTGACTCTGGTCCCACTACCCTTGCTCCCCTAAGATCCTCCACTGTAAACCACGCAACAAATCCACACCCTTTCTTCTCTCTCTTGTTAGAATACAAGTAGGCCTACAAATTAACAACAACAACAACAATAATAATAATACTAATAATAATCAGAATAGGACATAACAAACAAAGGCAATATAGCCATAAAAATTTCAAAACATATATAGTTACAGTAACACACATGATATTTGGCAATGCAGAAATCCCATAAAAATAATCACAAAACTGGAAACTGTAATATGTAAGTAAATGACCTGTAGGTTAAAAAAATTAATTTCTCCAACTAACACTGTAAATTACCTGAAAGCTATGCAATTATTGTTCTGACTTGTTAAAATAGATAAACTAGAAGTTCTTAATAAAAGAAATGTACATTTCTATTAACTGGCATAAATTTTCCTCAAACAGAATAAATTTGTGATGGTTAGATTAATTGTCAACATGACAAAACCCAGCATTACCTGTATTATGGGCCTGATGTGTGTGTATATGTGTGTGTGTATACTGAGCTGTGATCTTTATTAGCATAAAGGTTCTCTTTTCTTACAGTAACATATTGGCAAAACTTAATTAGTTTGTTTCTCTCAAAGGCAAATTTGTTTGTTTCTTTCTTCCTTTCTTCTTCCTTCCTTCCTTCCTTCCTTCCTTCCTTCCTTCCTTTCTTTCTTTCTTTCTTCTTTCTTTCTTTCTTTCTTCTCTCCCCTCCTTTCTCCCTTCCTATATGTGTGTGTGTGTGTGTGTGTGTGTGTGTATGTGTGTGTGTGTGTGTGTATTTACATCCCAAACAGGTTCTGCTCCTTGCACAGCTCTTAGCTTCTCCTCAACTCTTCTTTCCACCAGATCCACTCAATCATTTCCACTTCAGAACTGATGTTAGAAGGCACTGGTACCTAAGTAGGGCTCCCAACAGTATAAACAGGAGAAGAGGAGCTGAGCTGTGAGCAAGTGACCCTTTTTCTTCTAAGCTGCTTTAGTCAGAGTATTTTGCTTAGCAACAGCAAAGGGGACTATGGAGGGTTTTCTTCTTATCTGTTTCAAATGCCTGCCTAGTCTACATTCTAATAGTTAAAATCACCTGAATACAAATTGTTCATCGAGAAGCAAATACTGAACAAAGGCTGAGCTCTGGCCGTATGATAGCAGCTGTGTTCTTGATGAGGCGTATACCCTTTACTGCCACGTTAGGTGAAATTGTGGCTGTAAGGTTTTGTTCTCGAATTTTTTTTTTTTTTTTGTGTTTAAGATTTCAAGGTTCATGGATGTGACATATTCTTTAAAATTATTCTCTTAGTAGTTTTCCTAAGTAAAGTTAGTTACAGTCATTATCTAATTAATTA
Organism: Micromys minutus; assembly: GCF_963924665.1. Lineage (NCBI taxonomy): Eukaryota > Metazoa > Chordata > Mammalia > Rodentia > Muridae > Micromys > Micromys minutus. The sequence continues at coordinate 39,708,674 of NC_137979.1, read as the reverse complement.
TAGTTGTCAGACCCCGAGGTTCATCTAAAAACCTGTGCTGCCTACACGTTTACCTTGATTGTATACCTCTTAATATCTAAAGAAAAGTTTAAGTACTGTTTCAACATTTCCAGTTAAAGGAAAACAAGTGTGTGACCAGACTGCCATATTGAATCTTAATTTTTCACTCATTTCTTATGATGATCTCTTTTACTTAAAAAATAAAATCACAAATACATTTCCATACTTTAAGACTTTGAAACATGCCCTTGTTTATATAAATTTTCTATGCAATGTCACATAAGTCAAGTTACTGCCCTCTAATTCATATTCATAGAATGACATAGGGGCCGGAGAGTAGGTGAAAAGGTGCTAGGGATAGTCACTGATACTATTTTTCTAGGTTATTAACATATTAGAAGAGGTATATCTATATTTTTATGTAAAGGATTGCTTACCTTGATCTAGAAGTAATGAACCTTCAGCTCTAAAGGATTGCCAACCAACAGAAACATCTCCTCTTCTCCCAGCTACTGACCTCTGGTTAAACACACAGTGGGGAGTGTAGAATGGAATGCTAAGAGAGCAGCACAGAGAGCAGCAGTTTATACAGAGAAGCAGAGATACAACAAAAGAAGAATGCCCACGTGGACTACATGTTCCAACCCTTGAGAAGCCAGCATGGGAAGTAGTTATATTAGGAACTTCAAATTTCCTTAACATTTCCAATTAATGTAATGGCTGTTTGTGTGTGTTGAATGAATCAGAATGGGTTGTCAAAATAATAACAAATGTCTGGCAATCTATACAGAATCACTCGACAGTATTATGAAAGTGTGGAGCTGCAGTGATTTACAAGGATATTTCTTAAATTGACTATGATTGATAAGTGATTTCTACAGAAATGGCTGAGTTGTAATAATGGAAAATGTAAGCAACGGAACACTAAATATTGTGAAGAGAGATCATATTTTAAGATAAGGAACTAAAGTTACCTTCATCAGTGCCAGGCTCTGATTTTTGGATTTATATTTATGCTCTTCACTATAAACTTCACAGCAACTTCGAGAAGTTAGTCATGACATTATTCTTTATTAGGATGAATTTCTAAAGACACGGGTACTTAAAGCTTTTAAATATGACTGTCATAGTAAAGAAAACTGGAGTCTAGTTTAAGGCTTGAGATAGTTAGCTCCATTGCTACACTTTTTCCATTTCTCAAATCTAGGCTTGGAGAGATAATTTACACATAATTCTATAATCTCTGCCTTTGATGGCTTTCAACCAACATAAGTGCTAGAATTCCTAACCTGCTCCTTTTGGTTGCTTACAAGATAAGAAATGCATAAATGTTTGCATTAATACTCTCTGCTTGATATAAGTAGAGCAAATATTGTGGGAGGTAAGGATAGCTTCCACTTCATCAGTGCACTGACCTTCAGTTCGGACCTATATTTCAATACTGTTGCATTCTTCCCATAATTCAGAGACTGAACTCTTTGTTTGATCTCTAGTGCCACAAGAACAATAAAAATAAACAACTGTTGATCATATCTTGTGCCCGATATTGTTTTAACTTCTCTGCATGTGTAATTTTATTGATTCCAATTAGTAACACTAAAGGTTCATATGGGTGAACTGTCTATCCAAATTCATCATGCCACGAATCCTTCGTTTGGTCTCTTCTAATATGTCTTTCACCCATACCTGAAGAAGCACTTGAGAGCTAATTGCACTACCATGAGCCACTGAAGTGGAACCATGTATTTGTTCACGTAATAACATGTTATGTGTGGATTTACTGTAGTGGGATAAAGCACAACATATGTTTTAGCATTGCCAGAGTTCTTATTCAATCCAGTTTGGCTCCCTACCCAGTACTTTGACTGACACAAAATAATACAACAAGTAAATCACATTTGCCAACTGTTAGTAATAGGTAACAATTTATATTATAAATTAAAAATTTCTGTTTTCACTCAAAGGTTCAAGGTTCAGATATGGCTGAGGATCCAAACCTATAATTAATGTCCCAGTTGTCCTCTCTCAGTTACAACTAATATATTTATGCTAGTATATTTGTCTACATGTATCTTCATGTTTTATTCCATATATTTATGTTTAGCTCTTTTTTATGTTTTAAGTTTATGTAAGTGATGTATTATTCTATCATTTTGTATGTTCCCTTTCACTGGAATTATAGTTCAAAAATATCTCTCATTTTAACAGAGAGCTAACACTCTTTAATTGTTGAAATGTTCTATGATAAATAAATCATAATGTACTTATCCATTCCCTTGCTGAGTTATAGCATCAACAACATCTTGGATTTAAATAGCACTGCAATAAATATCTTTAGACATATGCTCAAAATGTCTCCAGGGAAAGTAAAAAGAAATAGATCTGCTTGATCACAAAATATAAATTCATTCCTTTATAGAGAATTTTCAATCACATAGCATGCATAGTTTCTTTCTTAGAGGTTGCTCAATTATTCCTTAAAGTGGTCATTGCAAGTTTTAGCCCCAACAGAGATGTATTATAATTCCAACTTTCATTTTTCTTGCTAACAATTGTTGTCAGATAGATTAATTGTTAACAATTTTATGAACTCCTTGGAAGCATTTATTTCAGTTTTTACCTTTAACCAACTGAGATATTGGTTAGATGTTGAATACCCATAGTCATCATGGAAATGCAAATGAAAGCAATTTTGAGATTAAATCTGAACCTGGCTGGAATGACTAAGGTCAAACAAATACTAAAATGTGTGGTGCCATGAATGTAGCAGAAGAGAAATACTAAATTTACTGCTGGTGAGGGTGAAAACCAGCATAACCAGTATGGATATCAATATGGAAATTCCTCATAAAGCTACACATAGATGCCATATAATCAAATACCACTGTTGGTAATATACCCAGAGAACTCTATGTCCTAATGCAGAGATATATATTCAACCATATTTCTTCTGCTCTATTTTTAATAGCCCAGAAATGGAAACAGCCTAGAGGCCTATCAACTGATGTCTTATGGATATATTCAATACTTATAACAAGTAAAATTGTTTTGGTCTTTTTCTGTGTGTGCGGTGGTAGAGTTTGAACGCAAACCTTGCATACTAAACAGATACTCTATAAATGAGTCACATCACTGTAGAACTTTAGTGAAAGAAGTTTGTTTTACTTGTGAAACCTCATCAAGTAACAAGCATTTATTCTTTAATCTTCACAAATTTTTGCTAAGCTCATTTGTTTGCTTTGTTCTTCTTTCCTTGTTGAGCTCTTTATTTATTACATAACCCTTTAGTTTTCAGTTTAATATAGCCCTTTCAAAATTTCATTGTTTAGGCTATAAGCTGACTAGTTTTATGTTAACTTAACATAAGATATAGTTATCTAAAAGAAGGACAACTCAATTGAGAACATGTGTGCAAGAGATTGGGCTACAGGTACACACTTATAGGGTATTTTCTTAATTAGAGTTTGATATAAGAAGGTCTAGTTTATTGGGATGGAGCTATTTCTGGGCTAGTATTCTCAAGTTCCCTAAGAAAGAAGGCTGACCAAGCCATGGAAACAAAGCCAGTTAGCACAAATCCTCCATAGCCTCTGCATCAGCTCCTGCCTCCAGGTCCCTGTGCTGTTTGAATTCCTGTACAGAATTACTTCAGTAATGAACAATGAGATGAAAATGAGAGCCAAATAATATCTTACATCCTCAAATAACATATTTCATCTGGGGATGAAGGACGAATGATTTTGGTAATGTTTCATCACAGCAGTAGTAACTATAAATAAAACAGGCTCTTAACAACTCTGTTTTTATTTAATATTAGCTTGTCAGATATTATTCAAAATAATTATATTAAGATTGTTATCATACTTCTGGCCTGTCTTAGTCGGGGTTTTTATTCCTGTACAAACATTATGACCAAGAAGTAAGTTGGGGAGAAAAGGGTTTATTCAGCTTGCACTTCCACATTGCTGTTCATCACCAGAGGAAGTCAGGACTGGAACTCAAGCAGGTCAGGAAGCAGTAGCTGATGCAGAGGCCATGGAGGGATGTCACTTACTGGATTGTTTCCAATGGCTTGCTCAGCCAGCTTTCTTACAGAACCCAGGTCTACCAGCCCAGGGATGGCACCACCCACAATAGTCCCTCCCTCCTTGATCTCTAGTTGAGGGAGTGCCTTACAGCTGGATCTCAAGGAAGCATTTCCTCAGCGGAGGCTCCTTTCTCGGTGATTAACTCCTGCTTGTGTCAAGTTGACACAAAACCAGCCAGTACATGGACCAAGGCCAGACCAAGCCCAGTTTCATCAGGACCTGCAGCCCACCAACAGGTCTCCAGGAGCTCTGCTGGGGCACTCTCCATCATAAGTGGAAGAGTGAGTCAACTTCTTCTGCCCATTGTCTACCCTGGGAGAGGCTATCCAGAGCTCTCACAGCACAGGCAGCTATACTGCATGGGGGTTCACACTTCCTGTCCAAGGGCAGAATCAGTTCAAGTGCATCAGGACTGGGCTCTGCCACCAGAATTCACAGCCTAGACTGAGAGATGAACACCCAGGGACAATCTCCCCCTGGAGACTACTGTCCCACAGACATACAAGAGAGACAAGCTCCAATAAGAGACAACAAGTTCATGTAGCAATACCTATAAGAAGATGGCAAGAGCCAAGCACAAGACTCAAAAAAAAAAAAAAAAAAAAAAAAAATCCCATAAACTAAGACAACCTGGCAATATAAGAAGCCAATTCTTCCACCACAGCAAATAGTGTATATGCCAACTCACCAGAAAAATCAAGATTTAGACTTCCCAATGATGATGGAGATTTTTGAGAAGCACATAAATAACAGTTTAAAAAGTACAGGAAAATACATGCAAACAAGTTGAAGCCCTTAAAGAGGAAACTCAAAAAACACAAAAATCATGTAAAGAGCCAAAGGGAAGCATAAACAAACAGGTGAAGAAGTTGAAAACAGAAATAAAAACAATGAAGAAAGCACAAAAGGAGAGAACCCTGAAGTTGGAAAACGCAGGGAAGACATCGGGAGTCATAGATATTAGACTATACATCACAAATAGAATACAGGAGATAGAGGAGAGAATCTCAGAAGCAGAAGATACCATAGAAATCGTTGACACCACAGTCAGAGGCAATGCAAAAATCAAAAAAATTCTAAACCAAAATATGCAGGAAATCCAGGAAAAAATGCAAAGACCAAACCTAAGGTCATAGGTGCGGAAGAGAGCATAGACTCCCAACTGAAAGTCTAAGCATATATTTTCAACAAAACTATAGAAGAAAACTTGTGTAACCTAACAAAATCAAAGACCACCAACATACAAGAAACCTACAGAACCCCAGTTGGACCAGAAAAGAAAATCTGAAAATCTTCCGGACACATAATAGTCAAAACAACAAATGCTCAAAAAAAAAAATAAATAAATAAAAATAAAAATAAAAGCAGCAAGAGAAAAAGAACAGGTAAAATAGAAAGGAAGACCAACCAGAATTTTACCAGACTTTAAATCAGAGATTATGAAAGCTAGAAGATCCTGGACTGACATCATGCAGACCCTAAGGGAACAAAGTTCCAGCCCAGGTTACTATATCTAGTGAAACTGTCAATCACCATATATGCAGAAACCAAGATATTCCAGAACAAAAACAAATTTACACAATATCTGTCCACAAATCTATCCAGTCCTGCAAAGGATAATACCACAAAGAGGGAAACTTCACCCTAGAAAAATCAAGAAACTAATCCTCTTGCAACAAACACCAAAAAAGAAAAGTATGCAAACATAACTAACTCTACCTCTAACAACAAAAATAGCAGGAAACAACAATTACTATTCCTTCATATTCCTGGACTTATCAGTAGACTAAAGACTCCAATAAAAAGACATAGACTATCAGACTGAATCCAGCATTTTGATGTATACAGGAAAGTCATATCAGGAACAAAGACAGGAACTACCTCAAATAAACTATTGGGAAAAAAATACTTTCCAAGCAAATGGTCCCAAGAAACTAGCTGAAGTAGCCATCCGAATATCAAATAAATAGATTTTCAACCAAAAGTCATCAAAAAAGACAAAGAAGGATATTGTTTTCTCATCAAAGAAAAAAATTATCATGATAAACTCTAAATACTGAACATCTATGCTCCAAATACAAGAGCACCTACATTCATAAAAGAAACTCAACTAAAGCTCAGAGCATATATTACACCACACACAATAATAGTGGAAAACTTCAACACCCCACTCTCATCAATGGACAGATCATTGTCATCCACTATATAAACAAAAAGAAAAAAAGTCACATGAATATCAGTTGTGATTAAAACTGCATGGTATTGGTACAAATACAGGCAGGTAGACTATTTGAATAGAATTGAGGACCCAGAAACATTCACCTACGGTCATTGATCTTTGACAAAGAAGCTAAAAACATTCAGTAGGAAAACGACAGCTTTTTCAACAAATGATGCTGATTCAACTGGCAGTCAGCATGCAGAGAATGCAAACCTATCCATTCCTATCTCCTTGTACAAAGCTCAAGTCCAAGTGATCAAAAAAACCTCCATATAAACCAGGTACACTGAAACTAATAGAACAGAAAGTGGTGAAGAGATTAGAACACATAGGCTCTGTGGAAATTTTCCTGAACAGAACACCAATGGCTTATTTTCTAAGATCTTGATGTGACAAATGGTACCTCATGAAATTGCAAAGTTCTGTAAGACCAAGGACACTGTCAAAAGGACAAAATGGCAACCAACAGATTGGGACAAGATCTTTACCAACCCTCCATAAGATAAAAGGCTAGTATCCAATATATACAAAGAACTCAAGAAGTTAGCCTCTAGAGAATAAAGAATCCTTTTAAAAATGGAATATACAGCTACACAGAGACTTTTCAACTGAGGAATATCAAATAGCTGAGAAACACCTCAAGAAATACTAGTCATTGGGGAAATGCAAATCAAAACAGCCCTAAGATTCCACCTCACACCAGTCAGAATGGCTAAGATCAAAAGTGCAGGTGACACCAGATCCTGGCAAGGATGTGGAGAAAGAGGAACACTCCTCCACTGTTGGTGGGATTGTTAATTGGTAGAACCACTCTGGAATTCAGTCATGGTGGTTATCAGATAATTGGACAATTGCTTCATAATTTCCAAATTATTTTGTGCTTTCATTCCAAATATTTTCTTTGGAATCATCAGTATTCACTTAAGAAGCATTCTAAACCTAAGGTTCAGGCAACATCATGAAAGAATTGGAGAAAATATTATTAAATGCAGAGGCTAGAATATCCTCTATGAGACCCTGTCTTTTTGCAATGACATAATGTAATGCATCAGCAATAATTAATGATCCATAAACAAGACCAGAACAATGAACAAAACTACTGGACATGCTAAAACAAAGAAAACAGAAATGTCACAGGCTCTACCCCTAAACTCAGCAGAACAAGAATATAGAGAGCTGGAGTAATGGCCTTCCCAGAGATAACCCTTCTAATTTATTGTTCAATACTGACTGGCCAGCTTTATTTATTGATACTCAAACAAACAATAAAGTAGAACCAATTAAACTCAAGTTTGTGAGTGTTAAGTGTATCTGCAGTAGTCAGGGCTATCAGGAGAAACAGAATGAATATATACATACATATATCTATCAATCGATAGATAGATAGATAGATAGATAAATAGATAGATAGATAGATAGATAGATAGATAGATAGATAGATAGATAGATAGATAGATAGATATAGGATTTATCAGAGTAGTTTGTAAGCTGTGGTTCAGCTAATCCAACAATAGTTGTCCAAGAATGGTCTTGGAAAGATCAAGAATCCAGTAGTTGTTCTGTCCATGAAGAAAGACATCTCAGGTAGTTTTCCTATATGCCAGAATCCTGGAAAAGTAGTTTCTAATACCAAATGGAGGGCAAGCAAGCAAAATATCAACTCTCTTAGGTATACTTGGCTGCTTGAGTTTTCATTAATTCCAGAGGTATTTAAGTTGACCACAATGAATAGCCAACATCGTAAACATCATTCAATATTGCCTGTTATCTGGAGTTTTCCTGTTTCAATTTTTCCAACTTCCTGGAGGCACTGGAGCCTTGCCAGCTGTTTCCGTTGTATCTGTTTTCCATCCCCTGTAAACACCAATGCACTTCCATTCTCTCTCCTGTTCACTTCTCTAAGCAGATAAAGACTAGGAGTCTATCAGTTTATTCTATTGCTGGTATTCTCATGTTTCAAAAGTATGGTGCTTCCCTCTGAGCCAGCTTGAAAGTCCACAAAAGAGGAAAAAGACATGCTTTGCAGAATCAGTTTCCATGGATGTCTGAATCTATGCAGAATTTTGCTACATGTTCAAAATGATATATTTAACAGTATCATGGAATACCTTAGCATGTGGTCTTTCACTCATGTTACCGAATCAACATAGATTTCTCATATCTTCTAGTACAGTTCTTTTTTTTTCCAAAATACATAACCTATATTACCCAGGGCAAATCAACATACAGCAGAATATGGAGTGAGAAATGATTCAAGTATTTTATTTAAACTCATAAAGAAGAAAAATGATGGCTATTTACCCTGACACTCTGTCTAGTTCTCAAAACTTCAGCCAAAATCTCGCTGAAGAATAAAATAGATACCTAAAAAGTGGATAATATGCATAAAATCTGATATTATACATAGCTAATCTTCACAACTATGGGTGAAAAAATATTATTGGACACTTCATTTATGTACATTTCAAATGTCATCCCTTCTTCTGGTTTACTGTCCAGAAACCCCTTATCCCACTCCTCTCCCCCTGCTTCTATGAGGGTGCTCCCCGACCACCCACCCTTTCTCACCTCACCATTCTGGCATCTCCTACACTGGGAGTCTATCCTTCATGGGACCAAGGACCTTTCCTCATATTGATGCCTTACAAGGTCATCCTCTGCTACATATGCAGCTGGAACCATAGACCCTCCATGTGTACTCTTTGGTTAGTAGTTTAGTCCCTAGAAGCTCTGGAGCATCTGGTTGCTTGATATTGTTGTTCTTCCTATGGGGTTCCAAAGACTTTCAGTTCCTTCAGTCCTTTCACCAACTTCTTCATTGGGAACCCTGTTCCTAGTCCAGTGGTTGGCTTTGAGCATCAGCCTCTGTATTTGTCAGGCTCTGGCAGAGCTTCTCAGGAGACAGCTATATCAGGCTCCTGTCAGCATGCACTTCTTGGCATCTGTATTGGTGTCAGGTTTGCTGTCTGGCGATGGGAACAATTTCCAAGATGAGGCAGTATCTGGATGGCCTTTTCTTCAGTCTCTCCTTCATAATTTGTCCCTGTATTTCCTTTACACAGGAGCCATTCTGGGTTGAAACTTTGGAGATGAGTGGGTGGCCCTGTCCCTAACATTTGAGGATTATCATTTTTTTCCTCCATATACAGTCAATTTTGAAATAGTCTTATGTTTTCTTCCTGTACTTGCATTTCTCTCAGTTCTTCTTAACCACCTTGCGTTTGTCTAACAATGTTTCTTCTAATTGGAATCAAGAATGAAGTTGTTGTTCTCCAGTGGGACATACAAATGACTGGATGCGGGCAGGTGCATCAATAATGCACACATTGATAGCCCTAATTAGGTTGCTGGACTATTTTCTTAAAAAAAAATGAAAAGAGAAAAGAAAAGAAATGAAAAAAATAGAAAAAATTCAGAGGGTTGTGTTGCTGAAGAGGAGAAGTGGTGGTTGGTTTTGGTAATATTTCATTGTGAACCTCTATGAAATTCTCAAAAACCCAATCCATTTCAATATAAAAATTTAGAAAAGATAAAAGGTTTGATAGAATTCTGGGGAAGTATGACAGGAGTTTGAGAGCTTCTTTCTCATCTGATTTCAAAGAGAAATCGGGAGAAAAACAATAGGAAAGATCAAACAATCTCACAAAGTGTGGAAGTATGAAAATCATAAAGCTTTGAGATATTTCAGGTGAATTTTGGACTTTGAGGGAGAAGAATCCTAATTTATTAGGTATATCAGCTTGAGTGATTTGGTAACTTTCCTGCCATTGTGTCTAAGTTCATCAGTGCAGGTGGGAAGAATGTATTTCTTATTGCTTTTGCAGATACAACTCAAAGCACAGTTTAGGAAGGAAGGTTGTATTTCACAGGAATATGGTTCATCACAGCAGAAAATATTTTCCTGGGGTCTTCAATGCAACTTATAACCCTATCAGGAAATCTTTATGCACAGCCTACTCAGAAGCTTCTGGCATGGAAGCAAACTCCCTAGCACATTGACCAACCTAAACAGAGAGGCTTTCTAAAATACCAGTGGAAACTTCCAGGCATGATGAGCTTTTGAATTTATTTTATAGACCTAAAATACACCATCCCTGTGTGAATGATGCCAAGTTCTGTTTACAGTTTATTGGTGGTACAAAGATGCTCACCTGGACAGCACTAACTGGAGTTAGTAGACTATTTTCTTAAGAAAGAGAGAGAGGAAGAAAGAAAAAAAAGAAAGAAAGAAAGAAAGAAAGAAAGAGGGAGGGAGGGAGGAGAGAGAGAGAGAGAGAGAGAGAGAGAGAGAGAGAGAGAGAGAGAGAGAGAGAGAGAGAGAGAGAGAGAGAGAGCAGTCTCTTTGGCGCACTGTTTTAGTGGTCTTTGTGTGCCTTCATGACTATAGTGGGGAAACACAACATACTCTGCCATTTTCCAGTAGTGTATCTGACAAATATATCCTTTCAGGAACACTTACATCAAATAAAAATGGAGTTGTGAATCCATGGAATTTTATCATTAAGGCAACTTTTCTACTGCCCCAGTGCATTGGGTGTGATTTTTACCTAATTAGTGTAATCTCTTCAACAATTACAGCCGACTTGACCCTGACATTAACAACATTCAATCAATTAGCAGTTCTTTTATGTTTTATTTATTCCTTAAATATTTCATACACTATGATCTGATTATATTGATTTCCTTGTTCCTAATCCTCTCAAATCTTCCCACATGTTTCTACTTACTAAGTTTCATGGTATCTCCCTCTTTCTACCTTTAACATAATAAAAACAAAACAAAAGAACAAAAAAAAACCTCTTTAAATAAATAAATAAAAGCGAAAAAACAGAAACCTGGAGGTCAGTTTGTGTTTGCTGAACATTCATGAGCATGGGTGTTTCAATTAGGGTTTCATTGCTCTAAAGAGGCAGCAAGACCACAGCCATTGTTAGGAAGGAAAACAATTTGAGACTGGCTTACAGTTAGAAGCTTTAGTACATTATCATCATGGTTGTAAAAATGGTAGCCTCCAGGTAGATATGGTGCTGGAGGAGCAGAGAGTTCTACATCCTCATCTTCAGGCAGCAGATGGAGACTGTGTAACACATTCGACATAAGTAGAACATAGAATACCACAGTGCCCATCCCCCAACCCTAGTGACACACTTTCTTCAACACTGCCACATGTCCTAATAGTGCTACCTCCTATAGACCAAGCATGCTAACATAATGGTCTCCGACCATTTCTACTCAAACTACCACAATGGATCCTGCTCTGGAGTGCAGGTGGTAAAGTCAGTGTCACTACTTTGAACCAAACTGATTTTTTTTTTTTTTTTTTTTTTTTTTTTTCTAGCATCTAACAATTACAAATTGCTACATGGCTAGGAGTGGAACTTCATCCCGTCTTCCTTTCCTCGTTTGGGAATTTTGTCGGCTCGAGTTTGTGTAGGTTTTGTGCATGCTGTTCCAATCTCTATATATGCGTCTGTACTGTTGTTTTTGCAAAATGTTATTTCTTTGGTTATCTACTTCCTCTGAATCTTAAATCTTTCTACCCCTTTCCTGCCTTTGTGAACCATGGAGGGAGAAGTGTTATATACATATTTCATTCAGAGAAATGCACCCCAGAGGCTTCCATTCTCTGCACTCTATGTGGACTCCTCTGTTATTTATCATCTTCTCTAACAAGAAGCTTCTCCACTGAAGACTAAACAATGCCTTTATCTGAAGTTCTGATGCAGGGAGCACCAGATAGAAACTTGGAGGAATTTGAATTTTAGTTTAAGTCCCGAGATCCCTAAAGTATGAAAACTACAATCTTACTTGGAAGGAAAACTCCAAATTTAAGCTACTTAAAGAAGATATTGGGGATCCTTTAAATAAAAGGCTTTGGAAGCAAGGGATTCACAATCACTGAGTGTGAGTTTCAAAGGTCTCAGAGGAAGAATTTCGGAAGAAATGCATGGCTTCATTAGCAAAGGGAATGTATGCAGTGGTGTTGGAAAATTTAGTACATAGTAGATACTAAGAGTAATTCTGGTACATACAGACATAAGATACAGCAGTGTGGCATTTAGACGCTTGTAATAGAAGCAGGATCAGAATTAAGGATGGATGATTTATTGGTTGTTGGCCCCTGGGAGCTGCTAATATCAGATCAATGTAGCACATGTGGTAAAAGTTCCTTACCTACCAACTCCATCAAATTAATAGTATTTTTTCTCTTTGTTTCCATAGAAATACAGGTCAGAAAATATTCTATCAGTAGAGGTCACAGAGATTCTACATCATTTTAAATTTCATGAAGCTGATAGTATAAGTTCTTCTATTGGGGAGTTGTGATTTATTTTATAAAATACTGCTTCAATCTAACTCCATTTTACTAAATGTACTCTCAAGAAAATGCCTTCCCAAGGCATGACATTATAGCATCTCCTCACTCAAAAGTCAGCACTGTCCTTCAAACATAAAGGTTGAGTGATAATATTCAAGTTAAAAAATCCTTCAAATTCAATATATCACAGTATGTAATTTTAGATACAATCTAACCTATTGTTATTGATGAGCTTGTATTTTCACACACCCATTACAACACTGATATTAAAGCCACAATATTTAAAGTATTATCAACTACACAGAAGCCTCGCTCATTTAAATTCTGTACACAACTCAGCATGTCTTGTTAAATGTAGCATTAATCAAGCATGATCCACAAAGCATTAGAGCCAAAGCCTTTGGAACTTCCATTAAATTCCACTCAGTGCAGGACTTTGCTTTGTGCAATAGAATTTGTCTTTCTATTTTTCTCAATACTCACTTCCTAACAATTCTAAATTTCTTTTTTTCTTTTCCTTCTGTGACATTGTCTTTCAGCTTGAGCACGTTCCTTTTCCTGAAACATTCCAGTTGAACCTGCTCATTATAAATTACCAGTTGCATTTAAAAGTCATCACCAGCTAAGTTCTTTTCTTGTTGGCCTTTTCTATTTCGAGGGAGGGTTTTTATTTCAATGTGATAGAATAGGATCTTGGTAAATTTTGAATGTGATCTTTACAGTTTTAGATATCAGCTGGGACATTAGGAATTCTGTGATACCACCAAATTATCTGAATTCTAAGAACCTCAAATGTCGATCTTTCTTATTGGTAACTTGGGTAATAATGGCTATTGCCTCTTGCTACTGAAAAGCTTCAAATGGAACATGGCAGGTAAATCGAATTACTCATTGCCAGCATGTGATCTAAAGGATGTCCACTGACTGACCATTCAGCCACATTTACTGTGTATGGAAAACACTCTTTTTTTTTTTTCGTTATGGAATTTATTTAATTCTTTTTAAAAAAACTTTATTTTAAAAAACAAAGATAAAAAAGAACAAAAAATTTTAAACATTTTTTGCATAAATGTATACAAATACATTTTTGTCAGTGCTTGGCTTTTTTTTTTTAAGATTTGATACTCTGTATTAAGGTCTTACTAGTTACAATGAGCAAAAAGTACATGTAAAACAGGATGTACACTCTTGAGCCATACATATAACCCAGGACTATACTATCTGCCTTTCTGCAATCCATGCTATAATGACTAGGAAAGTGTAAAGAACAAGGAATTTCTTTCAAGGTAGGCTTGTCTACAGTTTTGAAAACATCAGTTATACGGTTATACAAAGTCTTTGGAAAGAGAGAAAACAAACAAACAAACAAAAAAGCATTAAATAATTTTTTCCTATCAGACACACTCAGGACAAAGTTCTCACTAGAGAAAATGACAAAGAAAAAGATAGAGAGAAGTCAACATTTATGAAAATATAGCCAGGGTGCATCTTGATTGTCTCTAGGGAATGGACCTCTCCAAAAGCTATATATATATATATTACTCCTGTCATGAAGTTACAAAAATAGGTCTGGCTTCTAGTCTGCACTTCTGTCAGGGCAAGTCAGTGTGCCATCTCTTCCCCCACACCCTGTAGCCTACCTGTCTACCAGGAGATCTTCTATAACCAGGTATACAAATGAGACCCCCATGCAAATATCTCCCCAAGCTGGCACCCCCACAGAGAACAGTAAACATGGGACCACTACATACTGTGCAAGCCCTATATACTTTCTGGTCTAAACCTCAACCAGAGTAGATCAGCTTGCCTGAACCTCTCCCACATCACACAGCCTACATATTCCAGGTACTGGGAGGACTGCCCTAACCCGGGACACAGAGGGACTGCTCTCACCAGGGACACAAGAGCCCTCCTATTCCCCTCACCACAGATAGCACTGCCTGCCTCCCAGAAGGCCTGCCATAACCAAGGTCACAGAGCTCTACTTTCCTCCAAGGAGACAGGATCTAGTCAGAGCCACCCAGGCCAGTTAAGATCAGAAATAACCAAATGGCAAAAGTCAAGCACAAGAACATATTCAACGGAAGCCAATGTGTATTTTGGTACCATCAGGACCTAGTTCTCCTACCATTGCAGGCCCTGAATGACCTAACACACCTGAAAATCATGATACTAGTCTAAAATCCTATCTCACGAAGATATGAGAGACCTTAAAGGAGAATATAAATATCTCACCTAAAGAATTACAGGAAAACACAGGCAAACAGGTAGAAGCCCTTAAAGAGGAAACAAACAAATTCCTTAGAGAAACACAGGAAAACTCAATCAAAAAATGTGAAGAAATTTATCCCAAAGACCTAAAAATGGAAATGGGAACAATAAAGAAATCACAAATGGAAGCAAACCTGGAGATGGAAAACCTAGGAAAGAGATCAGGAGCTACAGTATCACCAACAGAATACAAGAGATAAAAGAGAGAATCTGGAACAGGAACGATTATAGAAGATATTGAAACATCCATGTAAGTAAACACAGATATTAACTTATTTTGGGATAGAGGGGAGAGGCATTACGACAACTGAGTTGTCAAAATGTATTGTTTATAATTTCTTTCTGGAACTTACATACAATGGCAAAGATTTTCATTTCATTTTTAATTAACTCTCTCTCTCTCTCTCTCTCTCTCTCTCTCTGTGTGTGTGTGTGTGTGTGTGTGTGTGTATACCAGATAAGGCAAGAATATTTGAATACTCTGGAGCTGGAGTTCTAAGCAGTTGTGAGCTGTCTGATGTAAGTGTGTGGGATAGAACTGAGGTCTTCTGTTTGAGTAACACATGGTCTTCAATATTGAGCTACCATTTCGTCAACCCTACTCCTTGGTCCATTTGGTAAGTAACTACTCATTTATGGTAACTACTAGATGACACTTTTGAATTGCAAAAAGATATAAAATATATCACTCTTTCTTAACTTTTCATTTAAAAAATATGTTATCATAGCTCCTGAAAACTTTTACATCTGCACTTTGATTAATGATGATTAGTAACCAAATCTAAATAATGAATTTCATTTGGTTAATCTGCTAACTTAACATGTTGGAAGTTCCGTTCTTTTAAATAGTACCTGCAATAATATTATCATTCTTGCTAAATGAGAAAAACTATGAGGTATTCTATGATCATATATGTTTCACTAATAAAGGCAATCCTGATTTTGTAACTATCTATTACACTGAGAATATATAAATGAGATCAGCAATGAATTCCAAGTCTATGTGATTTTGAATGGTTTTATTAATGTTTGGTGGCCATCAGTAGAATTTGGCAAGAGAAAGTTTTATGAATATAAAATAAGCCTGCCACCAGTTATGGACCAATGACTACAGTGCAGAGCATTCATTTCTAATTAGATCATTGATATTTTTGTTTACTATATTTAAAAGAAAACCTACTGGAAACAGAAGTTTTCATCACTGAAATTTTTGTTTGTTATTTTGTTGCATGAGTAGGCAGATAAGCAATTCAAGATACAAAACAGGATGGAGGCAAATTTCAGAAAATAAAAAGTATAAAAAGCTCCTAACCAAAAACATCCAGGAAATTCAAGACACAATGAAAACATCAAACCTAAGAAATATAGGAATAGAAGAGAGGACAGATTCCCAGATTAAAGAGAAAGAAAACATCCTCAACAAAATTATGGAGAAAAAAATTTCTAACCTAATGAAAGGGATACCCATAAAGATACAAGAAGCCCACAGAGCACCAAATAGATGGGACTAGAAAAGAAAACTGCCTTGCCACATAGTAATCAAAATACTAAATATTGGACATGGCTTTTATCAAACATATAGTTGATGTAATAGCTTACACCTAACCATAGTGATGCACACACACACACACACACACACACACACACACACAAGATTATTCTCAGTCAACTCCCACAAACAATGATTTATTTTATTTTTCTGAGGGCTAACTGAATTTATATATAAATGTTCTATTCCTAGGTAATAAATTAAATTATTTTTAAATATATTTAAATGAGAAATTTTTTATGTTTAGATGAATAATACATAGTGATAAAAATCAGTATATTATAAAAGTTAAAAGTTAAATATATACATATCGATATCTATTTATATCTATATTTATCTATGCATCTATCTATCTGTCTGTCTAAAATCTTTGATTCCAATTCATAATGGAATGTTATAACTTTTGAACTGATGACAACAACCATAGAAAGTTTATTTTTGTAATCCCAAATAACTTTCTATGATGTAGGCTGTGAGAAGAAATACAAAATTTTTGTCTATTTGAGTTTGACTTATATTACTTAACAAGATTATTTCCAGTCCTATATTTTTTTAAAAGATCCATTTCTATGTTTATTTGTAGCTGAATAAGTTCCATTGCACATATACACCATTTTTTCTTTATCTACTTTGTGTCCATTGTCATGTAGGCTGATTCCATGCTATGACTGTTGTGGATAACCTCTGATACAAGGATGAAAGGAACTTCATGGTACTTTACTATGCTCAGGAGTGTATACTGGAGTGGTATAGCTGAATCACATAGTAAGTCCAGTCAAGGAGTTCTTAGAGACATGATAGTGGCATCAAAGTTCCCATAGGATTTCAGAAAGTTGGTAGACACTGTTAATGATAACAAAAATGTATGTATGTTGTTTGTGTGTGTGTGTGTGTGTGTGTTTGTGTGTACCACTGTGCACCACCTATTTTCTCCTTTTTAATTCCCACTCTGTACACACTCCACCTTTCCCTCCCAATACATGTGCCATCTCTTGTGTACTTTTAGATCCATTGAGCTCACTTAGCGCTCCCTTGTTTGTGCATAAGTGTGGGAACACCCACTGGAGCATTCATAGACTTTGGGATTTGTGTCACTGAAAATAGCTGACTCTCCTGTCTCTAGCAGTCATCAATTGTCAATAGCTTCTCAGTGAGGGGTAAGACTTCACTGGCCACTCCCCCCTTAGCACTGGGATTTTTACTAGTTTGATCTTGCACAGATCTTGTACATGTATACAATAGGACTATTAAGAGGGTGACATTCACATGAAATTCTGAGAACAAATGTCTTCAGTCTCTAAGGCTGTTTTTAAGTTATAACTCATTGTCTTACCTCTTTAGTTTTATTGCTATTATGACATATGATTCTATGATAATATATTGGAAAATCAACTGTGGAGAAACTGAAGCATTGGGAAAAATCATAATCTTAAACCTTTGTTCATATTTACTTTGGTAAGCTGACCTTAAAACTACTTATTATTCATATTCTAAAGTCTGCCTGCTTATAATCTATTTGTGCTCAAACTAGTTACCTTAATTATTAACTGAGGGCTGAGTATCCAAGTTGAAATCAAATAGAAACTCATGATTAACCTTATCCATCTTTATTAGTTGTGCTGACATGTAGCTGGTCATTTCAGGAGAAAGTTCTGGAAATGGAAGGCTGCAGAAAAGTTGTGTGAGGAAGCTTCTCATCACAATTAACGTTTAATGAAGATTCAGGACATTTCTTCACACTGGGCAGATTTTTAGATGGACAGAAGCCTTCCATTTATAATCTATTATTTAGACTGTGTTCAAGATGCTTGGGAAGATAAAGCCACAGGGAGGAGAACTATATCCACACCTCATGCACAAAGTGCAAACCATGAATTGCTGTTTGTTTCTTTAAGTATATTCACCACTGATAATATTTCTGACTCCATCAATGAATGAATGGGTCACATCATTATGTGAACTTTGACTATAAAATACACATTAATATAATTTAATAAAATAAATATAATGGCTTTATATAAAATATGACAATTTAATGCTTTCATTGGATTTGGTTATATCACCTAGGCTACTAATTAATTTTAAACCAATAGAACAACTTTCTTTTGCCTGTCTTTTTTTTGTTAATTGGATATTTTTTAAATTTAAATTTTAAATGCTATCCCCTTTCCTGGTGTCCCCTCCAGAAACCCCCTATCCCATCACCCCTAACCCTGCTTCTATGAGAGGGCTCCCACACCCACACACCTACCCCCTCCTGCCTTCCTATCCTGACATTCTTCCTTAGAACAAAGCTTCTTAAATGGTGTGGTAACAGTATTATGATATGCTTAGGCCTTAGCTGAAGACCTGCAAGTACTACAGATGTCATGCTTCATCTCCAGATATGCTTCACCAGGGGTGGATTGAATCTTAGTGTAAATTTAAAAAATAAAATTTAACTGGGAAAGAGGATACCATTTGAAATATAAATACATAAAGTATCCAATAAAAAGAAAAAAAATTAATTAATAATTTTTAAAACTATTGTTATGTTTTTAAAAAGTACATTGTGCCTTTATTATTTTTCCTCCATGAATTTCAACATCTATGTCCCTATCTACCCAACTTCATGTTCTCTCTCTCTCTCTCTCTCTCTCTCTCTCTCTCTCTCTCTCTCTCTCTCTCTCTCTGTCTCTCTCTCATACGCTCACACAAGAAAACAACAAACAAAAAATTTCAATAAAGACATCAGAAGTCAGTAAAATCAGTAAGACAAAAACAAAACAAAGGGACACAACAAAACTAGTTTTCTACTGGCCAACTCTTTCTGAGGATTTGACCTACCCTGGAGTGTTGTTGGTATACCAAGTGACACTCCATTGGAAACCAAATGACATGTTTACAATTGTAGATGCAAGTGAAAACAATTGTACAATGTATTGAGCACATATACAATAGGTAGTTATCTAATTTGGTCAATTGATACATCCATTATCTCAGACATTCTGCATTTCTTTGTGTTGCAAAGTTTGAAATTCTTAGTAAAAGCCATTGTGAACTATAAAAGTGGAACATTGATTGTGTGTGTGTGTGTGTGTGTGTGTGTGTGTGTGCATTGTTTGTGTTTGTATCATCTCTGTGGTATATTCAGGTTTAGAAGAGACTGTATATATTTATGCCTTGTTTTGTGGAGATCAGAGGCCAAAGATGGGCATCTTCCTAACTTGCTAACTCCTAAGTAACTCTGTTATTTATGGACATAGGGCTTCTCACTCTACCTGGACTCAACAATTGGTTCAGTTGGCTGATAATGTGAGTTTCCAAGATATGCATGTCTCTCCCTCTCCATGGCTTGAATGATAGATTCATATCACTCTATTCTGCTTATCATGGTGATGTAAAATTCTGAACTCAGTCCTTTCGCCAGCATTGCAGGCACCTATAGACTGAGCCATCTCTAGCCAGATAGCCAAGGGATCTGCATCTTCTTTGGGCACAGATGGGTCACTGTAGGTCAGACCCAAAGGAATGAAGAGTAGTCAGGGGGGTGGTTTCCATAGAACCTTTTTCTGGTGACAAGTGCTGGAAGAAACAGTCTTCTCAGAGATGATTTTCAGTTAAACAGCTCTCCTTTATGAGGGACAACTATAGACCTTAGGGAGTGGGTAGGGGTTTGGTGATGAGTGCATATTATTGGTTGGTGGGTGGTGCTGGGAATACTTCATTTGCACAGAGAGAATCCCAGGTACTTGCTGGACATGTCCTTTTAGAGAAAGTGAAAATTAAGCCTGTAATTTAATTACCAGGCTACATAACTACTTCAAGGGTGGCAGAGGCGAGGGTCATACACTCTGCATGCACTGGAATATATAGGCACAGAGTAAGGAGGAAAACACTCCTACTCCTGGTCTCCAGATGAGATTTTTCTTTCTTTTTGGTTTGGACTCCTCTTGACCTCGCTGTTGCTCTGAACGGGCTTCTCCAGTCACATGGTTTGCCTGGCCTCACACAGAAGCATATGTTATTATAAGTTGCTATGAATTGTAACAACATCCCTCTTTGATATACACCTTGAAAAACACAGATAAAAAAAAGTATGCATGCTTCATTAATTCTTTTTGTTTTCTTTCAGCCCAAGCAGACCAGCATGATTAGGCTTGCTGTGAGTTGGATCACACACTGACTTTATTTTGCAGCACTGTGATTTCTGTTCATATGGGGTTTCAGTTTCAGAGATTTTCTTTTGTAACCCAACAGAGAGGCAGGGCTGAGCAGCTTGGTTCATGGTCAGGAGAACAAAGAAGGAGGCTATTCACATTATGATTGGCCGGAAAGCAGAAGAACTAAGATGACTTGGAAAAGCCAGTAGCAGCTGTTTTCTGACAGTCCAGAGTTTCCATGGTCTCCCAAAGCTGTATTGCCATTGAGGAATGGATGTCTGAAACAGCAGGGCAGGTTGGAGCAGAGAGTGGCAGATGAGATTTAAACTACAGTGTGCATTCACTGGGAGTCTCTTTAAACACTGAAGGTTTCAGTGGCTTTAACAATGTAAAGGACAAAGTACAAAGCAAAATACCAAGATCAGGGCAACTGGACCTGACTTCTACTGAAAACAACTCATCAAGACTAAAGCAATACACACAAAGGAAAGTTGTGATGACTTCCTTTATGGAAAAAAAAAAACTCTTAGCTCCCCCCTCAATGACTGAAATGTTTTCAGACAACAAGCAAAATTAATAATACCCCTGGAAGCCATTTAAAATATATACTTAACCCTATCCTCCTCTATAACCAGCCTGTTGAAGTTCAGCCTGCCTTGGATAACCCATAAAATCAGGTTTTATATCCTAAACTAATCCATGGCTTTGATCTTGAGTTATGAACTATACCATGTTCCTGACCCAGAATAAAGTACATGTGCATTCATGTGTTGTGTTAGTTTCTTGATGAAAGCACTCATAGACCCGTATCCAATAAATACGTGCCATGAATGTTGAAAGCAGCCAGTGGACATAGCTTGATAGAACTGATTGGCAATACTGTTTGATTTTCTGAGGGTTTCACAGTCAGTGAGGGAGACAATAAAGTTTGTTCCCTTGGAAACCTATGTTAAGAATATGTTACCACTTTCTGTTATGAATCCCTCACCTTTCCTCAACTCACATTTTCTATATTATCCACTGAATACAGCATAAAACAAAGCCAAGTCTGTGTCTTCATCCCTTACTGCAATGTAGAACCATTTGGATACTGCTGGGGTTATCTCTAATGTGTTAACCAACACAGGAAGCAAGTTCAGGAATATGACATATTTTGAGACTTGTAGAGAAGCTCTATGCATGTGGAAATTTTACGAAATCAAGACATGGGTTTTGAAGAAATGACGTTATAATAAAGAGTTCTTGTGGTTCTTGCAGAGAACATTGACTTTATTCCTAGAACCCACAGGCAGCTCACAACTGTCCATAACTCTGGTTCCAAGAGATTTTATACCCTCTCCTGGCTTCTGTGTTCACCATACATCCACTTGCTTCATGTGCTTATATTCAGGCTAAGGACTCATACACATACATTTTAAAAACAAAATCAATATAAGAAATTGAAGACAAGAGACAAATATAGAGGTAGAAAGAGTTCCTTACATGCCTTCTAAAGAAAACAATCTATATCACCACACAAGAAAATTCTGCTGTAGCATATATATATATATATATATATATATATATATATATATATATATATGTGTGTGTGTGTGTGTGTGTGTGTGTGTGTGTGTGTGTGTGTATGTATGTATGTATGTATGTATGTATGTATGTATGTATGTATACACACACACACAAATAATATGACCCAGTGGGTCTAAAATACTATGTTTATACATTGTTTGAGAATTGTCAATGATCATTGATGAAAAATGTTAATGTACAATTAAGTCTTTAAAACTTGATTTTTACAAGTTTTAATTCTTTTAGCTTGCATATGTGTGTTTGTGCACACATGTATGAGTGCTCCCCATATGCATGTGAACATTTAGAGCCACACTGCCTGTGTTGGTTCACTCATTTCAACTTAAGTGTTCCTAGGACTAAGCCCAGGTCTTCTTGTTTGACTGCAAGCTCCTTTATAGGCAATGCCATCCCACCAGACTATGTTCAATAGTTTTATGGAATTTTAGGTAAATGTATATGTAAAATCTATTTTACAGAAAACAAACCAGTACAGTTTTAATAATAAACAAGTGTTTTTCTTTGTGTCTGATAGGACATAGCTAGGGGCCTTTGATGGTCGGCTAGTGCACGTATCATTTTCTCATTCTGTCCAGGCAGAACCTTTAAAAAATACTCTCACACATCCAATAACATGTACATTCACTCTTATGTCTATGAGCAACAGTTTCAAGTCATATTAAAAATGTGTTTTGAATATTTGACTTATAAAATATATTACTGCACTAGAGTATATGTTATATGTCAGCCTCAGGAACTTCTGGCTAATAAACACCTCTTAGTTTTTTTTACTCATCTTATCAATAATTTTAGTGGAACAAATTTAATTGTTTGATGTGTGCATTTATTATTTGTTTGCCTTAAATATTAATGGTGTGCTTTGTAGGTACCAGGTACTTTCCAAGAACTTTTCTCCTATTTTAATAAGTATATCTCTTGCTACATCACTTCAAGGTAACTACTTTATTAGTTGGAGTTCACAGATGAAGAGGCTCGGGTACTGTGAGTTTATTTACTTGCACAGGATCATAGGTGTATAACTGGGGATTAATCTCACATACAGGGGCTCCACAGCCCATGACCACAAATGTGATACCATCTCCTCTTCTGCTCCACAACATTTTTGCAGTTCTCAATAGAAATCAAAGATGGCTAATGACAGAAGAGATGGGCACGTGACATGTGTGTTAGATGCATTGTCATACTGCACTGTCTCTTCTTTTCAGGGTTATCTGGCTTCTCAACCCCTTCTGGTAGGAATAGTCACACACGTTTCTCTGATTCCTGAAATGCAGACAGAAGTGAATATGTCATTTGTGGCATAAATATTTAAAAGCTTTGCTCAAGTCTGCAGTCTTTGCCTTTCTATAGTAAAATATGAAGAGTGCACTGATTGGAAATGTCATAAAATCAAAGTATCTCAGAATACCGAGTTGCTACATAGATGGCAATTTCCTTGGAAAGCCACCCATTATCATTCCTATGAATCAGAAATAAATATTTGGGATGGTGAGCCACTGAAATAGTAGAGTTATTTCTTTGGGTGTCATAATTCAAACCAGTGATTTTCTACTAGAAGTGATTTTTGTCTTCCAGAGGATAATTGGCAATGTCTAAAGATAGTTTTGATTGTCACAGCTGGGGAGAATGTTTTCCTAGCCTCTAGTAAATGAGGGGAGAGATCCTGTTCAGCATTTTACAATGCATAGTGAAGTTTCCACAGTAAAGAATTACCTGACACAAAGCAGTGCTGAGGCAAAGGACCCTGATGACCTAGCCCATCTCAAAACATATGATTCTCTCTGTGAGCATGAGACCTGCAGACAGAGATTACCGGTGCTGAACAGGTCTTCCAAAGTCACCAGAGGGAAATTGTGCATTCTGTATTGGCTTTTCAAGTGGCAACTGAATACAGCTTACCTGTGTAATTTCTGTAGAGATTTCCTTCATAAACAAACCATTTATCATTGCTGCACAGAAGAAAGAAAAAAAAAACTCCTCTCTGCTTTCCATCCATAACACTCCACATTTGCTTTTAAAAGCAGTGGTTCCCTGTCTATCCCAGTAGAGGCCACCCAGACCTCTCAGGGCCCAGTTAGCATCGCCGCCTGGGAATGGACACTTCCAGCACAAGGCCAGACCCAGCCCAGTTCTATCAAGACTGGCAGCCTGCCTACAGGCTGCTGGGTGCCTGGGTGTCACAGAAGGACTCTCACTCCTGAGCCCAGGGACAAGTCCACACACCCCCTGAGCCCCGCCCCACTGACTATCCCAGAGAGGTTGCCCTGAAGTTTCAAGCCCCAGATAGCAGTGCTGCCTGGGAACAGACATATCCTGCCCAAGGCCGGACCCATCCCAGTTGCATCAGGACAATGCACCACCATTAGAGTTCACATCATATCCAGAGCACCAAACACACAGGAGCAATCTTCTTCTGGAGACCAGAGGTCCACAGACCCACAGGAGAGACAAGCCCCACTCAGTGACAACATGATCACCTGTAGCACCAATAATAAGATGGCAAGAGACCAGCCCAAAAATCTAAGAAATAAAAACCAAAACAACCTGATAATATCAGAACCCAGTTTGCCTACCACAGCAAATAGTGGATATCCCAGCTCTTCAGAATAACAAGATTTAGACTTAAAACTTATACTTTATGATAATAATGGAGATCATCAAGAAGTACACCAGATTTTCAACAGAGACTGTGAAAGCTAGAAGATCCTGGACTAATGTCATACAGACCCTAAGAGAACACAAATGACATCCCAGGTTACTATATTAAGCAAAACTCTCAATTAACATAGATGAAGAAACCAAGATATTCCAGGACAAAAGCAAATTCACACAATATTTTTTTCACAAATCCAGCCCTACAAAGGATAATAATAGAAGGAAAACTTGACCACAAAGAAGAAAACATCAAAATAGGGGAAAAAAAGAAAGTAATCTTGCAACAAACCCAAAAGAAGAAAAGCATACAAACATAATACTACCTCTAACAATAAAAAATAGCAGTAAATATCACCATTCTGTAACATCACTTAACATCAATGGACTCAATTCTCAAATAAAAAGACATAGACTATGAGACTAAATATGTAAAAAGGAACCAGCATTTTGCTGCATACAGAAAACTCATCTCAGCAACAAAGACAGGCAGTACTTCAGAGTAAAAGGTTAGGAAAAACTTTTTAAGCAAATGGTCAAAAGAAACAAGCTGGTGTAGCATGCCTAATTTTAAATAAAATGGATTTTTAACCAAAAGTCATCAAAAAAGATAAGGAAGGACAGTTTTTACTCATCAAAGGAAAAAACAATTGAGATGAGCTCTCAGTCCTGAATATCTAAGCTTCAAATACAAGAGTACACATATTCATTAAAAAAACTTTACTAAAACTCAAAGCATATATTGCACTAAACACAATAATAGTATGAGACTTCAACACCCCACTCCTTTTACTGGACAGATCATGGATGCAGAAACTGAAAAGAGGCTCAGTGAAACTAGCAGACATTATAAACCAAATGGATTTAACAGACATCTATAGAATATTTCATCCTGTTATAAAAGAATATACCTTTTTCTCAGCACCTCAAGGCACATTCTCAAAAATTGACCATATATTTGGTCATAATACAGGCCTCAACTGATATAAGAAGATCAAAATAATCCCATGGATCCTTTCAGATCACCATGGATTAAGGCTGGTATTCAATAACAACAAAAACAACAAAAAGCTCAGATACACATGGAAGCTAAACAATGCTCTACTCAATGATAGCTTGGTCAGCAAAGAAATAAAGAAAGAAATCAAAGACTTTTTAGAATTTAATGAAAGTTAAGGCAAACATACCCAAATTTATGGGATACAATAAATGCAGTTCTAAGAGTAAAACTCATAGCTCTGAGTGCCTTCAAAAGGAAACTGGAAAAAGCATAGAATAGCAGCTTGACAGCACAACTAAAAGCTCTAGAAAAAAAAAAGAAGAAGAAGCAAATACACCAAAGAGGAGTAAACAGAAAGAAATAATCAAACACTGAGTTAAGATTAACCAAATGGAAACAAAAAGAGCTATAGAAAGAATTATAAAAAAAATATGAGATTTTTTTGAGAAAATTAACAAGATTGATAAACCCTTAGCCATACTAACCAGAGGGTTCAGAGAGACTATATAAATTGATGAAATAAGGATGAAAGGAGAGACATAGCAATAAAAAATAAGGAAATTCAGGAAATCGTCAGATACAAACACAAAAGCCTATACTCAACAAAACTAGAAAATCTAGAGGAAACTGACAATTTTCTAGACAGATATCAGGTACCAAAGTTAATTCAGGATCAGATAAACCATCTTAACAGTCCCATATTTTCTAAAGAAATAGAAGCAGTCATCAAAAACCTTCCAACCAAAAAAAGCTCAGGAACTGATGGCTTTAGTGCTGAATTCTATAATTCTATCAGACCTCCCTAAAAGACCTATTACCAATACTCTCCAATCTAGTCCACATAATATAAAGAGAAAGAATACCATCCAACTTATTGTTTATAGCCACAATTATGCTCATTCTTAAACCACACAAAGACCCTAAAAAGAATAAGAACTTTAGAACAATTTCCTCATGAACACTGCTGCAAAAATACTCAATAAAATTCTTGCAAACCAAATCCTAGACCACATCAACATGAGCATTCATCATGATCAAGTAGGCTTCATTAAAGAAATGCAAGGATAGTTTAATATATGAAAAATCCACCAATGTCATCCACTAAACAATCTCAAAGAACAAAAAATCACATGATTATTTCTCAAGATTCTAAGAAAGCATTTGAAAAAATTAAACAACATCCCATTATGTTACAAGTATTGGAAAAGTCAGGTATTCAAGGCTCATACTTAAACATAGTAAAAGCAATATACAGAAAACCAGTAGCCAACATCAAAGTAAATGATGAAAAACTTGAAGCAATCCCACTAAAATCAGGGACTAGACAAGGCTGCCCACTCTCTCCCTACCTATTCAATATAGTACTAGAAGTCCTTGCTGGAGCAATAAAATAAGAAAAAGAGGCCAAAGGGATACAAATTGGAAAAGAATAATTCAAGGTATTACTATTTGGAGATGATATGATAGTATACCTAAGTGAACCCAAATATTCCACCAGGTAACTTTTACAGCTTATAAAAATCTTCAGCAAAGTGCCTGGCTATAAAATTAACTCAAACAAATCAGTATCCTTCCTCTACTCAAAAAACAAGCAGTCTCAGAAAGAAATTAGAGAATTCACACCCTTCACAATAGTCACAAAGAATATAAAATACCTTGGTGTGACCCTAACCAAGCAAGTGAAGGATCTGTATGACAAGAACTGCAAGCCTCTGAAGAAGGAAATTGAAGAAGACCTTAGAAGATTGAAAAATCTCCCATGGTCATGGATTGAAAGGATCAACATTTTAAAAATGGCCATCTTGCTTAAAACAATCTACAAACTCAATGCAATCCCCATCAAAATTCCAACTCAATTGTTCATAGAGTTCAAAAGAGCCATTTGCAAATTCATTTGGAATAATAAAAATCCCAGAATAGCAAAAATCATTATCAACAATTAAAAAAAAAAAAAAAAAAAAACTTCCAGGGAATCACCATCTCTGACCACAAGCTGTTTTACAGATGGATTGTGATTAAAAAATAAAAGCCTTGTATTAGTACAGAGACAGGCAGGTAGATCAGTGGAATAGAATGGAAGACCCACACATCTATGGTCACTTGATCTTTGACAAAGAAACTAGAAACATTAAATGGAAAAAGGGCAGCCTATTCAACAAATGGTGCTGGTACAACTGGCAGTCTGCATACAGAAGAATGCAAATCTATCCCTTTTATTTCCTTGTCCAAGACTCAAGTGCAAGTGGATCAAAGCCCACATAATACCAGTTACACTGAAACTATTAGAACAGAAAATGGGGACTCTGCCAAATGGAAATATACCCAAAAGAAGCTCCAACATCTAACAAGGATACATGTACCACCATGTTCATAGCAGCCTTATTCATAATGAGAAGATGGAAAGAAGCCAAATGTCCTTCAACTGAGGAAAAGATATAGATGTTGTGGTACATATACACAATGGAGTAATATTCATCCATTAAAACCCTTTTTTTTAAAATAAATTTTCTTGGTAAATTAATGGAAATTGAAGCTATCATTCTGAGTGAGGTAAGCCATTCCAAAAAAAGAACACACGGCCACTAGGAACAGAGGAGATCCAGGGATGCAGGCCTGGTGAGACAGCGCTGTGCGTAGCTGGGACACAGAGAGGTCTAGGCTGAGCACGCAGAAAGCACACCCCCCCTTGGTTCAGAGGAGCAGGAACTCTGCCTTAGGGACTCAGTCTCCAAATGGAGGCCCTATGCTTATGTGCAGAACAGGCACTCAGGCAATCTGCCAACATGAACAGCTGAGATCCAGGGACACAGACCTGGTGACACTGTGCTGCAAGTAGTTGGGGCACAGAAAGGTTTAGGCCAAGCGCCTAGAAAGCATGAGCCCCCTCATTGGTTTAAGGGAGCAAGAACTCTGCCTTACGGACTTGGTTTACACCCAGCAGGCCCGTGCATGCAGACCAGGTGCTCAGGCCATCTGTCACTAGGAACAGCTGAGATCCAGGGACACAGACCTGGTGAGATTGTGCTGTAAGTAGCTGGGGCCAAGAGATGTCTGTCTGGGTTGAGCGTGCAGAAAGCATGCCCCAACAACATTGGTTCAGGGGAACAGAAACTCTGCCTTAGGGACTCGGATTCCACATGGAGGGCCCATACATGCAGACCAGGTGTTCAAGCCATCTGCCACTAGGAACAGAGGAGATCCAGGGACACAGGCCTGGTGAGACTGTATTATAAGTAGCTGGGAAAATGAGAGGTCTGGGTAGAGCGCTCAGAAAGCATGCACACCACCATTGATTCAGGGGAGCAGGAAATCAACCATAGGAAGTCGGGTTTCCACCCAGAGGAAACTTGCATGGAGAACTAATGCTAAGGCCATCTGCCACTGGAACAGCAGATATCCAGGGACGCAGGCCAGGTACATAGGAGAGATGGCACCAATCACTGACAACAAGACCACATATAATCACAGACAACAATAAGACAAGTGGAAAGCGAAAGAACTTACCCAAGGGAAACCAAAAAAAACCTGCCAACACCAGAACCCAGCTTTCCCATCACAGCAAACAGCAGAATGCTAAACACTGCAGAAAAAGAAGACTCAGACCAGAAATCATACGTCAAGATGATGGTAGAGAACCTCAAACAAGAACAGGAGAAAAAGCATAAAGAAATAGAAGCTTTTAAAGAGGAAAAAAGAAAAACACACAAAGAAATCAAAGAACTAGAGGAAAACAGAACCAAAGAGATGAAAAAATTGAAGAAGAAATTTAAAATGGAAATGGAAACAATAAAGAAAACACTAAAAGAGACAACCCTGAAGGTAGAAATCCTAAAAAAGAAATCAGGAGTCACAGATGCAAGCATCTCCAACAGACTAAAAGAGATGGAAGAGAGAATCTCGAGGGCTGAAGACAACAATAAAAACATAGACAAAACAGTCAGAGAAGAAACAAAAGCTCCTAACAGAAAATGTCCAGGAGATCCAGGACACAATGAGAAGACAAAACATAAGGATAATAGGAATAGAAGAGGGCGAAGAAAATCAACTAAGAGGCACAGTAAATATCTTCATCAAAATCATAGAAGAAAACTTTCCTACACTTAAGAATGAGATGAACATGAGCATAAAACAAGCCTACAGAACTCCAAATAGGTTGGACCAGAAAAGAAATTCCTCCTGAAACATAAGAGTCAAAACACCAAGGGCACAAAGCAAAGAAAGAATACTAAAACCAGTAAATGAAAATGGCCATATAAAATATAAAGGCAGACCAATAAGAATCACACCTGACTTCTCAGCAGAGACTATGAAAGCTAAAAGATCCTGGATAGACATCATGCAGACCCTAAGAGAGCACAAGTGTCAGCAGAAGCTGATATACCCAGCAAAACTCTCAATCATCATAGATGGAGAGACCAAGATATTCAAGGACAAAACTAAATCTAAACAATATCTGACCACAAACCCAGGACTACAATGAATTTGAGGAGGAAACCCCAATACAAGGAGGGAAACTACATCCTAGTAAAAACAAGAAAATACCTAATCAAGAAAACCAAAAGAACAAAGACACACAGGCACCGTTCTACCTCCAAAAACAAAAATAGCAGGAAAGAGCAACCACTATTCCTTTATATCTGTTATAATAAATGCACTCAATTCCCCAATGAAAAGATATAAGCTATCAGACTGGATACATAAACAGAATCCAGCATTTTGCTGCATACAGAATACTCATCTCAGAGACAAAGACAGACAATATCTCAGAGTAAAAGGTTGAGAAAAAAATTCCAAGCAAACAGCCCCAAGAAGCAAGATGGAGTAGCCATTCTAATATGGAATAAAGTAGATTTTTCAGCCAAAAGTTATCAAAAAAGATAAGAAAGGACACTTTTTAATCATTACAGGGAAATTTTGTCAGGAAGAACTCTCAATCCTTAACATATATGCTCCAAATACAAGAGCACCCATATTCATAAAAGAAATCCTACCAAAGTTCAAAAAATACATTGCACCCCACACAATAATAGTGGGAGACCTCAACACCCCACTGTCATCAATAGACACATCATGGAAACAGAAACAGAACAAAGACACAGTGAAACTAGCAGAGGTTATGAACAAATTGGAATTATTAGACATCTACAGAACATATCATCCTAAAACAAAACAATACACCTTCTTCTTAGTGCCTCATGGCACCTTCTTCAAAATTGACCATATAATCGGTCACAAAACAGGCTCAATAGATATGAGAAGATTGAAATACTCCCATGCATCCTATCAGATCACCATTGTCTAAGGCTGGTCTTTAATAACAACAAAAACAACAAAAAGCCCTTATATACATGGATAATAACAATGGTTTATTAAATGATAGCATGGTCAAAGAAGAAATAAAGAAAGAAATTAAGAATTTTCTAGAATTCAATAAAAATGAAAACAAAACATACCCAAACCTATGGGATCCAACGAAAGCAGTACTGAGAGGAAAACTCATAGCTCTGAGAGCGTCCAAAAAGAAACAGGAGAGAGCATATAGTAGCAACATGACAGCACAGTTGAAAGCTCTAGAAGCAAAGGAAGTAGATACATCCAAGAGGAGTAGAAGGCAAGAAATATTCAAAGTCAGGGCAGGAATTGTCCAAAGAGAAACATAAGGAAGCATTCAAAGAATCAACAAAACCAAGAGCTGGTACTTTGAGAAAATTAACAAGATTGATAAACCCTTAGCCAGACTAACTAGAGGGCAAAGAGAGAGTATCCAAATTAAGAAAATCAGAAATGAAAGTGAAGTCATAACAACTGAAATCATAAGATCCTACTACAAAAGCCTCACCAAAGCTGGAAAATCTGGAGAAAATGGATGAATTCCTAGACAGATACCAGATACTAAAGTTAAACCAGGACCAGGTAAACTATCTAAATAATCGCGTAACACGTAAAGAAATAGAAGCATCCATAAAAAGCCTCCCAAACAAAAACAGTCCAGATCCAAATGGGTTCAGTTCAGAATTCTATCAGACATTTATTGACGACCTAATACCAATACTCTGCAAACTATTCCACAAAATAGAGTCAGATGGAACACTACCTAACTCATTTTTTGAGACCACAATAACCCTCGTTCCTAAACCACACAAAGACCCTACAAGGAAAGAGAACTTCAGACCAATCTCACTTATTAACATTGATGCAAAAATACTCAACAAAATCCTTGCAAACAGAATCCAAGAACACATCAAAATGATCATTCACCATGATCAAGTAGGCTTCATCCCTGGGATGCAGGGATGGTTTAATATATGGAAATTCATCAATGTGATCCACCACATAAACAAAATCAAAGAAAAAATTACACTGTCATCTCACTAGGTACTGAGAAAGGATTTGATAAAATTCAACACCCCTTCATGTTAAAAGTCTTGGAAAGAACAGGAATCCATGGTTCATTCGTAAACATAATAAAAGTCATACACAGAAAACCAATAGCCAACATCAACTTAATAGTGAGAAAATTGAAGCAATCCCACTAAAATCAGGGAATAGACAAGTCTGCCCACTCTCCCCCTACTTATTCAACAGTACTGGAAGTCCTTGCTGGGACTATTAGACAGCAAAAGGAAATCAAAGGGATACAAATTGGAAAGGAAAAAGTAAAAACATCACTGTTTGCAGATGACATGATAGTATACATAAGTGACCCCAAAAATTCCATCAGAGAACTTCTACAGATGATAAACAAGTTCATCAAAGTGGCTGGATATAAAATTAACTCAAACAAATCAGTAGCCTTCCTCTACTCAAAGAACAAACTTTGAGAAATAATTTAGAGAAAAGATACCCTTCACAATAGTCACAAACAATATGAAATACCTTGGTGTGACTCGAACTAAGCAAGTGAAGCACCTGTGTGACAAGAAGTTCAAATCTCTAAAGAAGGAAATAGAAGAAGATCTCAGAAAATGGAAAGATCTCCCATGCTCGTGGATTGGAATGATCAACATTGTAAAAATGGCCATCTTGCCAAAAGCAATCTATGGATTCAATACAATTCCCATCAAAATTCCAACCCAATTCTTCTTAGAGTTGGAAAGAGCAATGTGCAATTTCACCTGGAATAACAAAAGGCCTAGAATAATGAAATCCATCCTCAACAACAAGAAAACTTCTGCTGGATTCACAATATCCCTGACCTCAAGCTATATTAAAGGCAATTGTGCTAAAAACTGCATGGTAATGGTACAGAGATAGCCACATGGATAAATGGAATATAATTGAAGATCCAGAAATGAGCCCTCACATATATGGTCACTTGATTTTTGACAAAGGAGCTGTAAACATTCAATGGAAAAAGGACTGCTTCTTCAACAAATGGTGTTGGTCCAACTGGCACTCAGCATGCAGAAGAATGAAAATAGAGCCTTTCTTATCTCCCTGTACAAAGCTCAAGTGAAAGTGGATCAAAGATCTCCACATTAAACCAGGTACACTGATACTATTAGATGAGAAAGTAGGGAAAACCTTAGAACAAATAGGCACAGGAGAAAATTTCCTGAACAAAACACCAATGGCTCATGCTCTAAGGTCAAAGATTGACAAATGGGACTTAATGAGATTGCAAAGTTTCTGTAAGGCTAAGGACATTGTCAAGAAAGCAAAATGGCAGCCAACAGATTGGGAAAAGATCTTTACCAACCCCACATGTGATAGAGGCCTAATATCCAAGTTATACAAAGAACTCAAAAAGTTAGACACCAGGGAATCAAACAGCCTTATTAAAAAATTGGGTACAGAGCTAAACAAAAAGTTCTCAATTGAGGAATATCGAATAGCTAAAAAGCATCTTGTTGTCAGTGATTGGTTCCCTTCTCTCCTGTGTACCTGGCCTGTTTCCTTGGATCTCTGTTGTTCACAGTGGCAGATGGCCTGAGCATTAGTTCTGCATGCAAGGTCCCTCCAGGTGGAAACCGAGTTCCTATGGCAGAGTTCCTGCTCCCCTGAAACAAAACGGGGGTGACCTTTCCTGGTGCTTGGCTGAGACCTCTCAGTGCCCCAGTTACTCACCGAGCAGTCTCATCAGTCCTATGTCCCTGGATCTCAGCTCTTCCTTTTTGCAGATGGCCTGAGTGCCTATTCTACATTCATGGGTCCTCCAATTCCAACTGAGTCCCTATGGCAGAGTTCCTACTCCTCTGAACCAATAGGGGGGGGGCATGCTTTCTGCAAGCAAAGCCCAGACCTCTCAGTGTCCTGGCTACTCACAGTGTAATCTCACCAGGCTTGTGCCCCTGGATCTCCACTGTTCTTGGCTGCGGCAAAATAGATAAATCTGAAAAATGACTTACTATACAAGAACTGAACAATGATGATATCAGTAGATATGCTAACACAGAAGAGAAAAAAAAATCTCATGAATTCTCACTGTAGACAAACAACTGACTCTTGAGAGAGGGAGAATTTGTCTTGTCCAGTGATATGCCCCATAATTAATCACTGAATATGACGTGATCAGATCTGAAACCATATGCATACCAATAACAAAGATGCATTCCTTGCATAGGCATGTTACACACATACACAGGTTCAAAAATATTACAAAAAGACTTCATCAGTTTGATGTGGAGACAGGGATACCTTTGTAGGTATTAAGGACAGAAAAGAAGGTGGGAAATGATATGAAAATACCTTAGTTTAAAATTTACTAAGCTAAGATGAACTGGACATTGTTCTTAGCATTCTCCTTTGCTTGTTTTGTTTTGTTTCTTAATTTTCTCCCAAAAAGGAGACAACTGTCATGTCTCTTAGGAGTTTCAGATCTTCCGTAGAGGTTTGAACCAATGAACACACTGACAGAGTAAAGTATATAGATTATAATCCACAGCAAAGGTAGAGAAGTAAGCCGTGCTTAAAGCACTGCCTTGCTATTAATGCTACTGACCTCTGTCTGGGCTGCAAATCTGACAGAGGAAAAAGGCCATTTGGAGACAGATCTCGATTTCTCCAGAGAAGTCCATGTTGATGAATTTATATGCTATCTAGAGACAGCCGTACCCTAAATGATGCTCTCCGATTGGAATATGATTCCATAAACTGAAGGGCAGCAACTGGGGCAGAGAAAGGGATGTGTGCTTCTTGGATGGATGGATGTGTTAAATCGCCAAGTTCTGCTTCATTTCTCCCTCATCTTCCGGTTGTAAGTTCTCAGTATTAAACGAAGCATTGGCGAAGGCACCCATATATCAGCTTTTAAAATCCAGGCTTAAGTTGAATCCCATTAAAACCAGAGAAGCTCTGGCACATCACAAGGACTTCTTCTAAATAGCAGTGGTTTGGAAGCAGGGATTGAATTGGAATATGACAAATGGCCAGGAAATGAGAGGACAGAAATAGCTTGGGTTTCTGCTGAGGGAGGTGGCCGTAAGAACATGAGATAAGTTTAAAGGAAAGAAAATAGTTTTAAGAGAAAAAAATATTATTTCTAAATATATACATCGACTTCGAATAAATGTCTAATTTTTTCAGTCTCGACAATTAAATAGAATTCCTCTCATGTTGAGAAAGGGTCTCCTTAATAACTTAGCCTTTAGCCTGTGGAATATAAGACATAAAAATACATATCCTTCAGAGTCTTTGAATTCTTATTCATACTTCTTATGATAAGTTGATTCTATATACATTATATCGAGTGATAAAGTATTCAATGAACGAGAAACTTAGTATAGTTTGTTCAGACCCTAACAGACCGAAAATTACATATTGGAAGGAAGGCAGTACGCACCTGATGCATCCACTTAGCTCTCCCGACTCTGATGGATTTACAGGCTTGGAATAGAGGCAATAGTGTATTTCAGTCAGTTTGCATTATCCCACTCAGAATCCTTGACAAAATAAAGTGCTCTTTTTATGTGGATTTAAATGTGCACTTAGAATAGGAAAGTGCATGTGTATTTTGTGGAAACAAACAGCATTCTGCAGTTAAATACATTTCTTGGTTACAATAGACTCCACATAAGTACACTCATTTTGTTTTTAAAATGTCCCTTTCCAAATGGCCTTTCTACCTTTAGTGTAGACATAGGCATGAGCTACAATAAACAGATTTCTTCACAAAACATTCTTATTCAAAAACAGTAAGATATGGATGTTCTTACCATGCCAAACTGTTTTACATGACTTGGGTTTTTATTGCAAAGCTGTAAACTTCACAGAAATATGTGGTTCTGTGAAGGGAAAATTCTGATTTCACACTTCAGAGAATTTTATCAAATATTTATAAACGCAAAATATGTCTTGCTTTACATGCATGTTATTAATACACATGCACAGCTATTTCCATTTCTACATGAACCTGACTTTAACAGACACAATTACTGCTGCTTTGTAGGCATGTCATTCATATACACAAGTACATACAAAAATACTCCTGTTCTACATATGCATGAACATTTCAGTAACACGTATGCAGTTTCTCCTCTACATGCACGTGTAACTAATACAAACATAAAACCACTCACACACAAACACACAGACCACATGCACACAGTTATTCATCTACATGCACATGTCACTAATACACACACACACAAACCCACACATAGTTACTTCTTCTCTACATGCACATGTCACTAACACACACACACACAAACACATTCACACACACAAACACATAAATACACACTCACATACACAAATATACAGCTACTCCTGTTTTACCTGCACGTCCTGTCACAAACACTCCTAAGCTATATGTAGATATCAATGCACAAGCACACACATTTCTTGTCTTCGCAAATCCTGCTGTTGATAATCAATTTCATGTTACAGCAGTTTCACAGAAAGTGTCCCAGAG
This sequence comes from Micromys minutus, assembly GCF_963924665.1. Lineage (NCBI taxonomy): Eukaryota > Metazoa > Chordata > Mammalia > Rodentia > Muridae > Micromys > Micromys minutus. Next base: position 39,671,993 of record NC_137979.1, on the reverse strand, counting down.
GGAATGTTTGTGGCATCAATACACTCTCCACATGCTCCAACCTGGTAATGAGAGCTAGAACTTCTTTAGATAGTTGTAGATATCTCAGAAGGCAACATGAAATAAAATTGATGTGCTTTTTCTATCAAGTATTTTTCAATCATCCCCACAGATTCAGTTACCTAGTTAAGAACTAATTAATGAAGAGACAAGGCCTTCCAGCTCTCTGCTTGTCTGAAATCACGTGAATTCAATAAATGGGTTTTAAAAAAAAGCCAGAAATATGAGAAAATCACAATGTTTGGTAAAAGTGATGATTTCAAAAATATTTTCAATAGCTGTTTCGTGTTCATAGTTGAACATGGAATGCTGTAAATTTAAGTCTGAAGCATATTTAGTGTCATTTTTCACATAGGAGTTGATGATTTCTATGTTATTCTTATGAAAAGAAGAGATATATGAAAATATTAGCAAACTTTCAAAGTAGGTAAAGGGTGTACAGGAAATAATAATGTTAAATATTTTTATTTTTAATAGAAATACCTCTATTTGGAGAAGCTATTAATCTCAACATTTCTGTCCATTGTACAGACCCACAATTAGTACCTATTAGGTTTTTAGTTTTATAACAGTTTAAAGGATATTGTAATTTACAGCTAGTGTCCAGAATACCTTAGAGAAAGAGGTCATTGAAAGATATTTATTATTATCTATATTTCTTTTCTTGCTTTATTTTCCATGTGATTATCTCAAAAATATATAAAGGAAGTATAATTAAATAGTTAATGTTTTCTAGAGATACTGATTATTCAGACTAAAATGAGCTAGGAAACTTATTAAGCAATTGCTAAAACTTGTGGAGCTCTAGCAAATCTACTTTTTGAAAAACACAAATAACTTAAAACTGTTTCTTTTGAATGTTCAGAATGTGGAAGTTACATTTATTCTAAATATATATCATCTTAGTTTCTTTTCTAGTGCTGTTTCATGAAGAACAACCATGAGGTCATCCAGAGATCAATGGATTACCTATTTGTGTTAGATCAAGTTGAAATTCCACTGTCTCCTTCATGGATCTTTTTGGTAAGCTTGCAAGAAGACGTATAGCTTTCTTCTGCCCTGTGTGTCTTTTGGCATAGTCTCAAATGTCAACAGTTTCTCACCTTATCCTAAATATGTGCATTCAAGTTCTGCCTAAAGCCTATAAATGACCTGGACATTTTTTTCCCTCTCCTCACACACACACAGACACACACACAAAGACCTCCATATAAGAACTGAGAGTTGCTATACTATTTTCTTTGCAAAATATTTCATAACCAAGTTTAAGATATCTTGTTTACATCCAGTTTCTTATTACTTTATGCTAATATGAGCTCCCTTATATAGTATTTTAATGTCAGAGTTGTATAGCTAACAGGATTTTCAGTTCAACAAAAGAATGCAGTAGCAGAAGTTTTAGCAAGGAGATGTGAAGCCAAGTTGGGACTTCTTTAGCTTCTCACGTGCTGGACCAGTTTTTTCCACTGCTGGGGACCACCTGGGGTTTGTTGTTTTGATGACTGAAGAATTGAGTTTTACAAATTGATTACTAGCTGCAAAAGATTGTCATTTGAGCTAAAGCTGTGCTGTACCTGTTGAAGTGAGGCATGCTCTCAGAGAATTAGTTTTCCTCTTCAAAGGAGAAGCATGGAAGGATTTTGGTTAAACAAAACTCTTCCTCTCTTGGAAAAAAATGATGTGAGAAAACAGCAAATAACACATAATACTTAGTGTGAACTTAGCGATTCTTTGTTATAGAGAGGGAAGGAAAAGATGGGAGTCAGCTGATGAGCGCAGAAGAACCAGTAGGAAAAAGAACAGAAGACTTAATATGGAGAGAGCAGAAAGCTGATCTCGATGACCTGGTAAAGGAGCTCCGTGGAGTAACAGAAGATGATTTAGTGAATATCACCTTAATAATCTACATATGAAACTTCTGAATAGGAGTCACATACATGAAGATGACACATGGCACACGTTTCAGATACAGAGGCTACAGGTTCCAAAAACATCATCACGAGCCTGTCTACTGAAGAAAATTGGAGGATGATACATCTTGAAATAGATTTAGATGCCATGGAAAGAGTTTGTAAGCTCTTGTCCCTTGTATTATGCAATCACTGATATTGGTTTTTTTTTTTTTTTTTGTTTTTTGTTTTTTTTTTTCCCCTTTTTCCCCATAATGTCTCCATGGTGATAACACTGAGGGAAAGGGAAAGTTTAAACATTTTGTTCAAAGGACGAACATTACTTTTTATTAGTTCTTAAGTAATTTAGTCCACTGTATTGTGTTCTTATTCACACTCCTGCCTGAAGTCATTCTGCAGTCACTTTTCTGTCTTTCCTCCCCATACAACAACAGACCCTCTCCCTCCAACCATCAGGACCAATGTGTGCCTCCAAATAGTCTTAGGTGTACTGGCTTCCACTAGTGCATGAGCCACCTACCAGAGATCATGTCTTTAAAGAAAATTGGTTCTGTCTTTTGCAAAAGTTATCAGTTTCCAGTACCACCTCAGTTAGGGTGGAATTTCATGTCCAAATCATTTATCCCTGTTGAGATTTTGTGTGTCTTGAGCTTACAAATGCTGTCACATCTAGCAATTACTGTCTACCGTATCTAGAAAAGATTATTTTCCTCCCTACCTCATTGATCACTGGACTGTAGGAAGATTTTTGTTTTAATTCTTAGGCTTTTTTATTTTTTTAATGTATTTTTGTTATCTTTTAAAGCAACACCCTTTGACTTCCTATGAAGGATATTCTTAGATACCAACTTAATTATATCTGGAATAAAGTAAACCCACCTTCCGGGTCAGTACACTGGTGGGGGATATTTTTTTTTTAATTAAACCATTTGAAATAGAAAGACTCACCTTTAATCCAGGCCACACATTCTGATAACAGCCAATACGAAGGACATGAAGGAAAGTAGCTTGCTCTCTTTTTACCTGCTCACTCTCATGTTTGCTGGCAAGACTATTCCTCCACTGGCATTAGAGCCTATTTCTTGGTGATTCTGCTATATACTGAAGACTAGCTGAGACATCCAGTCTATGAATGTTTAGACTGAACAACTACAGGATTTTTGGACTTCCTGTTGGTAGATAGCCATTGTTAGACTTACTAAACCACAGCCTGTCAGCCATTCTAATAAAAAAAAATCCCCTTCCCATATATTTTATGTATGTATACATATGTATTCATTATATAAAATATACACTGCATGTTTCTCTCTATGTATTATAAATTTAAATGTATATATATATATATATATATATATATATATATATATATATTCCCTCTAAATATTCTATGTATTTTGGTTTTCTTTACTCTTGAGAATCCAATCTAATTAATATACATCCACAACTACTCTGTTCCACCTCCCTACCCACCTACTTCACGTTTTCTCTTTCTCTGACTTTTTGTCTCTCTGTCTTTCTCTCAAAAATCAACAAAATATAAAAATGAATTAAAAGCAAAACTCTTTGTTTTTGGTATCTAATGGGAAAGGGAAAATCAGTTTCCTTCAGTTGAGTGTGTCCGGAATTATATATCAACCACAATCCAGGGTAAACTCTATTACCAAGAGTAGTTGATCAACAAAAGGGAAGTGTGTGTGTGTGTGTGTGTGTGTGTGTGTGTGTGTGTGTGTGTGTGTGTGTGCTCACTTTTCATTTTGTTTTCTTGTGGCATAGTGGGCTGTTTTATTTTTTTGTATTAATGTAGCTTTTGCTTTGTTTTAGTTTGTTTATTTATTTTGATTTTTGAAAAGAGGAATTTTTGACCAGTGTGCACAATCAGCTCCTGGAGAAAATAGGCATTTCAATAACTTAGAACTTTACTCGTTACATCTTAAAGAAAAACAATGGCTATTTTCTTTCAATTTGTCAAGAAGTGACTGTGCTTGAAAGCTCTTGTTGCTGTCTTCTGAGCTTTGTAAACCTCTTTAAAGACTGGAAAGACACAGTCTGTGCCCAGTGAACTCTTAGGTGCCATACTGGAGTCAAGCAAAGCAGTCCAAGTGATTTAGAACTTAAATCTCACTCATTGCAAACATAACAAAGCAATTGTCTTAGTATTTGCTTGATCAGAAATATTACCGCTTAATCATCCTTTATTAAATCTCTCTTGATATAAATAGTGCAAGGTATGGTATTTATAGGATGAGAGAGACCAAACCGTTTGCAAGTGGCTGCAAAGATTTGAGCTACAAAATATGGGACAAGATTTTAAAAAATTAAATAGAGTTTTGTTTATAAGTACTCTGTTTTTCTAATCATGAATGGGTCCCAGAGTTAGAACAAATTTAGCTACCAATGTACACCCTGTATGGAGGTACCAAACAAGTCCTTTTTCTTTATAAATAGATGGCATATTACACAGGTATCTGAAACTAACCCGTTTCACCAAAGTGGATACATATAATTCTACCCCAAAGCAAAGAAAGTCGATGTCTTAATTAGTTTGTACAATCTGATCTTGAATAAAAACACAGGTTTCATTAGTGGTTTGTACATTTTCAAATTATTTGCTAAAAACTCTCTACCCAATTACTGCTCCGGGAAATTTAGCATCCCAGATACCCCAAGCTGTACAGAGATTTCTGGACCCTGGAGAACAATTAATAAGGAACAATAGCTCCAACAATGGTGAAGTCCAGCCAAAATTAACCACAATTACGTTTTTATTGAGCTCCAGAATACAATTTATTTTTCTAATAAACAGAGTGAATTTTAATATGTTTGGCCCTTTATTGTCCTACTTACTTCTCATTTGTACAAGATTATCTTTTCAAGCTATGATATTTTTAGCCTCTACGACAGTTACCTTCCTACCTCAGGCACACACCCCCCAGAAGCAATTACTTCTTTAATTAGCTTTGGCTCATTAATCTTTACCTCCTCTTCTGTGCTTTCAAATAGAGGGGCCCTCCTCACCCAACTTAGCTGACATAACATAGACAATGTAAGCAATGTTTCTTGATCCCTTCGCCTTAATTTAAGGAAGACATTCTTCAAGACCAATTGTTCAAATATTCAAATTTAGGAGCATCTGAGAATAATAAAGTATTATTACACTTAAAAAAAAGATCATGTGGGGGTGGGTAAATGAGTATGGGTAGGTTGGGGAGCACTCTCATACAGGCAAAGGAGAGGGAGTGGGGGGTTTCATGTGGGATGGGGTGCTGTTGGAGGGGTAGGGGTAACCAGGAAGTGGGATATTACATGAGATGTGAATGAACGGAGTGATTAATAAAATAAATAGGTATTCTAATAAATTGTTGCTACCTATCCCCTACATTAAAAAAAATCACATGCACAAGTGCCAATGTGTGCCAACAATTGATGCTAAGTGAGCCATGTGGGTTGTGAGAACTGGCAGACAAAGAGATAAAACACAAGAATTCACAGGCAGGATCTGCAACTGAAGTTAGTCAAGTTGGTATCCCACACCACCATATTCTTTTATGCCTCCGCTATTCTTTCTTTCTTCTGCCTTTGGAAGCTTTTATTAGTATTCTGATGGCTCCTTATGACATCCTACTCCACACGTCAGGGAAGCCATCATGCTAGGTGTCCAGATGAGCATATTCTGCTTCTTTGGTAAATCACGATGTGATTTCCTAATCTGCTGTTATGTTTACATTTATTTCTACTGTTCCTTTTATGACTGTAAAATGAGGTGTCCTCTTTCTTTCTTTCTTTTTTTTTCAGCAGCGTTATTAATTTTTTAAAAAAAAGTTTTCTCTATTCCATCATCTCTCCTGGTCAAATGGGACCATTTTGCATAAGATGTTTTCTCTTCTGCCATACAAAGGCCTCTGTTTTCATTTCACTTTCCTCTGACAAACTCAGAGGACATTATTAAATGTTTGGAAAGTTGTTGATATCCTCTGAAAGCAGTCAAGGATCTCAATGATTTTGCTTTCTTTCATTTTCTTAAATACAGTTTGCTCCCTCATTGATTATATTAGTTTTTCTGAGCATAATGGATAATGTTACTCTTAAATAAAATACTATCAATTAAGGTAAAAATTTAAATAAGAACTATTATGATAAGCAACATACACTAATTTGCCCCAAATACCAGAAACTATGCAGAAATATTTGGAACTCTTTCCAAATAAAAATAAATCCTTACTGAGTTTATTTGTACTAGTGGGTTTCTGAGTAGTTGGAAGATCATAGTTCACTGTTGGAAGCTGCACTCTGATGCCCCTGTATTTACATGAGCAGCTAAGCTAAGGAAGGAAGGGTATGATCTGACTGCCTTCTGGAAGTAGTGAGGCCTGGGCTCTTCTGTAGGCAACACCGTTGTTGACACAAGACTTTATTTTTTCACTAAGAAAAGCAAATAACAGTTTAGGTCTTATTGTACCGAAGAAACACATTCAAATTCCATTTTCTTAGAAACACCTAGCTAGGTAAGGTAGTTATTTATCCTCTGGGTGCATTTGCTTACTTCTGATAAAAATACTCAAAGGGTTTTGATTCATTGTCTCTTTGTTCCTTGCCCTTGGCTGATTTTGAGATATTTTAACAGCTTTTTGGAAGTCAGGTACTCTTAAAAATTAAAACAGAACTGAAAAGTTTTAGTATTTAAACAAGAATCTTCATCCGTTTTATACTAATATGGTATCTTATATATTCATGGATGACTCAAGTTTACATCTTTCAAGTTTATATCTTGTTAATGTATATTAATAAGACTCAACTTTTCATGTACCTTATCTCAGACACTATACTCAGTTCAATAACAGCTATTGTGACAATGGCATTGTCTGTTAGTCTACGTAATATTTAATTGTTTGTAAAATCCTATCAGAGTCTTACAAAATCTACTAGACAAATTAGTAGATTATACTGTATATTCCTTTACTTCTTCTTGAGAAGCATTCCTCAGAGACATCACAGAATAGCTACTCAGCATGTTTTCATAGTTATTTTTCTTACTTCTTTAATAACTTCATGCATTTCTATGTTGCATTCTGATAATTTGTCGTCAATCCCTGTCAAATCCCTCTCCCCTTCCTACCACCCTACTATACTCTCTATGAGTGCCTTTGACAGATTTCTGCTTTGGATTTTGTTTTGTGAGTCATTTATTTTTAACTAACTTTATCTATTCGGCCACTACATTAGAACTGTTCATTAAAGCCTAGTGCAGTTAGTGGTGGTTACATAACTGAAACCAATGACTTCCCTCTTTAATTCTATCAGTAGAAAGATTTAGCAGTGAGAGGTAGGAACCTGGGTCCCTTTTTCTATCCATGCCTGGCTACTGACAAGCTTATGTTTTCCCCCTGGCCCACTGCAGAATTTTGCAGCTGCTTATGAAAGAAATAGCCATGTGTTGCTCAGACTCATCTCTTAATCTTTTTTGGGTTTTACAACCTTTCTCCTCCATCCTCTGCAATGTTCTATGAGCCTCATTTCAGTGCATGTTTTATAAAATGAGGTAAAGCAAACTGATCTATAAGCTCTCGGCATACGTTCCTTAATGCACATAGAGCTATGAGAGTATTGGCAAAGAGCTGAAAATTTTAGCTCGGTTTATATAAATGCAAGGTTTTTACCATGGCTTTCGAACAATTGCTCCTTCTTCATTCCTGAAATATTTTTTGACATAGCCTGTTGGCATGCAGCTGGGTAGACTTCCATTCACTATGTAGTCTATGCAGCTTCAAATACTTTATCTTCTTGCTCAGACTATGGTTTAGCCTGGATTATGGGTTTACATTACCATATCTGGAACATGTCTGATACTTTCTGTTCTATTTATCCATAAAAAATATGCTGAAATTCAGAACAGACTTCACTAAGCTTTTACAAATGCACATCTCATCCTACCATCAAATCAATCATACTTTCATATATTTTCATATTCTTAAAACGATGATTGATGCTCCTTTACTCAATCTGCCCCTCATGCCTGACCATAAATGCTCAATAATTTGGTATCTGTGATTCTTATGGCTTGAATACAAAATGTCCCTCACAGATTCATATATTGGACACTTGAACTGCAGCTTTTGAGAAGTTACCAAATCACAAGATCCCTGAATGAATTAATCCTTATAGTTGAGTATAGTACTATTGTATGCAGGAAATGGGAAACAGCAAGTAGAGTCTAGTTGGATGACTTAGTGTATTAGAGGATTGACCTTGAGGACTGTTTTGTTTTCTGGATTCTTCATATACCTCTTTTCTCTTCTTCCTGTCTACCCTGACTTGAGCTTTCCCATCAGTTCCTTGTCCACTTCTGAATGATCTGAAAGCATAAATACTATACGTAATTGCTCCACTAAGTAATCTCAGTCAGATACTTGAATACAAATAATTAATTATTCTATTGCAGACTTATTTTTCTGGTTCTAAATCTTCTCAACAGTGGATTACTCATCCATTTCAGAATCTTTACACAAAACTGTGGTTTCTATAAGATCATGTTCCTCAGCTTTTCATTATTATAATAAAATACCCAAAATAATCAAACGAAAAAAGAAAAGATTTAATTGGACTCAAATATTTGGATGCTTCAGACTGAGCGGCGTGTTGCTTTTGAGCCTGTATAGTAGCATTTCATCCCGGGAAGACTGTAGTAGATAAAAGCAACTCTATTCAGTAACAACAACCGCCACAACAGAACAAAACAAAACAAAACTAAAAAGAACAAAGGCATAGAGACCACTATGTCCCTTAAGGGCATGGCCAGAATGATGTGAAGTCTCCCTACTAGGGCCATGTTTGAATGCTTTCACATCTTTAATCTACAAAGTCGAAGGCTAGAAGGCTAAGCCATTAACACATGAACACTTTGTGGTGCTTCAGATCCACACACTAACAAAAACATTTTTTATTTTCATTCACAAAAACATTTTTTATTTTCATTCTCATTCTAATGTAGCAGTAGCTTTTCTTTTCATTTTTGAGTAATAATCTATTATATTAGTCTATCATGAGTTATTTTTTCTTCCTTTGCCTTTGGATATGGTTTGTCTATATTTCACTGGTTAATCTCTTAAGGTTCTGATAAGGCAAGTATTTTTAAGGGAATAAGTCTTGACATATCTCCTGATTGAATGCATAGACCTATCAAAATATTCATAATAGAACTGTAATCTACTGAAATACTTAAATGTTAAAGATCCTGTTTAACCTTCTTCAAACTGTTGGAGCATTCTACACTTTCAACAACATTGAACAGTTCTTGGCACTTAACATTTTGAACATCACTTAATGTCATGGTTTTTCTTGGGCTGTTTGTGGATGTAAAGTAGCATCTCAGGATGGATTTGCTTTGCATGTCACTGATGACTGCAACCCTGTGTGTTACATTATATAATTTTGAACCCTCATATCTTCTTTGGCAAAAAAAATATGATTGTTATATGTTAATTCTAAGTATTCATTATCGGGTACATTTAATTGTGGCTGCACTTTTAAAGGCCACTAGAAAATCAGAGTTTGATTAGAAAGTTGTGTTAGTGCTGAGTTCATGATTATTGTTTTCTGACTAATATAAAATTTCCACTATTTTAATGTTAGACTTTATTCTCTTTTCTTCTAGGAACTTGAAAGTCAAAGTGTTTAAGTTTATAGGTTTGGATCTCAAATTACTTTGGTAGTGTTGGTCATTTTTTTTTTCATCTGTCAACTAAAATTCTTCATGAGACATCATTTTGTATAGATGCCCCTTTGTAACTTCTAATGAGTTCCTTAACAGCAGTGTATACAATATCTTGGATTTACCATGAACATCCATGAATATCTTAGTTATTAAATCTTGGTTTTCATCTACATTTTTTCCAAAATTGGTGAGATATTTTTTATCTTCTCTATTTTAATATAAAGTATAATCTCTGTACCTTAATATGGTGATAATTGAAATCAGACATTTTGGGGCAATAATTATCTGATGAAATCACAAGTAGAGGCACTTCCCATGGGATTAGCACCTTTGTAAAACACTGGAGAACTGGTGATCTTTTGTCCTACTTTCCTATGTGAGGATCAGAAAGACTGTGCTTTGCTGAAGCACTGGGGCAGGAGTTAAGCTCTGTTAAACATTGTTAAATACTAGTAAACACTGTTAAATCCTATTAGAGTTGCTAATTCTATTTTGATCTTTAGCTAAATCTTTATTGTAAACATACTTCTAATGCTTTGTGTGAGTGATTACAATTGTTAAAGAGATTTGACAGTCCTTTTTTTTTATACTTGGATGGGAAATAATCAGTCAGACAACTCATTTATTGAAAAAATGGATGACTGCCATCTTTGAATCTGGCTGCTTTACTCTGAAGACATTCCAGCAGCTAAGACCACAGCTGAAGATGCTAACTAGTCATGACCACTGCAGCAAATCTTTACGGGCCTTGAAAAATGGCACCCAGAGGCAGACAAATCTTTCCAGCGAATTCTAGGTGATTCTGATTTACTCAGGAGAGGGGAAGACCTTAGTGACATAGCAGAAGGTTATGGGATCAATATCAATAGTCATTCATGTACACAAATGACTGTTTTGTAGTTGGGGTGACTGGTACTAATGCTCTTGCTACAGAGCATGTCTAGCTACTCACCTGTGACATGTTTTCCTATGGTGTTCCTTGATGTTGCAACACTATAGCTATGAACATGCTTTCTTGTGTTCCTTTTGCACTTGTTGTCTTCATTATTAATTGAGTAGACTAAGCTGCCAACAACAACAGAATGGTACCTCTGGCAAAGGGTGCAGTTATAGTAGCTGCAGCCATAAAGGAGGTTTAAGAGCTGCAGAATACTTCCAGCATGGGTGGTAGATGAATCTGCCGAACGATGTCGGCTCTTCAGAGCTAAACACAATAAATTGGACACTTTTTGTTTGGTTTTGTTTTTAATTCTTTTTTTTTTCTATTAATTTAGTTATTCACTTTACATTCTGATTATAGCCTCCCTCTCTTTTCCTAGTCTTACCCTTATGCCCACATTTCCCCTTCCCTTTTTCTTATAGAAGGGCTGCCCCACCTGGGGTATCAAACTATCCAGGCACATCAAGAACAAGAAGGGTTAAATGCATCCTCTCTGATTTACACCAGGCAAGGCAATAGGAAATAGAATAAGATATGGCCCCTGCTCCATTTGTTAAGGAATCTACATGTAGACCAAGCTGTACATCTGCTACATATGTGGAGTAGGGACAGGTTCATCCCATGCATGCTCTTTCATTTGCTCTGTCTCAGTGAGCTCCATGGGCCCAGGTTAGTTTAGTTTGTGGGTCTTTTTTGGTGTGTCCTTGACCCTCTGGCTCCCTCAATCTTCCTCCCCAACCTTTCAGCTCTTCCCCGTAATCTCTCTGCATGTTTCTACCAGCTGCTGTGTGAAGCTTTTCAGAGGACTGTTATACAAAGCTCTTGTCTGCAAGCATAGTAGTGTATCTTTAAAGGTGCCAGGGGTTGGCTCTCTTCCTTGGGGTGAGTCTCAAGTTGTGCCACTCATTAGATTGCTATTCCGTAATCTCTGTTGCATCCTTGCACAGAGATAAATTTATAGGCAGAGAGAATTTGGGGTTGAAGGTTTTGTGTGTTGGTGGTCCACCTCCCTCCACTGGAAGTCCCACCTGGCTACAGGAGGTGACCACTTCACTTCCTGAATCCTAGGAGTCTCACCTAGGGCCAACCCCTAGCCTCACAGGGGCCTCCCCTATCCCAGGTCTCCAGCTTGTGCCAGAGACACTCCCCATCCAGTTTCTTTTTTGTCTCCCAGCCTGTTTTCTTTCTCTCTACTCCTGATATCCACTCCCATTTCTTTCCCCACTTCTACTCTCATTCAGTTCCCTTCCTCCATCCACTTCCCATGTCTATTTTATTTCCTCTTCTGAGTGAGATTCAAGCACCCTCCCTTTGGGTTTATTATTTCACTTACCTTCTTTGGGTGTGTAGATTGAAGCATGGTTATTCTGTATTTTATAGCTAATATTATAGCTAATAATGTGAGTGAATACATTCCATATGTGTCTTTCTGGGTCTTGGTTTCCACACTCAGGATTACTCAGGATTAAATTTGTATTCAAATTTTATGTCCTTGTTTTTAATATCTGAGCAATATTTTATTGTGTAAATGTACCACATTTTCTTCATCTATTCTTCAGTTGAAGGCCATCTTTTTTTCCCCCAGTTTTTGACTATTACAAATTAAGCTACTATGAACATAATTGATTAAGTGTCCTTGTGGTATGGTAGAGCATCTTTTGGGTATATGCATAGAAGTGATATAGCTGGGTCTAGGGAAAGAACTATTTTCAACTTTCTGAGAAACCAGCAGACTGACTTCCAAAGTGGTTGTACAAGTTCGCAATACCTCCAGTAACAGAGGAAGGTTCCCCTTGCTCTGTATACTTGCCAGCATGAACTGTCAGTTGAAATTTTGATTTTTGCCATTCTGAGAGGTGTAAGGTAGATTATCAAAGCCATGCGTATTTACATTTTCCTGGTGTCTGGAAATTTTGGATATTTCTTTAAGTGCATCTTGGCCATTAGATGGCGCTCTGTTGAGAATTCTCTGTTTAGTTCTGTAACCCATGTTTTAATTGGATAGGTTGATTTGTTGCTAATTCCCTCAGTTCCTTACAGATTTTGGATATTAACCCTCTGTTGGTTGTAGGGTTGGTGAGGATCTTTTTCCATTCTGTAGACTGCTTTTTTGTACTTTTGACAGTGTCCCTTGTCTCACCTAAGTTTTTCAGTTTCATGAGGTCCCATTTATACATTGCTTATTATGGCGCTTGAGCTATTGGTGCTTTGTTCAGGGAGTTGTCTTCTGTCTCTGTGTGTTCAAGGCTATTCTTCACTTTCTCTTCTATCAAATTTAGTATATCTTGCCTTAAGTTCAGATCTTTGATGAAAGACAGAAACCTTCTAGGAAGCTGCTGAGCCTCCAGGCCCATAACTGCAAATCCGAAAGCTGCATCACTAGCATGTATAGAGAGTCATGACCTCTAAGGGCTGGTTTTCACACAGAGGCTAGTTCCATCTGTTATCTCTTATCACTACTCAGAGATGCTGGAAGCCTCTGATGGCAATAGCTGCCAGGTGTGTTGCTACTGATAAAATCTCAGAGCAAGAAAACAGTACTAGAAACAATAGTCCCTAGATCTTCAAGTTTTGAGCTCTAAGCCTCTGGCTGTGCATTGGACACTTAGAAGCTGGGCACATTCGGCACTATGGGAGCTTCTTATCTGTCATAGCTTCAATCTGGGTAGACTAAACGGTACAATCCTTTTGATTGGGAAAACCATAAAAGAACACAGAAAGAAAGAGGTTGCCTAAAATTTTGCAGAAGATATGTTATGGGGATGTAGACATTCTAGCACCCTGATGTCCAGCTTTTAGCATATGTAACTGTAAAAGAACATTTATTATTATTATTATTTTATTTTTTCACCCCCAAAATATTTTATTGGATATTCTATTCATTTATATTTAGGGTGTTATGCCTTCCCCACAATCCCAACCTTCCTCTTCCTCCCATTGTCTCCATGAATGTGCTCCCTCTCCCAACCACCTTCTCCCACCTCAGCATTCCCTTAACACTGGAAAAATGAGCCTTCACTGGACCAAAAGCCTCTGCTCTCAATTATGTCAGAAAATGTTATCCTCTGCTGCATAAGTACCCAGTAGCCATGGGTCTTTCCATGCAAACTCGTTGGTTGGTGTTTTAGTCCCTGGGAGCTGTAGGGGGTTTGGTTAGTTGATCATTTTGTTCTTCCCATGGGGTTGCAGACCCTTTCGGCTCCTTCAGTCCTTTCTCTAGCTCCTTCATGGGGGTCCTCATGTTCAGTCTGATGGTTAGTTGCAAGCATCCTTCTCTCTGTATCTGTATGGCTCTGGCAGAGCCTCAAAGGAGACATACATATCACATTCTTGACAGAAAGCACTAATTGGTATCAGCAATAGTGCTTGGCTTTATTGGGTGAATATGGGGTGTATTCCCAGGTGAGGCAGTCTTTGGATTATCTTTTCTGCAATATCTCCTCCTCTATTTGTCCCTTATTTTCTCCCATGAACGTTTTGTTCTTCCTTCTAAGAGAGACTGGGGTATCCACTTTCTAGCCTTCCTTCTCTTTGAGCTTCATAAGTTCTATGGATGGTTTCTTGGGTATTCCGAGCTTTTTTGGGCTAGTATCAGCTAGTAAGTCAGTACATTCCATGAGTGTTCTTTTGTGATTGGGTTATCTCACTCAGGATGATAGCTTCAAGTTCTATCTATTTGTCTAGGAATTTCATGAAGTCATAGTTTTTGATAGCTGAGTAGTACTCCACTGTATATTTACCACAATTCTGTATCCATCTCTCTGTTGAAGAACATTTGGGTTCTTTCTAGCTCCTGGCTATTATAAATAAGGCTGCTATGAACATGGTTGAGAATTTGACCTTGTTAGATATTGGAGCTTCTTTTGGGTATATGCCCAGGAGTGGTATAGCTGGGCCCTCAGGTAGTACTATGTCTAATTTTCTGAATAAATGACTGACTGATTTTCAGAGTGGTTGTACCAGTTTACAATCGTACCAACAGTGGAGAAGTGTTCCTCTTTCTCCACATCCTCTCTAGCAACTACTGTCACTTGAGATTTTGATCTTAGCCATTCTGACTGGTATGTGTTGGGGGTGGGGAATCTTAGGGTTGTTTTGATTTGCATTTCCCTAATGACTAGGGATTTTGAGCATTTCTTTAGGTGCATCTCAGCCATTTGATATTCCTCACTTGAGAATTTTTTTGTTGAGCTCTGTACCCCATTTTTAATAGGAATATTTGATTCTCTAGAGTGACAAATTAGGGAAAATTGGAAGTAAGCAATTAAAATGAGACACAAGGATAAGATTTATTCCTGTTTTATTCCACAAGATTTTGGGTGTTTTGTTAAACATAGAATACAGTGTTTATTTGAGGTTTTCTGTAAGCCAGAGATAAAAATATGATTAGTTAACTAGCTCCCAGTGACTATTAAATACAGAAAAATACAAAGTAAGCAGACTTATTCAGGTAACAAAGTTTGTAGGAAATGCCCTCAGTGGGCCTTTATAAAAATGATGGAGTAACATCCCAGTGAAGAGGATTCCCAGTGTCTATTTCCAAGAATACAATGAGTACCTTCCATGTATTTGCCTATCATATAGTTTTACAGGCTGGCCTCTGGGAATGTCTTCTCTCTGTTTCTTTATTCCCTGGGGCAGGAGGAAAGGGTAGAGAAAGGTGGAGGTAGGTTAGAGTGTTTATTTAACATTTATCTTACCTTGCAGGACATGGGTTTCTGTGGGATAGGCCCTCTCATAAAGCTGCCTCTTTCATTCCATTGTTACCACTATTTCCCTGCTTTCCCTTTTGGGTCCAAGAATACACTGTTTTATCTTTCTTCTGCTGGAACTATTTCTGCTGTCAGCAACCCCTTCATCAGATGGTCAGTTAGTCCATTAGACGTATTGATTGTTTTCTGCATGGACTGCTACACAGGCTATACAATTACTCCTTGTACCTGTCTTAAATAGATGTGCAGAAAATATCACAGTGCCAAGTGTATTTATTTCATTCCAGGCAACTGACCCATGTTGTGCACTGGTCTTTGATAATTTGCACTAATTCATGGATAAAATGTATGCTGTCCATAAAATAGATCCTTGTTTTACTAAACACAGCAAGGGAATAATATGACATACAATACAATATGCTGATCACATTAAATTCACATGAAATCATACAAAATAAAAGAATACCTAAAAATGTCATTTCCCTTCAACTGTTCATATTTCAGTTTTCGTGCTCATATGAATAGAATCTACTTGTACATATTTTTGTTGGTTCAAGATTGAATATAAATTTTATGATGGCTTTGTTATTAGAATCCTGAGGTTACTAGAGAACTTCTGGGTTTGTAGTTGAGAACTTGTTCACCTTTTTGCTGATAAAGAAAAAGCAAATTTAAAGCTCACGTAGTCCAAATCAGAAGTTTCTCTGAACATATGATATTTGTAGAGGTAATATCTAAAAGCCCAAAAATCCACAGTTTGAATATGTG
Source organism: Micromys minutus (assembly GCF_963924665.1). Classification (NCBI taxonomy): domain Eukaryota; kingdom Metazoa; phylum Chordata; class Mammalia; order Rodentia; family Muridae; genus Micromys; species Micromys minutus. The sequence continues at coordinate 39,655,916 of NC_137979.1, read as the reverse complement.
GATCTCTTATATGTATATAATACACAGAAACCATTTATTATGGGGATGCATTGGATGTCACTTCTGTCTATAATACTAAAAGTACAAATAAAAATGGGAAAGTGGACTTTAGAATAAACATTGCTAACACATATTAGCCAAGCCATGCTAGGCTTCTGCTAAGCAAACAGAAGCAACAGGAGTCAATATCAGTGCACTTGGGTTAAATTCCTGAATTTGTTTTAACCATAAAATTCTCAAAACTACCTTTGGCAAAAAAACGTTAAATATAACATTCTCATGTGTCTTCTGGAAATCAATTGTTCTTCAAAATCCATGCTTTTATTCAGAGCTGTATCTATTACATACTTTGCTGTAGTTATGAAAACCCTGAGAAAACACAGAAGTTACTCTCCTATTCCCTTCATTGTATATACTCCTGACTTCCAAAGAACTTGTCCATTTTATGTGTCTGATAAAAAGCAATACTAAAATTAGTGATAAATATGGTTTATTTTAATTATTTTGTTTTCAAGTGCCTTGTTTAAGATAAGCTCTTATTCACTTTTATTTTATTCCAAAAAAGCTTAAAAAAATGTAGGGAATTCCTAACATTTAATATAGGAGGAATTGGGATTATGTTCTTCTGGAATTTAATCCTGAGGCAAGCTGAGTTTCTAACAGTGAACCACTGACATTCTTCAATATTTAAATAATCCTGTGACTTGAATGCCTGCCACTATCCCTGGCTCACACTAGAATCCCTATAAAAGCAAAATTAACTTATTTTGGTCTTGGTCATTAGCTTATGCTTATATTTTTAAATTAGTCATTCCCTATTCTAAATTCAATTTAAAAATCTGTTCCAAGACACATAAAGAAGAAGAAATGAAACCAAGTAAATCCCCAAGAATGAAAACACAGTCTCACTGCATGCTGCTTAATCTTTAAGGATCAGTATTAGTGAGAACAATAAAAATTCCTTTGTAAATGTGGAGATACAAAAAATAAAGAGCATCTTTTCTGTCTTCTCCTTGGCACTGGTGTCTGTCTCTGTGCTCTGCTCTTCGAAACATACAACTGATGCTCTGATTGCTTTCCAAATTGAAAGCCCCACCTGCTGTTTGCAAACGTGTTCTCTTCCTTTTGCCCTGTTATTGAACAAACAAGCATTGATTTCTATCTTTTCTCCCCCCACCCCAAAGGCAGCAACATCCCAAAGATATGAGACATAGCCCTAGCTGCTTAGTGAAGAATTTAAGTAAGTTATACTTAAGAAAAAGAAGAAGAAGGAGAAGGAGACAAACTAAAAAGTATGTGCTTCCTGGACAGCCTGTAGATGGGTTTCTATTATAAAAACAATGAAACTGATTTGACAGATGGAGTAACTCACTAATTATTAATACATGGATTCCTAGACACAAAAAGTATGTTGGAAAATAGCCATGACAGCATTACAGCTGAAAGCAATTGAGCAAGCAGATATATCAAAGATAGCTGAAGACACCTGTGCTTAGTAAGCAAACCAGAATTATTCCCTTGGATGAAAATCAGCACATCCATAAGAAGTGAGTTAAAGAAGAGGGAAATCAAATTCATATGACCATCAGAAACAATAGGGTAGATTCTGCTTGTGGAGCTGAATGCTGAAGGAGCTGTATACCCAAGAGACTTTGTTGTGGAGTACTTAGAAATAAAAATTGAGGTTCTGGTGAAAGACCCCCCGGAGGGTTTCTTCTATCTGAAGAGACCTGTCCCAAGGAACAGCAAGACCACTCACTTGGGATGCAAGTAGCAAGAGGTTTATTTACACAGGTACGTGGGGCAGCAAAGTCTCTCAGAGGACTTGCGCGCCGGACAAAGGGGCAGTTTCCTTTTTATAGGGTTTGAGGGGCAGAAGCAAGGTACAGAAGCAGAAGCATAGTTACAGGAAGGTGATTGGTTGATTTAAGTGAAGCCAGGGTGAACTGGGGACAAGCCTCAAGTTCTCTGAAAGAGTGGCCTTGGCCCTTCTTCTGGGACAGGGTATTGTTTTTCGTCCTTGCCTTAACATATGTGGCAAAATATTTTGTCTTCACTCTGGTCCAGGTGGTCAACCGCAGATATCTTGTTTTGACAGGGACTGGGCTGTCCTCTGGCTCACTTCTGTTTCAGTATTTTTCCATCCCTGCCTGTTCTGGGCCTAGCACAAAATGGCGTTACTGCGGCTAAAGCAGGAGGGGCTCTTTCACTGGTATTGTACCTCAATGAACAATGTAAGCCCAGCACCCAAAGGGCCCTAGGTTTTATGTCCACTACTACAAACTAAGCAAACAAATATATAAATATTTTAAACTTTTTTTCCCTAAACAAACCAAACCTTCAAAGAATACCAGTTATGAGATTACTGTTATGAATGGATGCTTATGAAGTCAGTAACTCTTGGAACAAGAGATAACATATGTTCTACACTGAAGAAATCCCATATCTTCTAATTTATCACCGATGCTTCTAATGCATCCCCAGTCTGGTTTTCTGCGCTCTGTCTGAACTTCAGTTCCTGGTCTTGTTATTACTCTTGGAGCTCAAACTTAGAATTTTTAATTAAAAAAACAATCACTGGAGCACTTAACTTCCAGTTTTCATCTACTTACCAAGCTGCAACTGGCCAAAACTTTGCTCTCAGCTACCATTTGTGAATTGTGAATATGCATGAGCACCAGGTGAAAGCAACAAGCAACATTAGACTTTTATCTCTGGGTTTCCTGGACTCTCACCTCTTCACCTGTGTATTTTTATTATTGACTTTGCTCTGATGGTATGAGCCAATTTTTAGTTTCAAAATGTCTAGCGGTTTGTCTTGGGAAGGAGGGCCAAATATAATTATTTTGTCCCCTAATCAAGCTTTCTGTACCTTCTACGTGCTTCTAGAAGATAGAATAAAGTGTGTGTGTATATATGTGTGTGTGTGTGTGTGTGTGTGTGTGTGTGTGTGTGCTCGCACACACACATATGTATTTGTTTGTGTATCAGGAAAAGAAAGGGAAAACCTTCATTTTGGCATGTGTCTAAATGTCTTCCAAATAAATTTTTTTTCAGTTTCTCTGTGCATCTGACTTTACTTTTCCCAGAAAAGCACATCAGAGAAAAAGTACTATGCGTTCCATTCTGTGTCTCTAACAGGCAATCCATATACTTTTTTAGTACTTAGTAAATTTAAGTCCTTGGACTAGGACTAAGAAATAATAATCTATTATCAATTTTCTCACTCTAATAATGATTTAGTTTCAGCAAAACCCTTTGATTAAATATAATTTTCAAGCATTCTTTAATTGAACATGGAAAATGATCTTGGAGCTGACAGAACATTGTTTTTTCTAAGTCTGTTCCACAAGAAATGAAAAAAGAGAGATGCAAATCAGCATATTGTTTGAGGCTGTAAGTGATTTGCCAGGGGATGTTGGGATTTTATTCTGACTCTACCATTTATTGGCCTGTGATTTGCAAAACTTATTATCACTTTTCCTAGATACTCCTGCTTTTCAGAGTCAGAATGTGAAGGAACAGAAATGAACATGTCTAATGCATACACATAGTTCTTTTAAGATTTATTTTTTAAATCCATGCATGCAAATGTTTGCCTCCATACATGTAAGTGCATCATATCTGTGACTAGTGGTCACTGAAGTCAGAAAAGGGGCATTTGATCCACTAGAAATGGAGTTATTTATGGTTGTGAGCTACCATGATGGTGCTCGAAATTGAAGCCAGGTCTTCAGGAAGAGTAACACAGGTTCTTAACCACTGAAGCACCATTCTTGTCCATATTCTCAGTTCCAAATTAGCTTTTGTTTTTGGTTTAATATTCTTGCACACTGAAATAATTATGTATTTTGTAAGTTTTACATATTGAAAGTGCTGCTTTCCTTTAAGGCATCAGTCCTGAGTTGTGCTTTTTCTGTACCAGCATATACCAAAAATGTATGATATTCATTGTCTGTTAGCAATGTAAAGCAGTCATGGTGTCAAATCAGATAATTGTGTGGCTTCTGTGGCACTCATATGACTCTCACAGGCTGTCTTGTTCAGAGGAGAACAACAGAACCTTCAGGAATCTCTACTGACACAAGCCAAACCAGGTACAAGGTAGGAATTTCATAAAACCCTTCCTCACTGAGAATGTACTCATTAACCAACTGTGATAAAGCTTAGTAAAGAAGAGTAAAAAATAAGAAAATTCAGTCATCATCTCGGTTCTTAAATTCTAGACCAGTGGAAGCCTACTGGGATAAAGTTGTGGAAATGTAATGGTTCAAAAGTCAACATTATCAAAATTAAAGCTGTTTAATATTAAAAAAAAACAAAACAACAAATGAACAGAAAGTCAATAGATCTGTTAGCATTGACCTTTTTCTTCAGATAGACTTCTGGATAAAGTTACTACTTGAAACCACTGAGAGAAAACTTCAAGCCACAATCTAACTTTATTTGACCACAATAAGAGAAGCCATCTCATTCAGAACTATCAAGAATAAATCAAAGGACGTACATGTTAAAGGAGATTACTTATACATTATCTGTCTAGGTTGACTTAGATGCTGCTACAGCCAGTGAAAGTGGGAACAGATCCACTTTTAGGGTATCAGATATTTTCAAAAGATTCTGTCTACATTAGTAATTGGTCCATCAGACCCCGATTATGCTGGAAACACTGGTATTTTTCATCATCTGGTGCTTATCATGGCCATGGCCAATCTAAAGTCTCAGATGCTCTACTGCCTATCACTGTTGAGAAACAAGTCCTGGCTAACTTACCTGGTTTCTCTGGATTATTCTATATATTAACCAATACAAGGACAATATCACAGATGCTCAGTATCTAGGAGGCTTTTGTTTTGTTTCCTCTCCCTACTCTTCTTCAAATACATGGCCCCCTTTTTTTTCTTCAACTGTTATTGGAGGTATATATTTTTGTACATATTTGGATTCCAAATATAACCCATTGAGTTCATATGGTGTTGCTTGTATGACTGTCTGTTTTCAGGGCTTATACTTGGTGTTGGACAAATGGTGTGCATTTCCCTGAGGAAGGCCACATCTCCTATTTCCAGCTTTTTAAAACTTGCCTCTAGTTCTATCTATAGGGTTGGTAACTAATGGGCTTTTATGAGTTCATGCAGTTTGGCATATTCATTTTTGTCCTTGTTCAGCTCATGTTTGGGTGGTCATGCTGCTGAGACTTTACAGATTTCATGTCTGATGTTGATAAGAGATACAATTTACAACAAAGACTCTGATCACCTGGCTCTTAAAATATTTAGGCACTCTCTTTCACAATGTTCTCTTAGCCTCAGTTGTGCAAGTGTTTTGCAGATACAGCCACTGAGACCTGGCCCTATATCCATGCATATTGATTGGTGGTAAATTTCTGTAGTGGTCTCTGTCTGTCTGTCTCAAAGACAAATGTCCTTGATCAATGATGAAGACTACAGCCATTTGTGGGTATTAAGACAAACATTTACAGATTGCTCTTAAGAATTTTCTTGGTTTAGTAAATTAATGCTTGAAATTTTTTCTAGCAATAAGCATGATTTCACTACAAATGAATAGTAAAATTAGTTTTCAGTACCAGGCATGGCATCTCTCTTGTTGAATGTGTCTTCAGTCCAATTAGAGAGCTGTTGGTTCCCACTACATATATAGGGTGATTATGCAATTCTGGTCCTTGACGTACTTCATAGGCTTTAATGCATCAATGCTACATGAAGCTGTGGGTTGCCTTTTTTTTTTGTTTTTTTGTTTTTTTTTTTTTTTTTTGGAAACTTAATGGTACCTTCTGTTACAAAGGTAGCTAGTTCTTACAGAAGAAACATTCAGGTCAGTTCTAGCTCAGGAGCCTCTGAGCCTTGTTTTTGAAGTTCATGATATCTACAGCAATAGGGACTTACCTTCACTTCTGGGAGTAAAAAGAGCACATCACCAGGCTGTATATTTCAGGAGTCCCTTAGAACATCCTGGCTTATAACATAAAAGAGAGAACATCTACTGTATGGTGTTTTATATCTCCTGTATGGCTCTTGTGGGAGAACAATCTGATATTGGGTGGAGTAAAAAGATTGAAGCCCTGAGGGCCAAGAGAAAGTATGGAAACTGGCAACCTCTGAAATAAGAGGTTAGAAGGACCCTTCAGAATGCACTAGAGACCTAGGAGGTGAGAGATGCTCAGGAATCAACAAGGGGGAGGGGTAGATGAAATGCCCTACAGTGGGGAGAGGGAACTTATAAAGCCTACCTCCAGCAGAAAGATGGCATCAAGTGAGGCATGGTGTTGCGCCCCCACAACCAAAAGTATGACTCATAATTGTTCCTGTCTGAAAGAACTACAGGGATGGAAATGGAGAAGAGCACAAGGAAAAGAAGGTCTAGCAATGGGCACCAAGAAGATACAACTCAAGGGGAGGCCCCAAGGTATGACACTATTACTGAGGTTATGGAGTGCTCACAAAAAGGGACCTATCATGACTGCCCTCCAGAAGAGCCAACAAGCAGCTGAAAGAGTCAGATGCAGATATTTATACCCAACCAATCAACAGAAGCTGAAGGAAGATGAAAAGAAGAGTGACCCTGTGGGAAGACCAAGAGTCTCAAATAAGCTAGACCCCTGAGATCTCTCAGATCCTGGATAACCAATCAGGCAGCGTACACCAGCTGATATGAGGACCCCAACACATATACAGAAGAGGACGATCAGTTAGGGGTTCAGTCAGAGAGGATGCACCTCAAGAGACTGGAGGCCCCAGGAAGTTTAGAGTTTGTTAAGGTGGGTAGGGACATCCTCAGGGTGGGTGAAGAGGGGACAGGGGTGGACTGGGGAGGAGGTGTGGGATGTGGAACAGTAGAAGGGTGGACTAGGAGGGGAATAAAATCTTGATTGTTAAAAGTAAAATACAACTTAGAGAGAGAGAGAGAGAGAGAGAGAGAGCAAGAGAGAGAGCAAAGAATGACAACATAGCCAAACAAGAGTTGGCACTAAAAGTAAAGTGAGCTCTACTTGTGTAGAGTGGAATCTATCTGGTCAAATCTTTTTTCCATTTTTCCAAATCTATCATAGTGGTGAGACTGATATATTAGAATTGTCATCTAAAGCATTCATCTAATGCTTCAGAGTCACACAGCTCATAGGATTGGGAGCAGGGGTGGTATATGACATAGTAAATATTTTCTTTTACTCATATTTTGAATATATATTTGCCCCAGCCTTTCATTTACCAAGGGTAAGCATGGAATTGGAGTCTTCATGGTTGTTCTATTGTGGACAGCTGTACTTGCCCATTATTTATTTCTTCAGGTTGAGGCAAATCTGTACACAAGTCTATAGGCCACAGGCAGAGAAATTTCATGGAGAGTTTCTCCAGGGAGAAATGTAGTGGATGCAGCTTTTACATGTGTTCTTCATTACTGAGGTAGCTCTTTAATTGTTTCCAAAATCAATTTTCAATTAGTGGTGGCTTGGCATTTCATATTAGCTGTTAAAATTGTGAACAATGGTACAAAACAGAATAAAGCTTGTGACTTGGAAATTGCTTTTGCCTAGTCTAAAAGCACAGCAGCAGTGAAAATTCAGACAGAGGCACTGTGACTCCTTCCAAGTTATAATGCTCTGAAGAAATAGAAGAAACTGTGATAGAGACACTTGTAGGGAATATACAGATGTTAGAGGGCAGGCCTCTAGTCCTCAGTTCTCATATTCATTGTCTTCTTGGCCTTGATATTTAAATCAACAGCACAGGGTGCCTTTTCTTTTAACCTTTACAATATTGAAGAAAACAAAGTAGTATTTAAAAATGAAGATTAAACAAAAGAGTCCTAATTTATAAATTATAATAAGGATAGGCTTTTTTCTCTTTTGAGATTCCCCTTTCCACACAGGATTTAGTATCAAACAATACACAATCTTGCGTCTGAAGCAAGATTAAATGCCCTGTCTTTCAAAGGACTGCCGGATCTGTTTATAAGAATATAAAGATCGGAGGGGGGGGGGAGATATGTTCTATAGAAGTGTGGTGAAGTATGGGGGAAGCAGGTGCCTCCATGGAAGCCATGCGGAAGCATCCCTTCTTCCTGGTATAGTACAGAATAGAGTTTATTCAGGGCATGGTGAGGGGAGTTAAGAGGGTAGTAGAGGTAGAAAAAAAGCAGTGGGAGGGAGAGAGAGAGAGAGAGAGAGAGAGAGAGAGAGAGAGAGAGAGAGAGAGAGAGAGAGAACACCAGCCATGAGCAGGTGGAGAGAGGGGAATGGGGAGAGAGTGGGGGCAGTGTGAGGAGCAAGAGATCAAGAGAACAAGAGAGGGTGGGGGCAAGCAGCCCCTTTTATAGTGGCAGACTTACCTGGCTGTTGATAGGTAACCGTGGAGTAGGGCATAGAAGGAATGCTAGCATAGTTCTTGTTCATATATGCATCCACCAGACTCTTTTCTATCTTAGTAGCTCTGTAGAGCCCTGAACAGTGTTGAGGTTTGTACACGAGATAAAAGTGATCAGAGATCCTTCAGGTCAGTAGAGCACAGGGAGTTTGTGAAGGTTCTCTCCAAACAGTGGAATCAAGATCAGGAAAATTGTTCTTCACTGCAAGCTTCAGTCATTAGCAGACAGGCTCACCCCAACTGACTGACGAAAAGAGCAAAGTGGGTTTTTTATTTGTCTTGTTTTTTGTTTTTTGTTTATTTTTAATTTTACTGGAAATTCTCTGTATTTACATTTCAAATGTTATACCCTTCCCCCCACACTTTCCTCCCTCCTCCCCCTCAACTTGTTTCCATGAAGGTGCTCCCTCCCCCAATCACCATCTCCACCTCAGTGCCTTGGCTGATGATGATGTTGTTCTTCCCATGAGGGTACAAACCTTTCAGCTCCTTCAGTCCTTTCTCTAGCTCTTTAATTGGGGTCCCCTTGTTCAGTCTGATGTTTAGCTGAAAGCATCCTCATCTGTATCTGTATGACTCTGGGAGAGCCTCTGAGGGGACATCCTGTCTGGTTCCTGCCAGTAAACACTTCTTGGCATCAGCAATAGTGCTTGGGTTTGGTGGCTGCATATGGGGTGGTTCTCCAGGTGAGGCAGTCTCTATAGATCTTTTCTTCAATGCCTGCTCCTCTATTTGACCCTGTATTTCCTCCCCTGTTTTGTTCTTCCTTCTGAAAACAGAGGCAACCACATTCTGTTATTCCTTATTTTTGAGCTTCATAAGAAAAACAAAGTGTTTTAACAGGACTTATTTTAGGATTTGTATTAATCACCATGTATCTAATATATACTATAACGCATACACTATATTCCTAATGCACAAGTTCTGAGGAAGTTTCTTACATTGGTTTCATATTCTTTCTTGGCACTTTCCTCTTTATTCAAGTAGACAAAACTGAGAGTTGACAAGGCCCATGTCCATCTCAAATGAGCACTTGAGGCTACAACCTGAGTGATTAAAGTCAGGATGCCTTTGGTATGCGTAAGTTCTTCCTTGTATTAGTAAGTAGGCACCTTCAATGTCCGATGTAGCCATAGCAGATCAGCATCAATGAGTAAAAGAGAAAGAGTGAAAGTGAGCTTCTGTAGCTCAGCATGGGCTAGAATTCACAGTGCAGCCCGGGCTGTCATCAAACTCATGGCAATTCTCCTGCTCCACTTTCATGAGCACTGAGTGTATGAGTATAAAGCACCATGACTAGAATAAAAATGATGGTGTTTAGATGACAACTCTGCTTTGAGCTGTATCCAGTACATGGTCACTAGTGTGAAGCTTTTTACTTCAGGTTTGGGGATAAGTTGTCTATCATGTTGGGACATGCCCAGTGGAAAGCTGAAAACTATGACCGTCTTAATAAGACATGTATGGTAATGTATAGTAAGCTGATAAAATCACCAAGTGTAACCAGGAGATGTAGTCTATAACAAATAGGGCTAGCCATTTAGCACGCACACACACACACACACACACACACACACACACACACACACAGACACACACACACAGACACACACACACATACACATATACACACACAAAGACAATGGATGGAGTTATATGAAGCTAATCTATATTTTGTTAGAATTTTATATGAATCTATTCCTTTGATAACACACACACACACACACACACACACACACACACACACACACACAGAGGTCTTTTTATATTATAGCCTTTTAAAGTGATTTAATTTGCTTGTGTCTGTCTGTCTCTGTCTCTCTGTCACTCTGTCTCTTGTCTCTGCCTCTCTCTGTCTCTGTCTGTCTGTCTGTCTTTCTCTCTCTCTCTCTCTCTCTCTCTCTCTCTCTCTGTGTGTGTGTGTGTGTTTGTGTGTGTGTGTGTGTGTGTGTGTGTGTGTGTGTGTGTGTGTGTATAGAAACAAGAGGAGGAAATCAGATATCTTTCTGTATCACTTATCTTTGAGAGAGGATATCCCACTGAACATGAAACTAGCTGATGGCTGGGAAGTTCCATCAGTGTCTTGATTGTCAGCACTGCCAAGGGTGCAGGGAATGTGCATAACCACACCCAGCTTCACACATGGCAGCTGGGCATCCTCAGGTTTCACAGCAAACACTTGTCTGTTGAGCCATGCCTCCAACCCGGCTCAACACTACTAAATAAAGTCTTTCTTCACACCATTCAAAAGTTAAAAAAAAATGGGATTTCAGCAAAAAGCCACTGATTTAAATAGAGAACAACATCAACTCAAAGGAAATATCAGGGAGAGGTTTTGCCTGAGGCAATGCCATGTTTCTGCTATTCTCAGATTTGTTTAGCAAACATATTTAGAAATGTCTAAACAACTGATGTCATGGCTAATTGAGAAAAGTCTCTGGAGATCTATTTAACTGAAAAGTGAAAAAAGAAGAATAATGGCCTAGTTTAATGATATCAACAACACATGGCTTTAAAGTCATGAGATATTCTCCTTATGTTGCATTAGAAGACAGTCTCTCTCCCACTCTCTCTCTAGCTTCTCTCTCACTACCCTCTTCTCTCTTACACACAAACACAAAAAGAAGTTCAGTATGTTTTTGGACCCCAGCAACCTGCTGTGTAAAAATAGTGCACCCTCTAAAGCAGTTTCGAGCCTGCTGAAAATTGTCACATGCATATAACTTTCACAATATAATATGGGAGGAGAAATGACACACTCAGAAATTTTGTATTGATTTTTTTGACAAAATTATGTAAATTCACGATCAGCATGCTCACATTTTATCATGAGAAAACTGAAGTTCAAGTTCGGAGGAGGTGTCTGGGACAGTTGCTCATCTGCACAGCCAGCACTTAGGCAGCCTGACATGCTAATCACAGCCAACCCTTTTATGCTTTTAACCTTATGCTATGCAGTCTCTGACAGTGGGAAGTTAATGCTGTTACTTCTGAGCAGACATAGTGAGGGCTCATCCTGCTAGGCTTCATTGTGGAAGCCTCCCACCCTATCCTTGACTATCAGTCCAGAGGCCTAACTGGAGAATTTCCCAAGTCAGCCTTTCTGCCCAGGAGAGATTTTCAAAGCTCACATTCATGGATGGCATTTCTTACCATATTTGCTGACTATTCTAAGGAAAGACACTTAACAAGGAGATAACGCCCCCATGGGTGGAAACCATAAAATGAAATACCCCAAGGCATGTGCATTTTTATTACATTAAATTAAAACCAGACCATCTTCTGTAATCCAGCCAGTAAACAGAGTAAGAGGCCAGACGAATGTTAAACAAATATTTTCTTTCTAGGAAGGGAACTTTTATAAGTTCTATAATGTTCATAGTGTTAATAAATGTTTATTGCATAAATTTGAATAATGCAAAACACAAAGCTGCATGAAGCTCAGCTCATCGAAAACTCTAGCTAGTAAGCAACTATACTTTTAATTTATCAAATATCTTCTAATAGCTTAAAGAACTAAACTCAAGCTTTGGATAACATTTCAGAGGGTTTTTTAGTTGTTAATGCAAGTTGACATTTATATATACATATAGTATATATATATATATATATATATATATATATATATATATATATATATATATATATAAAATCCATCATTTTATGCCTATCAATATGCTATGCTATTTCTCATATTCCAACTTAGTTAATTCCTCCCCATTAGTAATCTGGATTTCTTGCTATTATTTCATTATATGTGTGTACTAAACAGTTTTTATATACTATTATAAGAGGAAATATTTATTTGAAGAGCTTAACAGAGAGGGTTTGAGATAATTTCTCTTTCAGGCTATCAGATCTTGAAATTACTATGTGTCAGCTTCCTTATCCTATCATCATCAAACGCAGGTCATTCGGGTAAACGACACAGTTGAAAATACCATTTTAAGCCTTTCTTTATACTTGAAAGTAGGGTTGATTATTATATAAATTTTTGTGTGCACAAAATTATTTTATTGGCCATATTTTTCTTTCTATTTGGTAATTTAACTTTACCCCTTTTACCCTCTGTGTGTGATGTGTATCTTTTTATGCTGGCTTCATGAATCCCGCACATCCAGGTCTACTATGCTTTGGTTCATCATTCTATTGCATATACTTTCCCCAGATATTTAATCCTCTTTCGATTTGGCTCTTGAATAAGAATGCTTATAAAATAACGTGTTTTCTTACTTCAACTCTTTCAAGGAAAACTTTAATATGTGACACATGCACACCTGTCTCCATATGTGGAAAGAGAGAAAAATCAAAATACAGAGTGTTGATTTTAACAATATTTGATGCTTATTTTATAGTTCAGTCTTGTATACGGTAAATGAGATGGGAAATCTGATTATTTTGTATTTTACTCAACTATTTCATTATGTCTAATGATGCAATTGTATTATACATAATATCTATGAAATTCCACTTTTGTTAAGAATAATTTTAAACTTTTTTTCTGGTATATTTGTCTGCCTCTCTATTGTTCAAACAGGTAAATTTTCCAGGCATGATAACACTAATCTGAAATCCCAGCATTTTAGATGTTATCACAATATCCTTTTCATCAGGAACCCCATGAGCAATACACCAGCTTCCAGTAGTCTAGGTAGCATAGAGAGATGCTGCCTCACACAGGTCAAATAAAACATCTAAATTTACTGATTTAAATGTAATATTTTCAATAACCAATCAGACCTAGGGATGACTCCTTATCAATTCAGTAATGTCTCATCAATTAATTTATCCAAATCAATGATATAAATGCTGAATCTCAGTTTTAAAAGTCTATTTGAAATTATTAGTATATAGAAATGTATAGATTACTTGAAGCTTTTATTATTGAAAACACTACATTTTTATGAATGATATAATAAAATATAAAATGTGTCCTATGATCAGAAATTCTATAATAAAGTAGCCTGACATACTCAAACTTTTAGTTCTGATCTGTACAAAATTATGCAAATTCATGATCAGGATGCTCACATCTCTTCAGATGAGAAAACTGAGGGTCAGTGATAATCCTGGCCATATTGCTCATAAATACAAGTACATAAATAGGATGGTTTTACTTTTATTTGTGAATATTTATAATGTGAATGAATATACAAAAGAAAGAACATACAGGAAAATGTAAAAAATTAAGACTCAGTTACCTTCTGTAGATGACAATCAGAAGAGCTTGGGTGATGAGTGTCTTTGGATATGTTTTATGGTTTCCCTGACCCTTCTGGGTAACGTCTAGCACAAAGAACACAGGAGCTTCTCATCAGGTTTCAACTTTAATGACAAGGAGCCACCATATTTGCTTCTTTGTTCTAAATAAAGGCTCTGTGATGCTGGCAAGGGTTTGAGTCTAGTTTCTGCAAGATGGTGGCTAGCTGCAACAAACACCTCTGATTTGTATTTATTACCAACATATTATGGATTTTGAGTATGCTCTATCCATTGTTCCATTCCTATGATTTGTATCTTTCTTGGTGATATATCACTTCAGTTAAAATGTACCACTTGTATAACATTAGAATTTGGAGAGTGATTAAGGAACTGTCATAAGTAATATGTAATGCTTGTCACAGTGTAAATTAGTTTGAAGCTTGTTGAGACACAAGTTACATACAATAAATTGCACATTCCAAGCCAGAATTTTGTAAGATTGGAAATCCATATATGGCATACAAGTATTTGTAACAATGTATTTCATGATAGGAATACAGTAGAAAGAAATAGACATTCATAGATGGACAGGTACATATGTGATCAGTCAAAGTAATGCCAAATTATTTAGCTAAAAAGAGACGAAGCTGTGCAAAGTGTAGAGTGAACAACTATCAAAACATATGCTGAGTAAAATTAACCTAATATATCATTTCATCTGTATGAAATGGTCCTAGAGGCAGATTGTAGAGAAAAGAAGTGGATTGGTAAGATTATGGGTACATTGTGGGTTTAGGTACTTCAAATGTTTAAGCACCTTTTCCATATAATATATATTTTGAATACAATTATAGTGAAATATTCACAAGTTCAAATTGTTAGTGTTCTTTTGTGATGCATTTCCCCTTTATTCATTTTCCAGATTATCACAGTTCTATGGTCAGTCAGTGAAGGAAAGTTGACATATTTGTAGAAGATTTTTTAAATAAACTGTACATGTATTATTGTTACATTAATTTTGCTTATAATTTTTTGCCAAGTTTGAAGCAAGCTTTAATTAAATACTGATCAGAATAGACTCTGATCAGTATTCTCTGAAATCCTAGTGATGAATGATAAGACACATGTTGTAGAGGCATTTTTAAATTTTTTTTTGTTTGGTTTTGGTTTTGGTTTTTGTTTTTGTTTTTTTTGTTTTTTATTTTGTTTTTGGTTTTGTTTCTTTGTTTTTGATAGTAATCTTTTGAAACAGGCTTTAATCTTTTTTAAAAGTCCATTCATTATTACCCTACTGAGCTGCCCTCCCACAGTTCTTCATCCTATCCCTCCCCCATCTCCAACAGAATATCCCCATAACCCCACCACAACACAAACCCACACCACACTTCTGACCTTCCCATGCTATTTCACACCAACAGACCTCCACATATCCTGGAGCCTTAAGTCTTCCAAGGGTTATATACATCTTCTCTCACTGAAGACAGACCACACTCTTCTCTGATGTATATGGGTCTGGGGCCACTGACCAGATCATGTATGCTGCCTGGTTGCTGACTGTCTGAGAAATCCCAGGGTTCTAGGTTAGTTGAGAAAGTTAGTCTTTCTAGGGTGTCACCTTATTCCTCAACTTCTTTCAGCCTTACTCTAATTCAACTACAGGGGTCCCACACTTTAGCCCAATGGTTGGGTGTAAGTATCTGCATCTGTCTGAGTCAGTTGCTTGTTGGGACTCTCAGAAGAAAGTCATGCTAGGCCCGTCTGTAAGCACACCATAGCATCAGTAATAGTGTCAGGCCTTGGGAGTCTCCCTTTGAGATGGGTCACAATTTGGGCTGATCACTGGAGTTCTTTTTCCCAAGTTTATTCTCCATTTTTATATTTGCAGCTTTTTTAGACAGGAACAATTCTGGGTTAGTTTTGACTGCGATGGAAACCACATTCCTCCACTTGATGCCCTGTACTTGCACTGGAAGTAGACTCTACAAGTTTCCTCTCTGTACTTTTGAGCATTTCATGTAAGGGGAAGGTTCCTCCTTTTGAGTCCTGAGAGTCTCTCACCTCTAAGGTCTTGGGGGGGAATCTAGAGGTTCCCCCCACTTCTTACCTACTGAGGTTATTTGTTTTCATTCAGTCTGCTGGCCCTCTAGAATTCACCTTTGTTCCCCCACCCCAATCACTGATCGTGTTCCCCTTTCCCCCTCCACTATCCCACTCAGGTCCCTCCCTCTCTTGTTCTGCCCCTTCCTATGATTGTTTTCTTCTTTCTCCAACCTGGGATTGAAGCATCCTCATTCGAACCTTCTGCTTGTTAACCTTCTTGAGTTCTGTGAATTGTATCCTTGGCATTCTACACTTTTTTGGCTAATATACACTGATAATTGAGTGCACAACATGTGTGTATGTCCTTTTGGGTCTGAGTTACCTCACTCAGGATGATAGTTTCTAGTTTCAGCCATTTGCCTAAAAAAATCATGATCTCCTCTTTCTTAATTGCTGAATAGTATTTCATTGTATAAATGAACCATATTTTCTGTATCCATTTAGCCTTTGTGAGACATCTGGGTTGTTTCCAGCTTCTGGCTATCACAAATAAGGGTTCTATGAACATGTGTACTTGTGACTGTGATATCACAGTGTATGCATTTATTAACCAATGATAGACTGTTATGTGAATGTAAATACTTGTGCAAGTTCTTAAACACATTTATCAGCAACTCACTATATATGCTTATGAGCAAGGAATAGAAAAGTTGGATCTTACAACATATTTTATCCCATTTTCAAAGTAACTACCAAACAGATTACAACATGTCTTAGTTATGTTATATGTTTATAACTCTAATATGCCACCCAAAACATAAACTACAAGATTTACTTCTACAATGTAAAATTAAAACACACGGATAGTTCACCTATCTAAATAACTTCATAGTCAATGATACTCTTTATTTATATTTCTCAATTTTCTTATCTCAGTATTTAATTTTAGAAAATAAGTATTGCTCTCTTTTCTATAGTGTTTACTCTCTTATTGATTCTGTTTATAACATTTTTAATATTTATGTATATATTTAATAATTTCATAATTTTATGCCCATTGATTAAAGGGGGTCTTTTGTATCTTCTAAACCTATCTCATGTCAATTTAGTCTTTTGTTCTAGTAGTGTTGAAGGATTCCTAGTTTTGTTTGAATTTTATAATTTCATTTTCAGGTTAGCATTGATTAATTGATACTTCACTTTACTGTGGACTTTATTTTCTTCTTTCTCTGCCCGTCTTTGATCACCTATTACTCAGATGTCAGAGACTCTGTTTCCCTTTATTTGATGTTGGAAATCATAATTTTGCACTTCTAAGTATTATTGAATGCAGAGTGCCACTGTACATTCTTTCTAAATACGTGTCATAGGGTCAGAAAAGGCTGTTGTGTAGAACTGATGTTTTTCCCCACTTGGAGAAAGGCTTGTCTGTATGCTCTCATGGGATCTCATAGAGTTATGAGTTTCTACCTATATATTTTGGAAAAAGAACAAAATGTGGCTGTAGAACATCCCAAGACACTATTTCTTACATTCTCTTTCAGTGTTTCTGTCTCAGGATAGGGGAGGTATCTGCATGTTCATGCCCTGATGAGCACTAGAATACCTAGAGAGGTCTTCTAGTGATGCGCAGAATTCTCTAACTCACTAATCTCCACTCTGCTTTATCTGTGCTGTTAGAATGTTCAGATTTGTGTTTCAAGTATATCAATAGTAGATGATGAAGTTTTCCTTTGTTCAGGAAATTACATGATAATATATTAAAAATAAAAAAAATACAACTTGATGATCAGGTACATGAGAAAATGCTAAAATGAAGGAAACTATAGTAAGAACAATATGTAGAGTCATAACACAATCCTACTTAAAACCACAGAAATTTGTTTTTAAGAAAAATATTAAGTAGGAGTGTGTACATTTTATTTTGTTTTAGTGTAACTCTGTATTAAATTGGTTGAAAGTGTAAGAATTCTGGATATAAATATTTGAATTTGGGCAGGCTTGATAGTAAATGCTTTTTAATCCCAGCACTCAAGGGGCAGAAGCAGGTAGATCTCTGAGTTCAAATCCAGCTGGCTCTACATAAGGAATTTCAAGCCATCAAGTGCTACATTGTGAGATTTTTGTTTGAAATCCAAAACCAAATCAAAAGAATTCCAAACAAATAAACAAAAATGCCAAACAAAAGCCAGACAAAAGTAACAAAAAACAAATTTAAGGGTTTGGAATAATGATGTTTATTTTTTACTGGGTTTTGTTTAGCATTGTGTTGATTTTGCAGGTTCAGTAATAATTTCAAAGGTACAGCAAATTTTAGCAACCCTAGTCTTGGGGAAAAAGTATTAAAATCAATATTATTTTAGATAATTATTAAAGAAGTCATATGCGTGACTAGAAATTATATTGTCCTTGAAACAATAACAAGATAAACATCAGTGTGAAAACATAAAATAAGACAGTTTTTAAAAAGTAAATATTTTGGCAGAATATAAATCAAACCAGTATGAATAATTTTATCTGTCAGTTTTCATTTTCGGTATTTTTCCTGGAGAAATAAATTAAAATAAAAAAAGATTCTTAGAATAAATGTTTATTGTTAAACTATTGATTTATAACTGCAAAAAAGTTTTGCCTTGAGAAATGCCATGAGTTAAATTAATGTACTCGTTCAGACATTTTATACTTTTATAATCATACAGTAATAATTATGAAAATATTAGTGATATAAATATAAATAAGTTGAGGATAATATCTTCTCTACTTTCTATATTAATTTTATTATATTTGATTATTTATTTCTGTCCATGAGGGAAATAAAAATGATGAATAGATAATAAATAGGTAGACAGTTAAATATAGATAAATTGACAGGTAGGTATATGATTAAAATATTCATAGATAACAGATTTATAAAGAGAGATATAGATGATAGATAGGTAGACAGATTGATAGATAATGATAGATAAAATATAGAAATATAGATGTTAAATAGATAGATAGATAGATAGATAAATAGATAGATGATGATGATAGATAGATAGATAGATAGATAGATAGATAGATAGATAGATAGATAATGTGAGTTCCAAAGTGTATGTGTTTAGGTCAGAGGACAATTTGTATGACTTGGGGAAGTCAGTAGCCTTCTTCTACTATGTGGACTCTAGTGATAATCTCAGATTGTCAAGCTTGCTAACTAAAGCCTTTACCCAATGGAATATCGGGGATTAATCTCTTATCTACTATAATTCATATATATATATATATATATATATATATATATATACCTGAAAGCTATCACTGAATGTACTCAGATGTTCACATATCTTTTAGGAAGGATATAATGCTAGAAGAAAAGCAGAGTTATTGAATAAAACATAAATTTTTAATGAGTCAGCATATCCTGGCTTTAACTGGCTATTAAATTCAACTGTCCTAAGCTAGTATATGATGCCAGATTTTAGTCAGGTTCCAGGATAAACATTACTACATCAAAGTGTTTGTTTAATAAATGATCTCTCACATACCACATACAAAGCACTTAGAGCACTGCCTGATACAAATTCAGGGTTCTTTCAATAGTGGCTATTAATTAGATAATGGGGGATCTAAACTAATCTGTTGATTCTCAAATATCTTTGTTTTTTTCATTTTGTTTTCTATTTTCAAATCAGTGGGCACGAAGAAGCACTTAGAAAATTTTATTCTTCAAATTTAGCCCCAACAGTATAAGAAGGGCTTAGAAATTTCACGCTCAGCTTGATAGAAGTTCTGAATGCTTCCTTAGTTTCTCAAGTGTGGAATTTTCCTCTCGCATCTGCAGCTGCTGTTCATCAGATGAAAAGGAGGAAATTTTAATGATTTTCTTTGTCTTTCATTCATTTTATGTTTTATAAATATCAAAACCATCCTTAAGTCTTAGGAAATCTGATTCTGATTCAACAGTTTGATCAATTTAGATACTGTAATATGTGAAATATTTAATAACTCTAATAATGACTTTTTCTATACACTGAAAATTTTCATTATCTCCAAATAATCCTTCCTTTTGAATTATAAAGCAGAATTCATGGGTTTATGTCTTTAATAGGTAGGTGAGGAGATTACAGCTTGTAAAATAGTCATGCAAGGATGGCTTATGTAGAGCTCTCAACCATTTTGAGAAAAAATATATATATTCTCATATATTTGACAAATATATAGTAAATGGAAAGATACTGAATCAAACCCTTCTAAAATGAGAAGTCACATATCAGTTTATGAAACCTAAATTATAAAAATAATTTGATTCTTAGTGTAATGGAATCCACCCATCACCAATACTTTCTTGTTTCAATGGTTTTAGTATTCTTAGCTTTTAGTTATAATCATGGTCATTCACTCTTTATATTCTAACAAAGAAGTGTTCAGCATTTTTATGGTAATAACCAATCACCTGAAAGTATATTAGACAAATGGTGTTACAATATCAGAAATCAATTTTATTGGCTAGTGGCTAGTACATGGTATTGCTTGGGACATAAATCTCCTACTGAATAGCTATTATGAGCAACGCTTTATAAAATATGGGAAACAATCTTAGTTCTCAAGATAGAAGATAGTCAACCTTCACAAGTTCTACAGACAGAAAGAGTCTATGCTGGACATTCATCTGCATCCCTGGGGAATTTAGGGTACAGTTAGAAGATGCATGGAAGAAGAACTGTCAAAACATTGAATGGGCTCTCTAGCAAGTCATGAAATGTAGGATTACATCATCTGCATCTATAAAATTATTTCCACTAAATAAATTTGTAGTCAGGTAAATAAGCTATACGGGTGAGTATTTAAATATACAGTGATGGGGTTGACCTGGGGATCTGGGGAGATTTTACATTTTATCACTACCTTCAGGGATGAGGTGTCATATTCTTTCTCCAGTCTGTTATCATAATTGATCCCATGAATCTTTAATGTTATTTGTGTTTAACAATAGTGTCATTTTTAGGTTTTGCAATATAAAACCTAAAAACAAAGAAAACTGATAGACATAATCACACACACACACACACACACACACACACATACATAGTCTCCTCAGCTCAGACTTAATCAATGGCTTGATTGTAGAGAGAAAGAGTACCAAAATACTAGATGATAATGGTTCTTATGTCTTTGTTTCTTACCTCCTACTTAACTATCATTAAAGTTGGAGACAGAGGAAACATCTCTGGTATGAGAGTCCTTGGTCACCATGTCTATCAACCTCATAGTTGACTATTCAGGGCCTCTTTTCAGGAATTTAAAACCAACTCATCCTAAATTCATCCTCACTAAGACACTCATCCTTTACCTAATATATTTTCTAATACACCATATCAATATCACAGTGCATCCACTCACAAGCCCTGGACCTATTGCTATCCACATGTGCTGTGGCCTCTTCCTTAGAAAGTGACTCTTAGAGCTGTCTTTTCTAAGATGTAATAGGGGCTGTGTGGTGCAAAGGTCTGGGCTGCTCTAGTCTGCTGTCCCCTCTCCTTGCACAGTCCCATCATATGTGTGCTCCAGCCAGATACCTGGCCTCACCAACTCCAAGTGACAAGTACCTGTCTTACTTATGGCTGTCTGCTTAACTGGCCTAAATTTAAGATTTGTTTCATTAAATACATCCCTTTACTGTCACATGAGCTCGTGGTTTGCAGATGTATAAATCCTCCCATCTTTAAGACTTCTTCTTTATGAATTCTCAGTCCCATCTCTTCTCCTGCTCCGGTGAATCCTTCCCCACATTTCTCTTTTACTTTTTCTTTTATACTTTACATAAATGCTGCAACCTATGTTTTCCAGGATTTTCTTTATTATTGTTTCTTAGTAAGTGTGACCTGAGTATGTTTAATGTATTTATTTGATCAATAAAAATGACATTTATTATTGATTGTTTCTGATTCAGGCTTTAGAAGAAATTCTGAAGTAATATGAATAGCTCTTTCACACCAAATTACATGTGTGGTATTTTATTTTCAGTAATGTATGCAAAAACAACCAAAACAACCAAGACAAAAATACATGATTTTCTTTTGTCGGCTTATTTCAAAAGCAGTTTGAAGAAAGAACTCCTATTTCCATCTTTAGGTTTTTTTTTTTTGTTTTTTTTTTTTTTTTTTTTTTTTTTTTTTTTTTTTTTTTTTTTAATGAACCACAGAAGTGTAAGTAACTTAGAGAAGTTTTGTTGTTGTTGCTGGGATTGCAGCCAAAGCTCTGACCTTCTTGCTTCAAAACCCTGCCTTTCTCCATTCAAATACTCCCTAAATATTTTATGCATGTGTTTGTTGGTAAAGTATAAATGATGCAAAAAAAACAAACAAAAAAAGTTCACGATTTTCTTTTATGTTTGTTTTTAAAATCTTGCCCTTGGTTCACTGTCAGTTCCAGATTCGGCTCTTGCAGTGTGTGTGTGTGTGTGTGTGTGTGTGTGTGCTCGCACACACGCGCTCACGAGCTTGTATGTGTGTGGATTCTAGTATGTGTATGCATTCTCATGTGTGTGAGTGTGCATGTATGTGCATGAGTGTGCATGTGTGTTTGTATGTACGTGTACATGCATATGTGCTTCTGTGTATGTGTATGCGTGTGTGTATATGTGTTTGTGTGTATGTTTATGCAGATCATTCAACTTATGCTGCTTTCATGTCTCCTGTTTTTAAAACAATTAGTCACAGCAGAACTGTCAGATTTGAGATAAGGATTCTGATAAACCATTCACTTATATTTGTAACTAACATTTAGATTTAACCGTTGCTAGTTCTTCACTAAGTTTTAATTAAAATTCACAAGTACTGATGGCAAATAAAGGAACAGTCCAAAAAGAGATATTACTGCTGCCTGGCAAGCTTAGAGGCCAGGCACAGAATGAATGATGCTCTTCTGTTTGAAAGGTAAAGCAGCTGGAAACCTGCACTCAAAGGAGACACAAGCAGGACCTCTTCTAATCCCTCCCTCCAAAATCACAACCATGGCACAACTAAGTCAGCAGAAGCCACGCTGAGTGGGCAAGTCAGCTCTCCGGCAAGTTACAGTGTCACAGCACTGGGGTTGATGAGGCATCTCAGGGGACCTTGTTTGGGAGGGCAGTGTCAACCCTGCTGTCACATCAAAGTTCTGTCAGTCACAAACATTGCTACAGATGACCCCTTCCTTCCTCATGAACTTGAAATTCACAGGCAGCACACATTCTCCCCTTGAAATCCTTTGCCCTATCAGTTCATGGAGCAATTGCTGGGCAAGGAGAATTTTTAAATTCCCTTCACCTTCTTGTTTTTTGGGCTTTCGTTTTTATTTTGTCTGGGGCATCTAAACGGTGAAATACACGGGAGTTTTCACTGCTAAAGCTTACACAGCAGCTCAGACTAGAACTTTTTACTGTCGCACCTTCTTGGCTTCTCTTTTCACTGTGTGATTTGGAACTGCCTCGTGTACGGATGATTGTCTTCTCTGCTGGAAAGTGATACAACTCTGTGGGAAATCCTGAAAATATTGGCTATTAGCTGTCTCCTGTGAGCCATGACACATAAATACTATTTTGAGTACACTGGTAATAATTAGAGCAAGAGGCGCACAACCTTAGAAGGGAAAGAAGCAGAGAAGGAGTTGTTGCATCAGTGTAATTCAAACTGGAGACTGGGGAGGTCTCTCAGCTGTGTTTCAAAGTCAGTCATGGAGAAAAGCTGAATCGAACGACTGTAGGAGAAAATAAGAGATCTATTGGAAATGGCAAGGAAATGGATGCAGAGCATCTGAAAGATTAACTTGATGCTTTGTGTTGTGAGTTATAGTGAGGCCACCATGCAGCATGAACGCGTGTAACTGGGGTTGGAGATTAAGTGGACCTACAAATTTTACCTGGACCTCATTCTGCTGAACCCGTGAAACATCATTAAATCTGAGTTAAATAACCTGAAATTCTGAGATATTCAATGGATCTGTGACTTTGTTGCCATTATATATATATAATTTGTGGATGTGTGTACATACCTAAGTATACTGAAAATTATTTACACACTTTCAGACTATATTATGTTATTATAAAACATAAGATGTGTGTGTGTCTCTCTGTGTGTGTGTGTGTGTGTGTATACAAGAGGAGGACAAGAAAAGAGAGGAGACAAGGGAATTGGGGGAGGGGATGAAAGGGGAGATAGGGGAGAGTGAAGAGGAAAGAGGTAAGAGTGCATGGTTTCAGCTCCTAAGGAAATAGGCCCATAGCATGTGTCTCTATTATGTTTTCTTCCACATAAGGAATAGCATTTTCTAGAATCAATGGGAGTAGAGACCTTTGGTCAGCAGAAGGCTTGTTTTCCCAATGTACTGAAGTAGTAGGAGAGGGTAGTTGGGAGAAGGAGCACCTTCATGGAGGTAATGGGAGAGGGAGGGAAATGGTATTTGGGAAAAGGAATGACATCTAAAATGTAAATGCAGAGATAGAATTTAAAAATAAAAGGAAAAGGACATGCACAATGAAGGCTGACCCAGGACTATATTTTCATGTACCATTGAAACCCTGTTCTCTGTAGCTGTTCAAGGATATAATCAGCTTTTTATCAGCCCTTCCTCTATTGTACAGGGCTTATAATATTTTTTTCTCATCTGAAATTTTAGTCTCTAATCCCTACATTCCTCGGTTGGTTAAATGTGTTTCCTCCTAAAACTCTGCTTACCATTTTCTTAAGATGCATGTCGACATTTGCATACAAGTCTCTAATGCTGTGGTTGTTACTGTCATGTGTGGTAGTTCTGTAGAACAAAGGACAACGCCACAGTTATATTTAATTTTATTTATCATTCTAATGCCCAAACCAGGTAAAGGCACGAAACAATAATAGGAACAAGAGAGAGAGAGAGAGAGAGAGAGAGAGAGAGAGAGAGAGAGAGAGAGAGAGAGAGAGAAGTATAGTTTTATATCTCTGTTAAGCATTAGAGGAAGACAGTTTGAAACAATTTTGAGATTTCATCTTACTCCAGTTAAAATGCTGAAGATCCAATGGATAACAAGGGCTGGAAGAGACGTAGAAGAGAACGTTTCTGCAGCTAAAGATATAACTGGACCAAGTGAAGCAGAAACAGATAGCATGGGAAAGAATTGTTGCCAGCTCTATATCTGACAGAGGCTTTACATCCAGAAGACAGAAAAAAAAAAAAAAAAAAAAAAAAAAAAAAAAAAAAAAAAAAAAAAAAACTAAATTCAGACTCAAAAAAACTTAAGACTCATTCAAAAACCAGGCTACAGACCTTACAGAAATAAAAGTGGTAAAGAAATATCTGAGAAATATTTATTGTTCCCAGAAATTAGGGAAATAAATAAAACAACTTTGAGATTCCTTATTATTTCAAACCAAATGGAGCAGATCAGCAAAAACAATGGAGAACACAAGCTGAAGAGGGTGTGGAAGGAGGGAGGTTCTCTGTGAAAAGGATGTGAAAAGGGGGGCAGGGTCACTCTGTCACTCTTATTTGATCACTCTTTTAGAAATCATTGTGGACAAGTCTCAAGAAGTGAAAAATAAGTGTATATTAAGACCCAGCTACTTCTTAGCATATGTCCAAGGATGCAACAGCCCACTTCTTTTTGTTTTTTAATTTAATACGTTTAATGTTTGGCCATGTTTACTTCTCATGTAAATATATGTGTTCCGTTGTGTCTCAGAATCTGAGAGCTTTGCTGTAGGGCCCTCTTAAGATCACAATAATCTATTGCTGCTCAGGGTCCTTGAGTAATATGGTACAGTATTCCCACACAATCCAGATACAGCCCCCTGTGTGTTTTAAATATTCTCTGGAGAAACAACGGCAGCCCACTTCACAGACATTTACTCAGCCATGTTCACTGCTGTGCTGTTCACAGTAGCTGGGAAAAGGAGTGAACATAAATGTTCATCACCTCACAAAGGGACAATGATGTTCACTATCGAACATTATTCTCCTGCAAAGAGACACGCAATCATGATGTTGCAGGTAAGTCCATGAAACTACAAAGATTGTGTGAAGAAAATCAGACACAGAGAGACACAAGGTACATGGTGATTCTCCTCTGTGATTTCCAAACTCCAAATGTTAAGATGGAATATGCAGCCTGGAGTAACCACGGAAACTAGGGCTGAAAAAGAGATGGAATGTCAGGAAGTGGTAAAAAGTGGAATTAGCAGAATTCAATTCATCTGAAGAAGGAAAAAATTTTTAGGGGGGGGGTGGGAAGAAGGTTAACTTAGAAGAGAGGTGGGAAAATAAGAGTAAGGATGTCTAAATATTTCTCAAGATATCATATTATTACCAATTTACCTAAAATTACATATATTACATAGAAATCTAATATACACATATATAGTTTAAACGAAAATTTCCCACCTAGGATCACAATCCTTCCCAGAAAAATCCATAAACATAGAACAAAGTACCTAACACCAGTTGTGATGGTTTATATATGCTTGGTTCAGGGAGTGGCACTATTTGGAGGTATGGCCTTGTTGGAATAGGCATGTCACGATGGCTGTGGGCTTAAGACCCTCACCTTAGCTGCCTGGAAGTCAATATTCTGCAAGCAGCCTTCATATAAAGATGTAGAACTCTCAGCTTGTTCTGTACCATGCCTGCCTGGATGCTGCAATGTTCTCATCTTGATGATGCTGTACTAAACCCTGAACCTGTAAGTCAGCCACAATTAAATGCTAAATTAGTTATCCAATCCCTAAGGATCAGTCCTGTAAACATTTATACAAGTAATAAACAGGTTGGGCAGATTGTATTTAGGGATTTAGAAATATATGTGTATATACATATGCATATTTAACAATAATTAATGAAAACAGAAGTTATAAGTTTGAAAGAGAAGGGCATATGGGAGGGCTTGGAGGAAAACAAGGGAGGGAGGAAATGGTGTAACTATATCCTAATCTCAAAAAATAAAAGAAAATCAGATGTGACAGCATTTTTTTATCTGTCACAGTATGATTACTCACTAGTGGGGACAGGATACACTTGGCATTGTTTTTATTTTTATTTTATTTTATGTTTTTTTCATTTTATTATTTACTTATTATTTGTTTATTTA
The DNA here is from genome assembly GCF_963924665.1 of Micromys minutus. NCBI lineage: Eukaryota > Metazoa > Chordata > Mammalia > Rodentia > Muridae > Micromys > Micromys minutus. The sequence continues at coordinate 39,629,210 of NC_137979.1, read as the reverse complement.
TTATTATGTATCTAATTATTTATATTTCAAATGTTAGGTACCTTCCAAGTTTCCCATCCACAAGCCTCCATCACCTCCTCCCTCACCCATGTCTCTACAAGGGTGTTTCTCCACCTGCCCACCTACTCCTGCCTCAGAGGCCTAGTGTCCCTATCCTGGGTCACTAAACCAAGGGTCTCCTCTCCCTTTCAGTGATGTCAGATAAGGGAAACCTCTGCTACATATTCATCTAGAGCCATGGATAACACCTATGTGCTCTTGGTTGGTGGTTTGTTTCCTTGGAGCTTTGGGGGGTCTGGTTGGTTAATATCGTTGTTCTTCCTGTGAGGTTACAAATCCCTTCAGCTCCTACAGTCCTTGCCATATCTTTCCCCACTGAGGTCCCCATGCTTATTCTAATGTTTGGCTCTCTATATATGCATTTGTATTTGTACAGCTCTGGCAGAGCCTCCCAGAAGATAGCTATATCAGGCTCCTGTCAGTAAGCACTTCTTGGCATCAGCAATAGTGTCTGGGTTTGGTGTCAACAGATGGAATGCATCCTTAGGTGGGGCAGCTTCTGGATGGGCTTTCCATCAGATTATGTTTCACTATTTGTCCCTGTATTTTCATTAGAAAGGAGGAATTCTGGATTAATATTTTTGAGGTGGGTGGATGGCCCCATTCTCAACTGGGGACTGTGCCTATCCATTGGATATGGTCACTACAGGTTCTATCTACACTTTGTTGGGTACAACATTTTCTGTATCCATTCCTCTGTTGAAGGACATCTGGGTTCTTTCAAGATTCTGGCTATTATAAGTAAGGTTGCTATGAACATAGAGGAGAATGTATCCTTCTTATATGTTAGAGTATATTTTAGGTATATGCTCAGCGGGGTCCTAAGGTAGTACTATATTAAATTTTCTAAGGAACTGTCTGACTAAATTCCAGAGTGGTTGACCCGTCTTGCAATCTCACTAGCAATGAAGGAGTATTGCTCTTTCTCCACATCCTTACCAGCCTCTGCTGTCAACTTAGTTTTTTTATGTTAACCATTCTAACTGGTATGAGGGCGAATCTCTGTGTAGTTTTGCTTTGCATTTTCTAGATGGCTAAGGATGTTGAACATTTCTTTAGGTGCTTCTCAGCCATTTGAGGTTCCCCAGTTGAGAATTCTCTGTTTGGCTCTGTACCCTTTTTTCTTCTTTTTTCTTTTTTTCCTTTTATTGGATATTTGTTTTATTTACATTTCTATTTTTATTAATTTTACTGGATATTATCTATATTTACATTTCAAATGTTATACCCTTTTTCCCCTCTCCACTCCCTCCTCCCTCTTAACTTGATTTCATCAAGTTGTTCCCTCTCACAATCAAGCTCTCCACCTCAGTGCCTTGGCTGATGATGATGTTGTTCTTCCCCTGAAAGCGCAAATCTTTCAGCTTTTTCTGTTCTTTCTCTAGCTTTTTCATTGGGGTCCCCGTGTTATTCTGGAGTTTACATTCTTGAGTTCTTTGGATAAATTGGATATTAGCCCTCTATCTGATGTAGGGTAGGTAAAGATCTTTTTCCAACATGTGGGTTGCCATTTTGTACTATTGGCAATTACTTTTGCATTACAGAAGCCTTGCATTTTATGAGGTTTCCATTAGTCAATTCTTGACCTTAGACCATATGCCACTGGTGTTCTGTTCAGGAAAATTTTCCCTGTGCCAATGTGATCTTTCCCACTTCCTCTTCTATTAGATACATCATACCTCATTTTATGTGGAGGTCCTTAAACTACTGGTATCTGAGCTTTGTACAAGAAGATAGGAATGGGTCAATTTGCATTTTCTACATGCTGACTGTCAGTTGAACCAGCACCATATGTTGAAAATTCTGTCTTCTTTCTCCTGAATGGTTTTAGCTCCTTTGTCAAAGATCAAGTGGCTATAGGTGTGTAGGTTCATTTCCGTGTCTTCACTTCTCTTTCATCAATCTACCTGTCTGTCTCTGTACCAGTACTATGTGGTTTTTATCACTGTTGCTGTATAGTATAGCTTGAGGACAGGAATGGTGATTCCCCCAAAAGTATATTGTTGAGAATGGTTTTTGATATTCTGGGTTCTTTTTTTTTCCAGATAAATTTGAGAATTGCTCTGTCTATCTCTGTGAGGAATTGAGTTGGAATTGTGATGGGGATTGCATTGAATCTATAGATTGCTTTTGGTAAGATGACCACCAATCCATGATCTTTTGCTTATGTTCTTGCACTTACTTGCCTCTCATTATCTGCTTATCTCTAATTCTAACTGCCCCTGATGTCTTTTACTGGAACTTGGCCCTCCTGTGGTCTTGGTTGTGTCATAACTCCTGGGAATCAAGCTCCCTCTGTGTGTTGTAGGAGTGAGTACCGAGCTGCCATTGTTCTTAAAGTTGTGAGGTTAATGTATCTTCTTAATTTTATATTATTATACATTTCTCAGAATCCATGAGAAAATGCATTGATTTAATTACAGGAAATTGAAGATTATAAAGATTAGATTCAGTTTCTAGACTCAAGAAACTATTAGATTTTCAATTTTACTACTTTTAATGTTATGATGGCACTATCCCGACTTTGGGATTAGCAGCATATTTTTCCAGGTCTATTGTGTTTCATCCTCATCATCTCTGTTATCAGGTGATTCTCTACATGCCCCATTTGCTTTGTAACATGTCTTTCCAGTTATCGCCTGCCTTTGGGCAGAGAATACATTCTTTTATTCTTCCACCTCTATAGTCTTCATATCAGTTGACACAAGAGCAGGACATGAACAAGAATTATCAAGTCTGCCTATTTTTCTAAAATGGATTCAGTTGTGTGTGCGATAGGCTGAGTAGATGGGGCTCTCTGAGCATCCTGTTGGAAGCTAATTATGAGATCACAAGAAAATTGTGTATTTTGGAGTGGTTTAATTTATAAAATTTGTAGATTACAGAGAAGGCTCTCAAATGATGCATTTAGCTTTAGCTAAACTTGCCATATAGATTATGTTGCTTAAATAACTGTGTAAGGCATCATGAGCCTTTAACTTTTTGTTTGAGAAGAAAAGGCAGGTGCATCTCTGTTGGTTAAAGCCCAGCCTAGTCTAGAGAAGGAGAGCCAGGCTACCCAGAACCATATAGTGAGACCTTATGTAAAGCAAATATACAAACAAATAAACAAAGCTTACAAGGAAAGGGGACATAATAAAATAATGCAAAGATGGGGTTGGGGTGGGGGTGACTAATATGTATAAAGCCTAATTTTATATTATAAAAGTTACTTCTGGAAAACAACCTCTGGGCTTCAAAAATTGTTTGATAAGGCAGGACTTGCTAAAAAACAAATCTTCCTAACACTGGTTTTGCAGAAGTGATGTATATCCCTTGTAAAATTTTCTAGTGCATTAACTTTGTTCTTTACTGTTACTCTAAGGCTGCTGAATTCCTGTGTGTTGATACTATAAACCTTCAATTGTATGAAGGCATATCAGTCAATAGATACTTAACAACACTATAAATTATATATGAGAGAATAAATGAGTACCGTGGGGAAGAACATAGATTAATGGTATGCTTAAGAATGCCATAAAGACTAGCCATCCTCACGTGTAAAGGAGGGTTACCATGCATGAGAAGAATAATCCTTACAAGAGTTATCATCTAAAATCGGGGATGATTATTTGAGAGCTGATATATAGGGAAGCCATGTGGTCACTCTTATCAGGTTTTTCTTAAGTGGTATATTAACACTCTTAATCATAATTCAGTTTTAAAATGTAAAGCAATTGAAGTATAGGGGATTCAATCTGAACAAGTATTTTATTTACTATTTGAAACATATTTAAAGACTTTCAATATTGATATTTCCCTAGAAACCACTCATTTGTTTTTAAATGGTTAGACCCAATTTTCGGAATAAAGGTCACTAATTGTTTCCTAAAAGCACTATTTAAATTTTTGCTTAACCAGAAAGTAATAAAGTTAAAATTATAAATAACATGTGGTTTTCAGAAAAGAAATATGGGAAGTTTCCAGTTACTGATCTATAGCATTTAGCATCTATGTTTTCTTTGTATTTACTTCTAACAGATGCCAAATCATAAACTCTAAGGAGAAACATTAGCACCTTAGATCAGTTTTTTATGTGCAAAATTCTCACTAAGAACTCAAAAACTTCTCTCTCATAACTGTTTCTTAATCTGTAATATAAATTTTCAGAGAGAAGTGAGCCCAGGGAAGACAAGATGTTAATTTAACTGGTATACAATTCCTAAGTTGAAGTGACAGCCTTTTCCATAGTCAGCTTTAAATGACTACAGAAGAACATTATTCTTAGAAAAATTAACTTTGGAAAGATGTTGTATTCTTATGAGTTATACACATTGATTTTATTCTATAGATGGTTGTTTAACTTCCTGTAAACTTTTTGTATACTTACAGCTAGGCATTATGTATAACAGAAGTTGTAACACAAAATGAATGGTTTGCTAATTCCTCTCTGGCATCTGTTCTCCACATATTGTCTGAATAAGTCAGCCTACACACACACACACACACACACACACACACACACACACACACACACATTTCTTAAACATCCTAATGTAAATCAGATTACCAAAAGGCTTTATCATATATGATGATGGTAAACAAATTTAGATTCTTAGTACATCCAAAAGGTATTAGTTCACTCACATTCACATTTGTCATTTTATTCACATTTATGTTCATAATCAACGATGATATAATGCATGATCGAAGGCTAACAGTATTGTAGTATTGTCTAGAAATTTCTTAACTGCTGATCAGGAATCAAATTTATTTTTGCCTGCATTTGAAACTTAGTACTTGGGACACAGGCATGGCTGTCATTTGACGTGTAGAGTACAGCTTTTGTGGAGCACAATGGTCTAGCTGACAGTGGCTTCACCATCAGTCTGACCTTGAACACATGTAATGCTGACTCTTGAGAACTTTAAACCATTTGTCTAGCTGTGGTATGTATGAATAAGTTTTTACACAGCTGGGGATACAAAGAAGTAAAGAGGGTGGATTGTGAATAGCTTATACTCAATCAAAGAGGAGATAGGCTCACAATATTAGTCACCCACTTTGTCAATAGAAAAGTTCTTACTGCCTGATTCCTAAATCCTTGCTTTCTTGTTTATATTAGAGGAAGAAGTCAGCTTTCTCATGTAACTGATTACATGAGGGGGTTTTGGCATTTTAGTTAGCACATACATGTACAGAAACAAATGTTTTTATACAGTGTAATGCAACATGCCAGTAACATACCTAATTATAGTCATCACATAAGTTTTTCTAAGGCCTGTCCTTTCTCCCCTTAGATTGCACTCCCTGCTTCATTTTGTTATAATTTGTGTACATGTTTTATGTAAATTTCTTAGTGTCTGTTTCTTCAGAATAGAGACTATGTTGTGAACATTTGCTGAGAAAAAGTGTGTCGACATAATTCAGAAAAATGATTTCCAGGAGCTTTAGAGAGACTGTGAACAATGTTTTTCTGCCATTTCTGGAAATATGTAAGTGGAACTTCATCTCAGAATGGGGAAAAACTGTAAATGGTAAATTATGAAGCATTCGCTATAGTACTGTTTTTAAAAAGTAGACTAAGTGGGTGTGTGGGATCCTTTAATTATTACAGTGAGTATCAGAAACTCTTTGAATGCCTTTTTTAGGAACTGTCATTGATTTTATGCAACTATAGTCTTTGTGGCTCTGTTATACTTAAGGATTTGATTTGAAAACTCATTAACCTCTAGGTAAATTAGAGGTGTGTGTGCTCTGGGTTGCTTTATCAGGCAGAGAATATAATACAGGTTTATTTATTAGACTCTGTTATGGTCAAACTGAAAAATCCTATACTAGATTTTAGTAAAAACGTATGACTCCTAAATTAGAACATACATGTATTGGTTGTATCTCCTTAAATGTCCACACAAAACATCATGATTTTAAAAGTTACTTGTATTTACATATCCAAATAAAATAAAAAAAATACAATGTTAACAAGGTGTTAACAAACTACTTAAACTTGTAACTGTCATTAAGAGAACAGTCATATCTCTCTAGAATGTAATAGATAGATAGATAGATAGATAGATAGAGAGAGAGAGAGAGAGAGAGAGAGAGAGAGAGAGAGAGAGAGAGAGAGAGAGACTAATTTCTATAAGTAACTTGCTTCACATTTTCATAAACATGACCTCCATTCTGAGAAACCAATGCATATGCACTCTGACACAGGCATCAACACACACAGAGTTCAGTGACAATGACAGTCTCTCCTCCTTCTAGAACCCAGATTTGTTTCTATTCTACAATCAGCGTTTTGGAAGACATGAAGCAAAGCAGGTTGGTTCCTCTTTAGTTTGTCCCAATGACTCTGCTGAATGTTAAGGTTATCTGTTAAAAGTTGAGTGTCGCTACCTTGTTGGTAACAGCTGCTTTCAGGACAGACACAGTCCTGTGAGGAAGGCTTTCCCATCTTTACTCACATGCCAGGGAACACTCTCCTTTGTTTAACTGCATAACTAGTCCTAGGTAAAGCAACTAAAATCATATGATATAATGCTGTCCAATCAGTAAAATTTCTTCAGATTTGCAAGACCCAGAAATTCAGTGACCTACATGTAACAGCCGCCTATGCTTCAGAAAAATCAAGCAACCTGCAGTGGATACCTGTACTGTTAAATGAGGATCTGATACTCCTTCCTACACATCCTGTATATGCCAGGTGAATGCACCTCTGGGCCAACATGGTCTTTAATGGAGATAGCAGCCTCCGTTCTTTCTAATTTGTTGGACTACAGGTTGTTTTGCTCATTCTTACATTGACAATTTGTTCACCAGTCCTTGACCTTTCCAAGTTGTCACTCGAAATGAGCACGTGTTAACAATTACAATAGGAAGCTGAATTTAGCAGCACATTCAAAGGATGATAGACCAACTGGTATTTATTAAATGGGGTTCATGATAGCTCCACATGAAATTCAGTTAACCTGATATAGCACATTGAGAGATTAAAAAAAAAAAAAAGAATTTCATGGCCACCTTAGTAGGTGAGGAAAAGCATGTGATATAGTTTAAGGCCTTATAATAAAACTCTCAATGTATTATTAAAGATAATCAGGACTATAAATGAAAAACTTGTTGATAACATCCTACCCAACATGGAAATAACGGAAATATGTTACCCTACATTTGAAGAAGAAGGCAAGATGGGTCATAGTGTTGCCTCTTTAGTCAGTATACCAGTAAAACTTAAGACCTCTTGAATGGAACCAGACAAAAGGCAATGGAAGAGAAGGCTCTAAAATAAAAAGCAGCAGGTTGGGATGACTGATGTTTCGCCAGGGCTCCGAGAGCACAATGAAGGGAGCATGATACCTTAAGAAGGAGCCCTGGGAAACTTAGCTACACACAGAACCTGAAGCTGTCTTCCACAGTACACACCAACCAACTTGAATCAGATTAAAGATCTAAAGCTCCAACTGAAAAACCCCTAGAAGGAAACAAAGGATAAAAATTGTATGACATTGGTGGAAGCCACCATTTCATAGATTAAAAACAAAACAAAACAAAACAAAAAAACCACAAGCAATAAAATGCAGTATTCAAAAAGGGAGACTCGATTGCAATGGAACGTCCCACCCAGAAAGGTGATGGACATCACAGTGGAAGGCAACATACACTGTGGAAGGAAACAAAAGATGTCCCTTTCAAGTGCCGTGGAATCACTGACCAATTATTAATACCACTTTTACATGAGCCATCAATCTGTTTCTGCATATTTACAGAAAGAATTGAAATTAAAATATTGAATAGACCAGAGCACTTTCATGTTCACTGAAGCATTATTGATAATTGCTTATCCATCCATCAAAGGTGAACATGTTTTAAAATGTGATGTTTGTGTGATACAGATCTGTTCACACTTGCAAAGGCCAAAGAAGGACCTTAGGTATCCTGCTCTATAATTCTGAACTTTATTTCCTTAAGACAGAACCTCTCAGTAAACCTGAGTTAAGCTGCTGACCAACATGCCTCAGATAGCTTCCCTGTTCCTTCTCCCTGTCACAATACTGGAGTTACAGGCACATGTGCTGTATTTGTTTGACATTGTGCTGGGGCTTTTAACTCAGATCTTCAGACCTGTACTGAGGGTACTCAAATCTGCTAAGCCATCTCTCTAGGATACCTCTTCAGTCTTTAAATAGAAAAATGCCACAGTATGCCAGAACAGAGAAGACTCTTGACATTGTGATTAATACACTAAGCCAGCCAGTCACAGACACCGATAATATAAAACCACACAGATACAAAAGATCTAAGAATTGCAAATTCACCAAAGAGGAAATTGGCAGCCTGATACTGAGAGGATAAGGCAAGCAAAGTAGGCCTTCTAATCTGTGGATACAAGACTTGTATGGAAATGCATATATTATGTACTGCATATGCACATTCAAAATCTGGTAAGAGTGGAAGAACTTTTGTCATACATTATTTTCATGATAAATCTTTTTTGAAGTATTAGAAAATGGTTTTATATGATTTCAAAATACAAAGCTCGCAGTCACCGTTCTAAAAAATTTTTCACTGGTGTGATTTGTGTAAAAACAATTCAATTAGATTTGTTTGTGTGTGATGAGTGGTCTTATGTAATGACTAGGGAAAAAAGAAACCACCCCTGTGTCCAACTTGCAAATGCTATCCACAAAGGTATGAGTGTGTCTCATTTCTGTCACTATTCCTTTAGCATTTTCTTGAATATTCTATGCCTAGAGCAGGGGCTAGTTTTGTGTGCCTAGGCATTGCTGTCTCTGGATGTAGGTGGGTGAACATTTGAGCTTCTTTATTGTGTGGATCGGTACTGGTCATCATATTTGGGAAACATTCAGACTTGGTGTATTCATACAAACACAATGTTTATTGAGATTTTAATATTTTTAATGCTTAATTCTTCTTATTATATTTCATCTGTTACAATATCACTCTCAAAACCCACCACTATCAACCACACACACACACACACATACACATATGCACACACTCATACACATACATACACACAAATACACACATATTTTTATTGGATTAGGCTATGTCTTAGTCAATGAAATTTTAGTTTGGATTGAAAGTTAAATCACCTTTCTCACTATAATTGGTCTCCTTTGTAGACCATATTACTCTATAATATGTAGTAGAAAAATAAAAGGCATATACAATCTTAAATACCCTTTACTGAGTAGATATATTTAGTGTGCTTTGAGTTCTATTGATTTTATCTTTTACTGTTTTTGAATTAGTTTTCTTCTCTTTATATGTACTAGAAATATCTCTTAACTCTTGTTCAGATACTTATATTGGGTATGTAACAGAGAACATTTTGGTAGCAATATCCGACATGTTCTCCTTATGAAACAAATCCAAACCTTGACTTCTGTTATAAATATGGGCAAACACATATATCAAATGATAGCCACATTTTACCTGTATTCACTGTATACTACTTTTAAAAAATCACAAATAACAATATAATTGAAAACAAAACCTTGACTCACACAATGACATTTTAATTATAGCTTCTCTACGCAGTCACTGTCCTCCTTTCTTGCTTCCTAAGCATGCTTTCACTTAGGCAAACTAAGTGTACATTTTCCTTACTCTCTTTTAATAGTACATTGTTCAGGTTATTTTTTCACACTACAGAAAGAAAGAAAGAAAGAAAGAAAAAGAAAAAGAAAAAGAAAAAGAAAAAGAAAAAGAAAAAGAAAAAAAAATAGATTCGCTGCACTTTAATTTTCTACAACTTCCTTTCTCTTTAATCTTCCTCTCAAGCTCGGGGTCACTGAAACTTGTCCTCGGGCACTGGCATCTGTTCCACTGTTTCTGTACCTCAAGTCTTCCCTTTCCTCCCACTCTGCTCTTACTCTTTGTTCTCACAAAACACCAAGTGACAAGTATAATTCATCTCTCTCTGTCTCTCTTTCTCTTTGTCTTTATATCTACATCTACATCTGTCTATCTTCTATCATCTACCTATCATCTATATCTATCCTTTATCTTCTATCTATCTATCTATCTGTCTGTCTGTCTGTCTGTCTGTCTGTCTATCTGTCTATCTACTTTCTGTCTACCTATGAAGTTTCATGGAAAATGACACTGATTGTCCCATTTTCATATAAATGAATAATTTATAGTGAACCTTTAAAAGAAACTATTTATTGCTATTTGATTTGTATATTAGTCTTTTGAGGCAGTTTATATCTACATTTCTCTCTCACAGACACATACATACAGATTCAGACACAGACACAGACACACACAGACACACACACACACACACACACACACACACACACAAGTCAGGCATGGTAGTAATTCTTTGTACTCTTAGCTCTTGATAAACTAAGATAGGAGAAAACAATACTGGAGGCATGTCTGGACCATTTTGCCATATGGTAAGCGTCTATCTATGTCTCTTTCTGTCTCTGTCTCTCTGTTTCTCTTTCTTTCTGACTCTGTCTCTGTCACTCTTTTATCTTTCTGGCTTTTTATGTCTCAATCTTTCTCTGTCTCTGTCTGTCTGTCTGTCTGCCTGCCTGCCTCTCTCTCTCTCTCTCTCTCTCTCTCTCTCTCTCTCTCTCTCTCTCTCTCTCTCTCTCTCTCTCTCTCTGTGTGTGTGTGTGTGTGTGTGTTTCTCTCAAAAACAATAATAATACAAGGCTGTTAATTAATAGTAGAATGGTTGCCTAGTATTTGCAGCATACCTAAGGGAAACATTCACTCTTATTACTGTTTTTGGACATTTAACAAAAATGCTTTGAATGAGCAGATCTTCAGAAGATAATGATTAATTCCCAGTGGAGCATTTCTTTATGTAAAATTCAGTAAGATTTATCAGGTGACACAACCTTTTTCTATGATAATGATTCTAATGGCATGAAGGTCTCCAGCGACTGCTGAACTAATCTGAAAAAGTAAGATATATAAGGATATGCAGTACTGCTTTAGACGATTTGTCTGTTAATGGACCAAGAATATAGGTGACAGACCCCAAATCACCATGAATTAACTTTACCAGAGTTTCACAACTGACTAGTAAATGTTATTTCATTTGTACCAAGGGAAACAGAAATAATCTGGGACAGGAGAACTATGATGACAAAATAGATATTTATAACATCAATTGTGTTAAAACATTCCATCATTGTATATTTTATACTATATAATTAATTTAAATCTTAACATGTAATATTAATATTACATTAATATTAACACTTGGGTTCTTTTAATAGAGCTCCTATATTATAATAAATACAATAGAAGAAAAAGAGCAAGTTCTCATTAGGTCTGAATTCTTTTTTTAGATTCTTAAACTTAAATATACTGTTAATTTTTTATAATTTTCAATTATATTTACATTCATAATGTAATATATATATGTATATGTATATGTATATGTATATGTATATGTATATGTATATGTATATGTATGTGTATGTGTATGTGTATGTGTATGTGTATGTGTATGTGTATGTGTATGTGTATGTGTATGTATATGTATATGTATATGTATATGTATATGTATATGTATAATGTAAAGCAGTATGATGCATATGTGCCCATTATGGAGTGGTTAAATCAAGATAGTTAACCTATGCCTTTCTTCCTTCACATTCCATTTCATATCACGTATTCTTCATCTCAGACTAGTCACTGGACTAATTGCTTGCAAAGTTGTGTTAAAGACTGGATTATAAAAAAATTTCTATTACTTTCCAAGCCTTATTCATTCAGAAAATATTTTTCTATGCAGACATTTGTATCCATATGGTGATGTCTAGCTGGAAAAGCAGGAGAAGATTAATAATTCATGCTTCTAAAAAAGACTGAGAAAACACTGAGCCAGGAAACTGAATTATTCAGCCTGGCTTCCACAATGATCTGATCCACAGGCTTTTACTATTTTATTTTATTTTTCTATGTTTACATTGCCTAACCCCCTCATTGGCTTTAGCTTATCAAATATTTGCATGTGCATAAAGACTTTACTGGCTGTGAGAACTTACAGCAATTGAGATAATTTTGGATGGCTATTATTGAATGTTCAGTGAGTATGTTCTGAGAATAATAAGTTGATTCAATAAATTATGGAGGCAAACCCCAGTGAGTTATAAATAAATATATAAAATTTTTGGCATTTCGTAACTTTTATTTTCTCACATATCTATTTCCTTAGGAGCCCATGACTTCCACTGAATCCCTAAGCTTGGCACCAGGGTGGTGGTGTCTAGCCACTGCATTTGCCCATGTTCCTTCTTAGCACAGAATCTTTTATTAGTGCTTCACAATGACAGGATGACAGGTGGCCTCTATAATCCTGACACCTGACTGTCTACCTTGCATGACACATGCCATGAGTATTAAATTACTTAAATCAGAACAGGGTATTTTGTGTGCGTCTGCCATTGTTCACCCTGTTGGATTCAAAACCCACAGTCCACCTGACATACTTTCTAATTCCTACTGATCTTCCACAGAACTTTTATTGGATTCTCACCCTTAAACAAGTTTAATATTTTCTTTTATATGTGTCTCCTATGCAATACATCATACTGCTTTGAAGTTACTTTTGAGTGTATACATTGTCCTAGCCTACAATCTCTTAAAGTTTTGCTCAGGGTAATTATTTTATCATTTCTGATCCAGGGTGACATTTCAATGCACAGTGAGTGTTAAGATTATTTATTCAGTTAAACTGAATTAATAAAATGTTGAACTAAAAAACCATAAAACCTTGTTAGATGTTACAAAAGATTATTGTATCCTCTTTGGCTAAGTGAGAGTGCTTTACTGTATAAATATCAGCTATTATTAGATCCAAATACCTACGATTCAGTTGGAATCAGAAGTCAAAACTTAATTCCTAATTCTAGGAACCAATAGTAAATATTTAGCAAAATAAGTATTTGTTACTCATAAATTTGATGAGAGTTCTAAAACCATAATATCCAATTTTTTAATGTCTGCATATTTTATGTGCAAGATCTCTTATACTTCATTTATTTTTTATTGAGTATGTGCATATGTGCTTTGGGCATGCACTCATGAGCTTACCACAAAGCAGGGGAGGATATGAGGTGCTTTTCTCCACTATTTCAATCTTAAGTGAGATAAGATCTCTCTCACTGAACCTGGAAACCCCCACCTTTAATGGCTAAATTGGCTGGCCAGGAAGCCCTTGGGGTCTATTGACCCATGAACTCAGAGCTAGACTTAAAGGTCTGCATGACCATACTCAGCTTTGTGTGTGCGTTCATTAATTTATTTACTTACTCACTTTACATTCCGAACATAGTCACCCTCACCCCTTCCCTCCCAGTCCAACCCTCACAAGCCTCTCCTCCCATCATCTCCCACATAGATAGAACCCACCCTTCCACATTAAGTCTCAGAAGAACTAAGTCTATACTGTCCCACTGAGGCCAGACAAGGCAGCCCAGCTGGGAGAAGGGTATCGAAAGACAGGCAACAAGAGTCAAAGATGGTATCAACTCCAAATGTTAGAGGACTCATATGAAGACCAAGCAGCACTTTTGCTATAAGTGTGTAGAGGCTGAGGTCCAGCCCATGCATGCTCTTTTGTTGCTTGTGTAGTCTCTCTGAGCTCCCATGAGTCCAGGTTACCTGAATCTGTAGGAGATCTTGTGGAGCAGATGAAGAGGGCTAGGAGAGAAAAATGAAATCAGTGTGTGACATGGAGTGGGGATTATCTCTAGGACTAGCTGGAGACTTGGGATGGAAGAGGCTCCACGGAGTATATAGGGTTGATCCTAAGCTGAGTGTCTTATCACCTAGGTTTGTGCAGCATGAAGTGTCCATCTCCTGCAACCAGCAGGACTTCCAATGGAGAAATGGAGACAACAACACACCCATCAAATCTTCAGCTCAAAATTTCTCCTGCTTAGAAATGTCCAGGGATAAAGATGGAGTAGAGACTGAGGCAATGGCCAAACAGTGACTTGTCTAAATTAAGGCTCAATCCCATTGGAGAAAGCCAACCACTGACACTATTAACAATTCTCTTCTAGGCTTACAGACAGGAGCCTAGCATAACTGTCTTCATCCAGCGACTAATAGAAACAGATGCAGGGATCCACAGCTAAACAGCTCAGAAAGTCTTACAGAAGAGTCGGAGGTCCAAATGAGGAAGCCCAAAGGGTCAACAACACCATATTAAGCCTTTTACATGAGAGCTCAGGTTTTAAATTCTGGCCCTCATGCTTGGGCAGCCAACACTCATAACCACAGAGACATCTTTCCTATGCTTCAAGATCTTATATTTTGAAGATTGGTGACAAAAACAAGTAGTCAAAATATTTTTAAAGATGAAATTAATTATATTAAATGGGAAGAAGGCTAGGTGTCTAAAATCACTTCTTTTAGAATAGGATAGACATGTCTCCTTATCAAAGGACCATTTCTCATTCATGTTACAGATTGTATGTTTCTTATAGCCTCATAGACTCAGGCCACAGACATCCCGGCAGCATGTTGTGATGCTTTGAATGTGAAATATCCTCTGCAGCTCATGTTCTGAGTATCTGTTCTCTGGGGTTTTTTTCGGGGGGGGTATTTTGAGAGCCTATGTGATTTTTCTGAGCTGGAATATTCCTTGAGGAAGCGAAGCACTATGGGCAGACCTTGGAAGATGGTATACTTCCTGTTGAGCTCTCTGCTTCATCTTCTACCATGTGAGATTTTGCCACATGTTCCAGCTGCCATGAATTGGGACATACCAGTAAGCCTCCACACTGCTATGGGCTAAAATCCCATGAAAACAGAAACAGAACAAAAGCTTCCCTTTCAATTCATTTTTCTCATGTAGGTAGATTACAGTGATACAAAATTTAACACCTTTCTTCCCGTGAAGAAGAGTTGTTTTTGAGGCAGGTTTTATGCTGCCTTTCTATTTCCTATGTGTTCTAGGATGACCTTGAACATCACATTCATCTGCTCCCACCTCCAGAGGTCTAGAATTGCAAACATGTACCACCACATCTGCCTTATTTATTATGTGTGGCGCTGGATCTCAGACTCAGGGCATTTTGCACACTAGGCAAAATTCTACCAAACAAACTGTAGTTCAGCCCCTATAATTAGTTTTTCATATGTCTCCTCTAAATACTTCAGCATACGATGATAATAAAACAGACTTACCATAACTCTAGACTGCTTTTTCACTGTAGAGAAATCGTCATGACACAGCTGAGCAGCAGATAAGTGTATCACCTGTGCACTGTTTCATTAGGGAGCACAATGATTCAACAGGAGAGAGGGGACCAACAGTCTTTGTACTGAAGAAGGCATGTTCTGTATTCCTGGTTATTTTTTTTATGAATAAGAAAAAAGCAGTAATTGCTGATTAGAGGTCATTAAAATATACGTCTAACCAATTTGCAGAATTATATCTTGTGCTATCTCTGCTACTTTCCAACTCAGATATTTACAAGTTGCATAAACATCTAGAGTCACATTTTTTAAACTATTTACCCAGACAAGCCTTCTAGTACAAACGGAGGTTCAATAGAAAACAGTGTATTTATTGATGGCTGTTCTCTTTCTCCTTGATGTTATTCCAATACAATCAAATGGAGATCTTTCAGGGGATATTGAATATGAGAGTGAACAAAACATGGCATATACGTTAATAGTAGAAAATACAGTATTAATACCTTCTTAACTGTTTAAATTCCTCTTCCAAAACCAAGCAACAAGGAAATTTAATACAAAAGACTGAGACATAAATGATTCCCCAGTTCGGAATGACTGTGAGAGAGCAGCACTTTGACTCCCTGAGCCTGTGCATCCTGTGGAGAAGAACATCTGCCTTTCCAAAGCATCAACAGCCTCATGTTCTGATGTAATAACACTGAAGGGATGCTTTGAACTAACCCAGAGCCATTGATAGACTTGGTCATCTCACCCAGACAGGGAAATAGGCTTTGAAGATACCAGACCCTAAAGAGAAAGAACTGACAAGAACAACCCAGATCCCAGGCCTCTGGAGATTGGAGGCAATCAGACTAGTGTCATGTAATATGGGTTACATATTTAAAAAGTAAAACACCCTCCTACTCAGAAAAATATAACACACCACAGATTTTGTTATATATTAAAAAAAAGTACCAGATAATTTTATTCATTTGCCCATGACTGATTAGTTATTGTTATTTAAGGATCTGAGAATTAAACATAAGCCATGGACAAAGAAAGGAATCAACCAAACCATCAAAAACTCCTGAGCATTTGTTTTGTGACAGAATTCATATTTCCAAGCCAACCTTGAGTTTCCTAGGAAGTACAGATGTACAGTACCATGCCATGGCACATAGAAGCACACTGCTACTCATTTTATTCAGTAGAATATCTTAAGATAGTATTTAATTATTTTGTATGTGTAATGTATTGTATTTAAAAACGTTTGCAGTTTCTAATTTTCTACTCAGTTTCTTTTTGGAATATTACATAATTTCTTTGTGTGTTCCAGGGGTTCGCTTACTGTTATTTATTCTGCTTATAAATCAGTCCTCTTTTGTTCCTTCTGAAACTATATGCCTTTATTCTGCCAGTGAAAATTCATGCATAATTTCTCTTTGCCTACCCCTTGTTAAATTATTTTATCAGGATTTTATGAAGATTAATTCAATTTTTTCTTATCCTCTGCTGACTTCTAGACTCTTACTCTCCTTTCATGTTTACCAACGCCTTTGTTCTGCATTCTAATTTTTTTATTCTGGTTTACTAATTCATTCTGATTTTCAGCCCACTGATGTGCCATGCCTGTTTATTTTTCTATAGAAGGTAGAATTTACATTGGCTCATTTAAAAGAGTAAGGTTCATCAGGGAAGGGAAGGCATGACAGAATTATTTTGTTGTGTTTATGACAGGAGGAGCATGTGACCAGGACTTGTATGACTCAGCAAATCAGGAAACAGAGAAAGTTAAAAAAAAAAAAAAAAGAGCATGTGCAGGTGAGCTATGTGTCTTCCTACTTTTTTTTTTTTTTTTTTTTTTTTTTTTTTTAACTCTTGAGGAGTGTGAATGGAAGGTTATGATTGAAATGTTACATGGATGGATTTCTAGTTGGCAAGGGATAGATTTATGATGGTGAATCTTCCATTATCGATTTGATTGGACTTGGACTCAGCTAGGAGACATCTCTGGATGCGTTGTTCACAGTAACCATTCCACAACATGGATGCTGTGATTTCTTGAAATTTCTTCCACCAAAGGATTTAGTTAATTACTTTGAAATTCAGCCTCAGTTTGTTCTTCCAAACAAAACAGTGGCTACTGTCCCTTGCTCCAGCCCACTCCATTTAACATGTTGCATTTGACTGCATTTTAAGGATGAAGGATGACCCTGCACCATGTGTGCAGCGCTGGCTATGTGGGACACAGTTATAGTAACCTCTATGAAAATTACAAATAGAGGCATCTCACAAATTTTCCCAGGTAAAATGGAACTGAAGGAGCTCATTGACATTTAAAATCATATTGATAAAACCAGTCCCATTGATGATATGAGCTCTTTGAAAAACCATCTCTACCTCCCTCTGCTTGTCTATCTCCATCTGTCTGTGTACTCATTCATCTGAGCCTTGTCCCATCCTTTGCTTCTGGAACCACTACTATATTTCCATCCCCACTCTGAAATACATCTTGACCCCATAACAGCACCAGCAGTACCAGCAGACCTCTAAAAGGTGCATCTTATTCACAGAGAGTTGTTTCGATTTTTTTTCAGTTTCCCTGAATCTCTAATTTGGGAAATCCCTTGAGCTCCACAGAAGACTCTTACTTACTTATTTGTGTTTATTTTGTGTGTGTGTGTGTGTGTGTGTGTGTGTTGTGCAAGTGCATGCTTGTATTCACCATGGTGCTCAGGTAGAGACCATAGGAGAACTTTAAGGAGTTGATTAACTCATTCCACCATGTGAGACTGAGAAATTGAACTTGGGTCTTAACACTCACCTCAGCTTGACCTCTGGCTTAAACACATGAACATGTTCCCACATCTACACTATACACATTCACCCATGCACACACACAATACCTGCTATTTCACTTCTTTTTCTGTAGTTAAAATGAGTCGTAGATTTTCTAACTAGAGGTATACTTACTAGAAGAATAAGTGTTTTGGTTTTTGTTTTTCATAATTCAAAATAGCATTTTGTATATAACAGAGAACTAAACTTTTCAAGTAGATATAAATAAAAAAGTTTAACTGCCCCATGATATCTTCTTCTCTATTTATGTTTAGTTAATTTTTATCTTTTATATTTATGAACAGAAAACAGAGATAAGAGTTACTTTGAAATCTTGTTTTTTAACTTTTGTACTAAAATAATACATTTTATTATTTCCATTTTGACCATATTCTCTTCTTTCTTTTTAAATTGAACAACTTTATTTTTAAAAACAAAGATAAATGTACAGATTTTAAATGCATTTTTGCATAAAAGTATATGAATACATTTTTGTCAGTATTTTATTTTTTTAAAGGCTTGATAGTATGCATTAAAATCTTACTAGTTACAATGAGCATAAAGTACATGTAAAACAAGATGTAACCTGGAAATAGTCAAAATTTTCTTGGTGTATAAAGATTAAGCATAATGATATTTCATCTTTTTTTGGCCTTTGCTTTTCTTGAACATCATATACTCTGGGGTGTTCAGAGCTTTCAGAGGTTAGTATCTAATTATCAGTGACTGCATATTATATCTGTTCTTTTGTGACTGTGTTACCTCAGTCAGGATGATATTCTGTAGATAGATCCATTTTCTTAAGAATTTCATAAAGTCATTGTTTCTGATAGCTGAGTAGTACTCCCTTGTGTAAATATACCACAATTTTTGTATCCATTCATCTACTGAAGGACATCTGGATTCTTTTCAGCTTCTGGCTATTATAAATAGAGCTGCTATGAACATTGTGGTGCATGTGTCTTTGTTCTATGTTGGAGCTACTCTGGGGTATATGCCCAGAAGTGGAATCACTAGGTTTTCAGGTAGTACTATGTTCAATATTCTGAGGAACCACCAGACTGATTTCCAGAGTGGTTGTACCAGTTATAACCCCATCAACAGTGTGGAAGTGTTCCTCTTTTTCCAAATCCTTGCCAGCATCTGCTGTCATCGGAATTTTTGATCTTAGACATTCTGACTGGTGTGAGATGGAATCACAGGGTTGTTTTGATTTGCATTTCCCTGATGACTAAGGATGTTGAGAACTTCCTTAAATGCTTCTAAGCCATTCGATATTCCTCAATTGAGGACCTTTTATTTTGCTCTGTACCCAATTTTTAAATAGGGTGGTTTGATTCTCAGGTATCTAACTTATTGAGTTCTTTGTACACCTTAGATATTAGGCCTCTATCAGATGTGGTGTTGGTAAAGATCTTTTCCCACTCTGTTGGCTGCCATTTTGCTTTCTTGACAGTGTCCTTAGCCTTAAAAAACTTTGCAATCTCATTAAGTCTGATTTGTTGATATTTGTCCTTAGAGCACGAACCATTGGTCTTCTGTTCAGGAAATTTTCTCCTGTGCCTATGAGTTCTAAGGTTTTCCCTACATTCTCATCTAATAGTTTCAGTGTACTTGGTTTAATGTGGAGATCTTTGATCTACTTGCACTTGAGCTTTGTACAAAGAGATAGAAAGGGTATATTTTCATTCTTCTCTATGCTGAGTGCCAGTTAGACCAACATCATTTGTTGAAGAGGCTGTCCTTTTTCCATTGAATGTTTACATCTCCTTTGTCAAAAATCAAGTGACCATATATGTGAGGGCTCATTTCTGGATCTTCTATTTTATTCCATTGATCCATGTGGCTATCTCTGTACCAGTACCATCCAGTTTTTAACACAGTTGCCTTGTAATATAGCTTGAGGTCAGGGATGGTGTTTCCTGCAGATGTTTTCTTGTTGTTGAGGATGTATTTCGCTATTCTCAATAAATGTCTGATAGAATTCTTCACCGAACCCATCTGGATCTGGGCTTTTTTTGGTTGGGAGACTTTTGATGACTGTTTCTATTTCTTTAGGTGTAATGAGATTATTTAGATTGTTTACCTGGTCCTGATTTAACCTTAGTGTCTGGTATCTGTCTAGGAATTTATCCATTTCATCCAGATTTTCCAGCTTTGTTGAGTATAGGCTTTTGTATATCTTATGATCTGATGATTTCCTGAATTTCCTCAGTTTCAGTTGGTATGTCTCCACTTCCATTTCTGATTTTGTTGATTTGGACACTCTCTCTTTGCCCTCTAGTTTGTCTGGCTAAGAGTTTATCAATCTTGCTATTTTTCTCAAAAAACCAGCTCTTAGTTTTGTTTATTCTTTCAATGGTTCTTTGTTTCAATTTGATCAATTTGTGCTCTGAGTTTGATTATTTCTTGCTGTCTACTCCTTTTGTTTGTATCTGCTTCCTTTTGTTCTAGAGCTTTCAACTGTGCTGTCAAGTTGCTGATGTATAATCTCTCCAGTTTCTTTTTGGAAGCACTCAGAGCTATGAGTCTTCCTCTCAGTGCTGCTTTCATTGCATCCCATAGGTTTGGGTATGTTGTGTTTTCCTTTTCATTAAATTCTAGAAAATCCTTTATTTCTTTCTTAATTTCTTTTTTGACCATGTTATTATTTAATAGAGCATTGATTAGTTTCCATGTGTATATGGACTTTTTTTGTTTTAGTTGTTATTAAAGACCAGCCTTATACCATGGTGATCTGAAAGGAAGCATGGGAGTATTTCATTCTTCTTATATCTACTGAGGCATGTTTTGTGACATATTATATGGTCAGTTTTGGAGAAGGTGCCATGAGGTGCTGAGAAGAAGGTACATTCTTTTGTTTTAGGATGATATGTTCTGTAGATGTCTATTAATTCCACTTGGTTCATAACCTCTGCTAACTTCACTTTGTCCTTGTTCAGTTTCTGCTTCCATGATCTGGCCATTGATGAGAGTGGGGTGTTGAGGTCTCTCACTATTATTGTGTGGGGTGCAATGTATTTTTTAAGCTTTATTAGATTTTTTTTTTTTTATGAATGTGTGTGCTTTTGTATTTGGAGCATATATGTTAAGGATTGAGAGTTCCTCCTGACAAATTTTTACTTTAATGAATAAAAAGTGTCCTTCTTTATATTTTTTTGATAACTTTTGGTTGAAAATCTACTTTATGCACACTATTATACTTTTAAAAAAGAGCCAAGCAATTACAAATATGTATACATATGCTTTGATGTAAAAGTGCTTAAAATTTATACATTTATCTTTGTTTTTTAAAATAAAGTTCTTGAATTAAAATATCTACTTTATTCGATATTAGAATGGCAATTCCAGCTTGCTTCTTGGGGCCGTTTTCTTGGAAATTTTTCCCCAAACTTTTACTCTGAGATAGTTTCTGTCTTTGTCTCTGAGATGAGTTTCCTCTATGCAGAAAACTGTAGGATTCTGTTTATGTATCCAGTCTGACAGCCTATATCTTTTTTGGGGGGGAATTGAGTCCATTTATGTTAACAGATATTAATAGTGATTGCTGTTTCCTGCTATTTTTTTGCTTTTAGAGGTAGTATTGTGCCTGTGTGTCTTTCTTCTTTTGGTTTTCTTGCTTAGGTATTTTCTTGTTTTTACTAGGATGTAGTTTCTCTCCTTGTATTGGGTTTTTCACCTATAATTCATTGTAGACTTGTGTTTGTGGTCAGATATTGTTTAAATTTAGTTTTATCCTGGAATATCTTGGTCTCTCCATCTATGATGATTGAGAGTTTTGCTGGGTATATCAGCTTCTGCTGACACTTGTGTTCTCTTAGTGTGTGTATGATGTCTGTCCAGGATCTTCTATCTCTCATAGTCTTTGTTGAGAGGTCGGGTGTGATTCTGATTGGTCTGTCTTTATAGGTTACATGACCTTTTACCCTTACTGCTTTTAGTATTCTTCCCTTACTTTGGGCACTTGGCGTTTTGACTATTATGTGTCGGGAGGTATTTCTTTTCTGGTCCACTCTATTTGGAGTTCTGTAGGCTTCTTTTATGCTCATGGTCATCTCATTCTTAAGGGTAGGGAAGTTTTCTTCTATGATTTTGTTGAAGATATTTACTGTGCCTCTTAGTTGATTTTCTTCGCCCTCTTCTATTCCTATTATCCTTAGGTTTAGTCTTCTCATTGTGTACTGGATCTCCTCGACCTTTTGAGTTAGGAGCTTTTTGGCTTTTGCATCTTCTCTGATTGTTTTATCTATGTTTTCAATGTTGTCTTCGGCCCCTGAGATTCTTTCCTCCATCTCTTGTAGTCTGTTGGAGATGCTTTTATCTGTGACTCCTGATTTCTTTTTTAGGTTTTCTTCCTCCAGAGTTGTCTCTTTTAGTGTTTTCTTTACTGTTTCCATTTCCATTTTAAGTGCCTTCTTCAATTCCTTTATGTCTTTGGTTCTGTTTTCCTCTAGTTGTTTCCTCTTTAAAAGCTTCTATTTGTTTGTGCTTCTCCTCCTCTTCTTGTTTAAGGATCTCCATCATTATCTTGAGGTATGATTTCAGGTCTGAGTCTTTTTTTTTTTTTTTTTTTTTTTTTTGGAGTGTTTTGCATTCTGCTCTTTATTGTGATGGGGAGCTCAGTTCTGATATTGCCAGGTTTTTTTGGTTTCCATTGAGTAAGTTCTTTCACTTTCCTCTTGCCATCTTGTTTGTGATTATAAGTGGTCTTCTCAGTGATTGGTTATTGTCTCTCCTGTGTACCTGGCCTGTGTCCCTGGATCTCTCCTGTTCCAGGTAGCAAATGACCTGGGCATTTGTTCTGCATGCACAGGCCCTCTGTGTGGAAACCGAGTCCCTAAGGCAGAATTCCTCCTCCCCTGAACCAATCGGGGTGGGGGGCAAATTTTCTGTGTGCTCAGCCCAGACCTTTCTGGGCCCAGGCTACTTGCAGAACAGTCTCACCAGGCTTACGTCCCTGGATCTCCCTAGAAGAATAAGTTTGATCTACCTTTGACTTTATTTTTCTTTGAAATCAATCATTCTGTGTTTTGACTCTCCTCCAAATTGCAGAAAAAGATTAATGCTGCAATTATCTGTATCAGTAATTGAGCAACTCTTACAGCAAATCTCAGAAACATTGATTTCCCAGCCTTTCTGAATAAATACCCCCTCTCACCAATCTCAAATAAATAGCTACAATCTTCCCTTCACACTTACTATCAACATAGTCTCCGTCAGAAATTGAAGAAAGCCATGTAGGTATTTGCTTTTACCATCATTATTAAAAACCATTTTTTCATTTGATACTTCCTTAAGCTTTTCATTTTGAAATTACATGAAACTCATCAATTTTATCTAATTACACAATGCCCTTCAAGATATCCCTTCCTGCCCTATCACCACCTGGCCATTTAGACCTCATAGACTCTTATAAAAGATAGAACTAATTCTTTCACACTAAATTATCTATGGACAAATCTAAATAACTCTAATGAGCAAGATGACTATACAATTTAACATTTAAATACAGGACCATTTGAGATAAAATGGGAGCATTAACTAAATGTGACAGTAAGACAGAATGTGACCGTATCTATGAGAGGGGGCATAAAGTTAGCCTACACATACAGTGATGCAAGGGAAGCCTCTACTGAAAAGGAAACTACAAAACACAAATACTCAACTAAAAGACAATTACAAGTTCTAGTTGCTGAATTTCAATTAACAAGCAGTACATAATTTAGCTGTACTATCTCCCTAGACCCATACAAGTATGTATCAAATGTCAGTCACATAATTTTAAAGAAATATTAGTAATGTTGTTAATAACAAATACTTATACAAGAGTTCCTGTAAACATGTTTAGAAGTTTTAAGCTATCAACCTAGCTAATGCCTTAGCTAACTGTGTAAGAATTCTATTTTCATTTTTAATACTGTTTGTTTCGTAGTGATTTGTAGGCACTGAGTCAGAGTTACACATAACACTGCCATTAATATCTCTGGGAGGATAGAATGTTGATACCTCACTTCTCCTTTCCTGATAGGGTATATAGCAAGTATTAAGGTGAAAAGACTATCAACCTTTTTTTTTTTTTTTTTTTTTTTTTTTTTTTTTTTTTTTGAAGCTACTTACTGTCTTTTGTGAGGAGATGTGGATCTGGCTTGTATCCATCATACTTCTTATAAAATGTAGCAAGCACTCTCTCCACTATCACTGCTGTTGGTATTTGTCAGTGACTTCATAGATAATTTTCGAAGTCCAAGAAATACCTGGGTTTATGCTCATGCTTTCGTTATTCTCTGAACATTTTGGTAAGAGATTCCTTTGTCTTTCCAGGAAAACAAAAGAAAACAAAGGAAATACGTCCGTACATGGCCTTCCATCTAGAATGAGTGTAACAGAAGAGTGGAGAATAATGTCAAGTACACTGTGGGTATGTGTGATGGAAGAGGAACATGGCTTATCAAATATAAAGACATAAATTGATGGTATTAATCTTGAAACACTGTTTGCCAATACAAGTAGAGTTGGATTAAGTTATGAGTCACAAGACTTAGGAAGCTCATGAGGGGCCAACATTATCTTAAGATAGCTTCTAAAAAATATGTTTCAGAAGTAAGATCATACAAGATGCCTTAGCTTAGTTTAAAGACATTCATAATTTGTTCATAGCAATAAACTATAAATGTATAGAATGATTGTGATCCCTCATGGTCCAAGTTGGATGCATGGCCCAGTATTGCAGGCAGCACTGGTAAGCTTTATAGACATGCAAACTCACACTTTAGCCAGTTGGTCAGATGATTTTTATACACAGACTCTGAGAAATGTTGACATAAGATGGCACCTTCAGTGCAAGACTGTTCTTGAAGGTTTGTAATTTTTTACAATAGATGTGTAGAGGATTTACTCCAAATCTACATGGCAGTTGTTTACAAAGGGCATTTTGAATATTGAGCCAATACATTTGATGCTATATTCCAGCTCACTGTTATCCGTACTCCCAGTGTTCTCTTCTGATGGATGCCAAGTAGGTATGGCTTCCAGTTTACTATACCAAGAGTGAAAGTACTCAGTGCTCACTCCTGGTAAAGACAGATCACCACCTGAAAGTTTATACTTGAAGGCTGACTTGCTCATCTTAGACTACTGCCGATTTTGTACTCAGCATTGATGACAGGTCAACCAGTTTTCCATTGCCAATGTCATGTAGTCAAATTGTTAACTGAGGTAGAGGTTGCAGATTGTACCGCTTTGTCTCACTATGATTGAGTAAAAAGTATATCTCGGAAGCAATGTATTTGTATCAGGTTGAGACTGATTAAGGGGGTGTGGAAATGAAACAAAAAATAAAACCAACCTCAACAAGCCGAGATTGTCATTTAATTGGAGAAATGAAGGGCAGAGGTCTCAAGGAGGGGCGTAGAGAATTTGCACATGGCAGCACCGGCAGCTGACAGCATTCTATGGCAGAAAAGAGGGCTTTGGGGATAGAAGACTCCATCTACAGGTCAGTTCACCTAAACTCACAAAGTAGATAGATACCAACAAAGGCTAGCATGTTGATCCTCTTATAAGGAGCTTCCTGGATCCTAACTGCCCACAGATGTTATCAGTCCAAGCCACTTTTTCTGTCTCAAGATTTTCAGCCCATCCAGATGGTTTTCAGGCAGTAACCTTTCAACTTATATTCATGAAAACTACTCAAATAAAAACGAAACAAAAAGGATGTAGATAGATGATTTTAACAACCCTTACACATAATGATGCTCTAAATGAAGAGAGGTTTTAAACTAGGAGATTGTGATATTAGACTGTCTCAGATATAATTGTCTAACCTAAGTCTTAGGAGCTAAATAAATTTAAATAAGCAACTTAGTATTTGCAAGTCCCCACTTAATATTTATAGGACTAATATAATATTTTTGACTTGAAGTAGAGGGGTATTAGGTAACAGATCTTGTAGTGAAGCACCTACCCCCATTCATCCTTTTATAAATGTTACAAATTTTCATTTTCTCCTCCTTTATTTCTCAAAACTGATAAAAATGTATGGAGAAAAAGCCATTTGAATTTGTAATTTTTATTATATCATATTGGAAATTACAAACATTCCCGGAGAAGAGACAGCATAAATGGGCTGGATATTACATTTCAAACATGATGGTTTCATACATTCAAACAATAACTTTAGAATCTTATTAAACTGACGGCCATTATTATGCTGTCCTTAAGTTTTGTGTTATGAAAATACCTAATATGCTCGTTTATGAAGCTTTAAAAGAACACTATATATGTTTGCAAACAACACAGCATATTTCTTCAACTCTCTACCAGCTTTCTGTTTGTACTTTATAAAGTGCACCCCCAAATCACTGGCACCCTCTCTACCAATGTTCCTATTAGTTACCAAGATGTCAGATGTGTCTATACACAACACGCCAAGCTTTGTTTTTCCTCATTATTTCACTATCAACAGTAGCTCTCCTGGGCGGGGAAGATTCTCAGTGCATAAGTTGTTTGCTGTACAAGCACATGTTCTGTATTTTGGTACCCAACACGTAGGAAAAAGGTTGAAACAACAGAACAGTCCTAGAAAATAACTGCTAAGAGAGAAGATAGAGGAATATCCTTGGAGCTTGCTGACTAGGGAGAGACCTTACCTCAGAATACAGTGTAATTCCAACACACAGAATTTAGAGCACACAGCTATTCAAACAACAGCAAAGCAGAGTAGCCTCTTCTTCATTAATTTCCAGGTTTGTATAAAACCAACCACAGATTAATTTAATCACGTAAAAATGACTCCTGGGAGAAAAAATATAGCCTCTCCCAGAGAAAAATCCTTTATTGTTTTCCAGTGTAGAGAAGCCAACCCTGGAACAATATCCATATTAACAACGAGTTCCAATAATGCAGGCTCCATTTATATATAATTGTGCATGTACATATCTACATGTATGTGTATGCAATAATAATAAAGAAAAAGATGCCATCAATACAAGAGTTGGGTAGGAACATGTGAAGGGTTCAAGGGGAGGTAGATGGGATAGTCTAGGGAGATTAAAGGGAAAGGGGACATGATGCAATCTACTTCCATTAAAAACTGTCTTTAAAAACTGAACAAATACTAGAAAAGAAATGCTAATGGTTAGAACAAACAGTAACTTCCTGGAGCAACACCCTTAAATCCCCTTAAAGAGATGTTCCCACTGACATCTCTACTAGGGTCTATGTATCACCTATATCTTTACAAACCAGAATCTGTTGAAAAGAGTTTTTCACATTAACCAGGCATCTCTTCCTGTGTCAAATACTATTGTAGTATGTTCTGGTAATTCTGTACTTATAGAGATGCTAGCACACTACTCACAGGATTTACGCAAAACTTTTTTGGCTTTCTGGCACTTCAGGTGCCAAAGAGCTGTGTGGAATAACTGATGGCTGTTCCCCCCACAACTCTCAATAACTATTTAACCAGCATTTCACAACATCCATGAGAGTAAGTGGACCACCTTAACTGCAATTTTTATGGTGAATTTTATTGACTTTTATTGAAAAGTCATTATTTTAAAAAGAAAACTCAGAAAGTGTTTTCTCCAGAAATAACATCTATTCTCTGTGTTAAGTAGATTCAGAAATACATAAGATAAAATGTTACAAGAATTCAGGGAAACAACACCATTCACAATCTCCACAAACAATAAAAAGTGTCTTGGGTTATCCCTAAACAAAGAAATAAAGACTTTTGTGACAAAATTTTCAAGTCTTTGTTCATAGAAAATGAAAAAAAAAAATCAGAAGCTAGAAAGATTTCCCATGCTTGTGGAATGATAAACATCACATAGTGAAAATGATTTTATTCTAACAAAAGCAATCTCAATTTTCAGTGTAATTCCCATCAAAATTCTAACACAATTCCTTACAGAGCTTGAAAAGAAAACCACTCAATTTTATGTGGAAAAATTAAAGACTCAGGGTAGCTAAAATAATCATGAACAATAAAAGGACCTCTTGAGGAATCACCAACCCTGACTTCAAGCTCTACAAGAGAACTGTAGTAATACAAGCCACATGGTATTCACATTATATATAAAACTCCAATCCAAGTAGGTCAAAGACCTCAACATTAAAAGAGATACACTGAACCTGATAAAAGGGAAACCAGAAAATATTTTGGATGCATTGGCACAGGAGACAACTTACCAAAGAGAAATGTGGATCTGTGTTGTGATAGCACAGGCAAACAGACTGAAAATAAATGAATGGGGCATCTTGAAACTGAAAAGCTTCTGTAAGGTAAGGGGCACCATTAATAGGACAAAATGTCAGCCTACATAATTGGAAAAGATTTTCATTAAGGTCACACTTGAAAGAGAACTGATATTGAAAATATGTAAACAACTCGAGAAACCAGACATCAGCAAACTAAATCCAATTAAAAACTATACTAATCTTTATGGAAAATTTTCAATAGTAAATTTGAATTGACTGAGGAAAATCAAAATAAATGTTGAAAATCCTTATGCATCAGGGA
Source organism: Micromys minutus (assembly GCF_963924665.1). Classification (NCBI taxonomy): domain Eukaryota; kingdom Metazoa; phylum Chordata; class Mammalia; order Rodentia; family Muridae; genus Micromys; species Micromys minutus. The sequence continues at coordinate 39,600,622 of NC_137979.1, read as the reverse complement.
AATACAAATCAAAATTACTTTGACATCCTGTCTTATACTTGTCAGAATGGCTATGATAAATAAAAAAAGTGAAAAATCAAGCTGGTGAGGATGTGGAGAATGGGGAATACTCCTTCATTGTTTGTTGGAGTGGAAACTCATTTAACTACTATGGAAATCAGCACAGCAGTTCCTCATAAAACTGGTAATTGATCAATCCAAAGAACCAGCTATACCATATACCCACAGACCATCCCATCCTATCACAATGACACTTGCCTAATTACATTCACAGAAGCTTCATTTATAATAGTCAGAAACTAGAAATGACCCAGATGTCCCTCAACATAAGATAAAGAAAATGTGGTTAGTGTGGTATAGTTATACAATGGAGCATTATTTAATTTGAAAAAGATGACATGGGGAAATGTACAGGCAAAAGGATGGAACTAGAAAAAGTATCCTGGGTGAGGCAACACAGATCCAGAAAGACAAAATCCAAAGACTCAGAGACTAAATTACAAGGAGAGCTCTATAGGTAAAAGGGGGACACATGGATATTCCTGGGAATGGGAAATAGAATCCACTTTTTAGGGGTATTGTGGTGGGGTGATGGGAACAGGAGTGATCAGGTGGGGGAGGAAGGAACAGAGGGAGTCAGAGACTGAAGCTCACAGAGGTAAGATGTAATGTTCCTGTGACTGTGTTCATGTTCCACATATAGACTGTACTTGTTCATCTTGGGGTGTTTTGGGAACTTCCTATCTGTGTGAAAGGGGGTGTCTCTTACTCTATTCCTTGCTCTTGTGACCCCTGGACTCCTTCTGAGTTACTCAGTGCAGCCTTTCTGTGAGGGCTTGTTCCTTGTCTTATTTTATCTTATTATACTGTGTCTGGTTAATATCATCAGAAAGTCTGCTTTTTCTGAAGGGAAATGGAGGGCAGTAGATTTGAAGAAAAAAGAGGTGGGGGGGGGGGACTGTGAGGTCCAGAGAGATAGGAGGCTGTGGCCTGGATGTTCCTTGTATGAGAGAATAATAATTTTTAAAAATGTTACAAGAATCAAATTTCTGGCCAGAGATCTTGTAGACTAAACTGCTTCTCACCTTTACAAACATTACAAATCGATTTGCACTAAAACAGATTCCTGCTGAAGAATTTTTGAATATGGCAATGGAGTTACTGTAAATTTCTTTACTATGCTACTCATGAAATATTTCTGCTAATGACAGTTTGCATTAGGATCAGTAGAAATATTAAACAAATATGAGAGTATTACACAAACTGTAATATCGCTCTGTCATGTAAAGACCAGCAAGCAATGAGAGAGACTTTGTGGTCATATGTGTGTAGTTTAGTTGTAGCTCATTTCTTTTAATAAGCAAAACTTGTTCAGCTTTCAGAACATAAAAGTGAATGAGGTACAACCTTTTTTTTTTTTTCTTCTTCTACGATTTACAGTCTGCTGAGAGAGGTTGATAGGTAATCATGCAAATATGAGTTTATGAAATAGCCGGTGAAAAAACTTGCAAAAATCCTTGGTGCAGGAGACTTGGAAAACCAAACATTCAACTGTATACAAACAAGTCCATTTGGGAAAGAGTTCCAGGAATCCAACACATATGACTTTCTGGGAAAAAAAAATAGTGGCTTGTAATTTCATCATCATTTGTTCAGTAAGCAAAGTAAAAACTAAATCTATAGAGAAATAAAACTATTGTGTTTTAATCAGACAGCCTTGGCTTTGTCATTTATAGACTATGCAAATTTAGTTAAATCCACTGAACTTGAAATTTAGTTTTCTTGAATGCAAAGTATATAGTATAAAATGGTTGAAAAAATCAGTTGTAAATTATTTGAAAAAATATGCAAATACTTATTTAAAATGTTGTTAGACTTTATACTGGTTTGGCAATACTAGATTCTCAGCTAGGGTTCATGAGCTCATCAAATATGGATCATCAAATAATTTTAGAGGATAAGGCAATGATTCTGTGTTTTGAGCATTCCCAGGAAAAATTAGAGGGCTGTTGGCTATCATTACGTGTCATCATTACACAGATATCTTCCCATGACAGTCTTTGTTTTGTTTAAGTTTTAAATTTAGGAAGGACTATTGACTTCTTTTCTCCTTTGATGCCTTTCACAGAACCTTCAAACACTATGAGCTAGTTTCTAGGAGGAAGACTTTCAGGTTGGCTCCAACTTTGTTCATCCAAATTCTGTGTCCAAGGTGTATACTGTCTTCAACTGTAGGATCTTACTTTTAAGATTTGGGTGGAAATGAAAGGTGATGATAATAGACTGTATTGTTTTAGGAGTTACTTGAGGCTATGGACTATATTGTTTCAGAAGTCCAAACCATTTTCAGGTAAAAGGAAAGATCCAAAAAACACTATAATGAATAAGGTAACCCAGACGTAAGGAGACAAGAGTTGCGTGTTTTCTCATATTTGTAGATCATAAATGTGAATTTTTATATAAGGATACATAACCTAGACTATGAACAGAAGTCTGTAAAGCATAAAAATACATAATTAATGGTTGAGAGAGGCAGAAGGAGAATAATAGGAAACAGATGTTATGAAGATGGTAATGGAAAAAAATGGAATGAAAGGCTTAAACAGGAGAAGAAAGGGAACACAGCAACACAGACAGAGAAGAAGAGAGAACAGAGAAGGGAGAAATACATAAGATGTTTGAAACAGCTATAGGGACTCACTTATATAAACAAATATACTTTTTATATATTAAATAAAATTTATATATAATACACATATAGATAATCATATACCATAACCATATTGTATATAATTTATATAATATAACATAATATAATATATAAATATATTGTATATGTATGTGTGTTTCTGTGTGTGTATATGTGTGTGTTTGTATGTACATGCATGTTTAAATGAAATTATTCCATTTTGGTGATAATTAGTTCTCCAAGAACCATACACCATTTAAAAAAAAACCCTGAGGTCAGGTACAGAAAACCTTCTTTTGAATTATTAAGTCTCTAAATATCTTATTTATTTATTCTTCCCTGTGAAACATTTGCTATTATTTCGGATTTAATGGATGTTGTGGGCAGATTTGTGTTGCACAGAATGCACGCATTTAATTTCTAGCCTTTGGGTCCCCAGTGCCCTAAAATAAAGTTGCAACTCAAATAGTCTATATAAAAAGGGACCCTTTATACAGAGACATTTAAACACGAGTCTGTCTTTAGCAGGAGCAAGCACACAGGACAGATCAATAAGCTGGCGGTCCATCAGTGAGAGGAGTCGTGTGAGATGAGGATATTGTAATGCCAGTGTTTTCTCGTCCATATCTGTGAGAAAATTAATGTATGTTGTTTATTCCACTCTATATTTCAATATGGTAACTCTATTAAACTCATATGACAAGTGACCAGCAGGGGCATGGGAGCTGCAGATGCCTAGCTTGAAGAACACATGGTTGCAAATCCCAGAAGCCAGTAGTCCTATACCCATCCCCATGCTCTGAATTTTCTCACACTGCTACATCTCAAAATGCAGAAGCTGGAGTCACGAGAGGAAGTGACATGCTCACAGCTGCACACCCATCAATTCACAATAGGAGCAGGGTTCTTTTTAAAACATTATTATTAAGTCACTATTTTATTTATTTACATCCCAAATGTTGCTCCCTATATCCCTCAGTTCCCCTTGGCAGAGTTCTTCTCCCAATTCCCCCTCCCCTTCAACTCTGAGAGGGCTCCCCTGCCCTGAGCATTCCCCATCTCTGGGATGTCAAGTCTCTACAGGGTTAGGTGCATTCTGTCCCACAGAGGGGAGACAAGGCAATCCTCTGATACATAAATCAGAGGCAGGATTCTAACCCAGATCTCCTTCATTTTGCCTCATCAAGGACAATGAAATTGTCATGTGACACTGCAGAGATACAGTTTTTCTAAGAGATTCAAATCACTGGGATTCAACTCCTACAAGAGAGCTGAGGCAGCACCAGCTTTAACACATGGCTGCTGAGTCTAAAGTTCATGGATGAAAACTGATGGAGATTTGCAAGCGGGCTCTGTAGTCACTTAAGACAGTAGAGTCATATTGCACATCAACTTCTGACTTCCCTGGTAAGGTTGGCAGCACAACATCCCTTATAATATTAATTTAAACACAAATTTTATTTGTCGTACTCATGCTGAAAGCTGTTTAGTGCTTTCAACAGATTCTGGAAGAATCATTAACATAGATGCTCTAACTTAGCAAGGGTTTCTCTAGAGTCTATTTCCACATGTTAGTCAGTGAGTAAGGATTTCACAGCACTGTACTGAACTGGAAATTATGTGACCATGCCAGTCAGAGCTACATCATTTCTTGTATTGAGTTTCATGTGTGAGAAGGGCCCTGCCTTCTAAGGTCCAGGAATAAAAGAAAGCTTTTGCCTGTCATGCCAACTTAAATGTTCTCTTTCTTCCCATTATGCTGTGCACGTAAATGTATCCCCTCTGCTACAATGAGGGTTATACCATTTCTACACTACCAACACCATTCTTCCATGGGGAATCTGATAATGTCACTTGAAATAAATATCACCAAAATTAAACAGTTTGACAAAGTACCATTTTATAGGCCCATAATTATTTTACAGCTCATCAAGCGTTTGGACATGCTAGCATATCACAGAAGCAGCTTTTAGATGAAAACATTTAAGGCAGTGAAGTCTGAGAGAGGTGAACAAAACTATATTTATCCATTATTTCTCTCCAAGTGCTTATGTGCATATGCAGGGAGTTTGCCTGTGTGTCCCTTCCTGAATGTGGAAGTCAGAGAGTGACATTATTGTCCTTTGCTTTCTGTTGTTGAGATAAAATATTCACCAAAAGCAATTCTGGGAGGAAAAGGTTTATTTGGATTAACAGTCCCAATCTTTCCTCAAGGGAAGTCAAGACCCAAGTCAGGACTCAAATCAGGAACCAGTAGTTGAATCCCAAATTGTATGTTTATAGATGCACATCAAAAGAATCCTAATGGTTGATATGGAAACTAGGAAAACAGATGTGGAAAGACTGTACAGAAACTGTCTTTGTAAGGAGATGCTCTCAAAAGAATTGGAGATCGGGTGTTGCAGGGAGATCTGCAACCCAGGCTGCATTAGTGCCAAAGTTTAGTCTAAGAAATCAGTCAGTGTTTCTTTGATTTGTGTTTCCCTGATGACTAATGATGTTGAACATTTCTTTACAACCCTGAGATTCCACCTGATACCAGTGAGAATGTCTAAGATGAAAAACACAGCTCAAGAACAACATATGGATGCTTCAGTTCTTCTTAGAATGGGAAACAAAATACTCACAGGAGGAAACACAGGAACAAAGAGAAAAGAGAGGAGCAGGGACTGAAGCAAAGGGCATTCAGAGGATCTATCCCATATGCAGTCACCAAACCCAGTCACTATTGTTGATGCCAAGAAGTGCTTGCTAACAGGAACCTTATAGTGTTGTCTCCTGAGAGGCTCTGCCAGAGCCTTACTGATACAGAAAAGGATGCTTACAGCCAACCACAGGAATGAGCAAGGGGACCCCAGTGGAGGAATAAGAGAAAAGACTGAGGGAGTTGAAGGGGTTTGTAACACCATAGAAAGAACAACAATATAAACCAACCAGACACCCCCAGAGCTCCCAGGGACTAAACGACCAAAGTACACATGGAGGGACCCTTGGCCCCAGCCATATATGTAGCAGAGGATGGCATTGTCTGCCATCAATAGGGGGAGCAGCCCTTTGTCCAGTGACCACTCATTCCCCATTGTAGGGAAATGCCAGTGTGTTGAGGTGGGAGTGGGAACATCTTCATAGAAGCAGGAAAAGGGTTTGGGAGAGGGGAAAAGTGATAATATTGAAAATAAAATAGTTGACATGCTGAAGTGGGTAGGACATTCTCACTGGCTCCAATCCTAGAGAAAGAGGAATAGGCAACTTTTGAATGCTGAAACTATGAAAATCAGTCTTCCCAAGTATTCAGCCTTAAAACCATACATATGAGCAATTATGAATGGACATATAAACTTAGTGCCTCACACGACCCCCCCACACGACAGACAGACAGATAGATGAAACATAGAGAGACTTATATATACATTTAAAGAAAAAGAAGCCATAAATGTCACTGGGAGTTGAGGGTGGCAAGCAACGGATTAGAGGGACAGAAATAAAATGATGTAAAAAGAAAAATAATGTAATATAAATACAATTTTAAAAAAGAAATAAGTCAGGGTTTTTCAGAACCTAGGCATTAACACCTACTACAGTTAGTATGTTATTAACATATGCAAACCACTTAGTCAATAGTCTATTCATGTTTACAAATCAAAGCCTTCAAAAGAAAACATGTTTCCAAACGTTAATTTGTGTGATATTGTCTGGGTAATGAAGAAATTTAAAATAAACTCTGTTGAGTATCTATGGCCTTGTAATTTGGATTCTGGGTAAAGAGTTATAAAAATGATATGGGAATATCCTGGTATCTATGAGAGCAATGAACCTGTGGTCCTGGAAACTCAATAACACCCAAAGTCACATCTAGCTACTAGATTTTCAGGGTTCTACCTTTCAAATTTATGGAATGAAATTTCTGGGCCATAAGGAGTGAGATTTAGAAAGAAGTATTTTGTTATAGGGAAGAAAGAGAAAGGGGGAAGGGGATTCCCAGGAGTAGGATAACACTGAAGGTTATTGTCTCAGAATCGAGATGCCACAGCTAACTCATTTTAGCTTCTTCTGTTAAACTGCCTGCTTACACAAAGCTTTTCCTCCATCTAACCACTTTTCTTAGCTTCTGTTACGTAGTTTGCTTGAGCAAACTTTTCTCTGCAGCTGCTGACAAGATACTAGGACGTATTTTGATGTATTTTCTGCCTTAAAAAATTTCCTTACTGTCAAGGTTTGGGACTACACTGGTGTTCCCAAAACCTGAATGGAAACCCATACAGTTTGGATAAGGACTTCTAATTAGCTATGAACTCTCTGAGTGCTCATCTCTGGTGAGCTCCCATTAACAGTCCTGTTTGGGACAATGGCACAACATTGGAGTAAGAGGTTATCTCTTTGGAATTGAGATTTGAGAGGAGAAAGCTTCACCTCACTTCCAGTTTTTGCTCTCTGCTTCTTCCAGGTGGATAAGACTGTAATTTCTCAGCTTCCTACCACTGTTACTGTCTAGGGACCTTGACTGAGATTCTCTGCAGACAAGAATGTAAAAGGCAGGCAAATCACATGTGGAGTAGGTAACAGTGGAACAATCTCTCACAGTCCAAACAGAATCAGCAGACAAAGACAAGTATTTATGTTATTGGGGAAGGGGGTGTAGAAACACACAAACATGCAGCAGACACACAGAGGGAAAGTCCCTTAGCAGAGCAGAGGGTGAAGTTGAAAAGCCAAAATTTCTTTTTCATCCGAAGGTTTTTGTAAGTCTCTGAAGAGTTTTTCCTCCCACAAATTTAGTATTTGTGAATTGCATCTTGGGTATTCCAAGCTTTTGGGCTAATATCCACTTATCAGTGAGTACATACCATATGTGTTCTTTTGTGACTGGGTTATCTCACTCAGCATGATATATTCTAGTTCCATCCATTGTCCTAGGAATTTCATGAAGTCAATGCTTTTAGTAGCTAAATAGCTTTCAATTGTGTAAATGTACCACATTTTCTGTATCCATTCCTCTGTTGAAAGACATCAGTTTTCAGTTTTTTTTCCAGCTTCTGGCTATTATAAATAAGGCTTCTATGAACATAGTGGAGCGTGTGTCCTTGTTATTCTTTGGTGCATCTTTTGGTTATATACCAAGGAGTAGCATAGCTGGGTCCTCAGGTAGTACTATGTCCTATTTTCTGAGGAACAACCAGACTGATTTCCAGAATAGTTGTACCAGCCTGCAGTCTCACAAGCAATGGAGGAGTGTTCCTCTTTCTCCACATCCTCACCAGTATCTGCTGTCACCTGAGGTTTTGATCTTAGCCATTCTGACTAGTGTGAGGTCAAATCTCAACATTGTTTTGATTTGCATTTTTCTGGTGACTAAGGATATTGTATATTCCTTTATGAATGAATGCTTTACAGGCACTTAACATTCCTCAGTTGAGAATTCCTTATTCAGCTCTGTATCCCACTTTTAATAGTATTACTAGGTTCTCTTGAGTCTAACTTCTTGAGTTCTTTGTATATATTGGATATTAATCCTCTATCAGATATAGGATTGATAAAGATCTTTTCTCAATCTGCTGGTTGTAGTTTTGTCCTATTGACAGCGTCCTTTGATGGGCTCCTGTCTAAAGTAAATATGAGGACAAAGTATGGAGTAAAGACTGAAAGAAAGGCCATCCAGAGACTGCCCCATCTAGGGATCCGTGCTATATATAGTCACCAAACCCATCATGCTGACAGGAGCCTGATATAGCTGTCTCCTGAGAAGCTCTGCCAGAGCCTGACCAATAGAGAAGCAGATGCTCATAGCCAACCACTGGACTAGGAACAGGGTCACAAAATAAATTAGAGAAAGGACTGAAGGTGGTGAAGAAGTTTGCAATCCCTTAGGAAGAACAATATCAACCAACCAGAACCCCCAGATCTCCCAGGGACTAAACCACCAACCAAAGAGTACACATGGAGGCTTCCAGGGCTCCAGCAGCATATGTAGCAGAGAATATCCTTGTCTAGTATCAATGAGAGGAGAGGCCGTTGGCCCTGTGAAGCCTTGATTCCTGACTGTGGAAGAATATCAGAGGAGGGAGGCAGAAGTGAGTTGGTAGGTAGATGGGGAGCAGCCTTATAGAAGCAGGGGAAGGGGGAATGGAATAGGACATTTCTGGAGGGGAAACTGAGAGAGGGGTAACTTTTGAAATGTTAATAAAGAAAAAGAGAGAAAGAACAGTGGTTGGACTCCCTTCTCCCCTTAGAAAAATCACTCTTTGACTGCTCCTGCCAGGCCAGTGGACCCACAGATCTCTGGTCTTGTACACAGACTGGTGATTGGGATCTGGTTTGCCTGTTTGAAGAGAGATGGCCATCAGTTTGAGAGGTTGATTGGCCTCAAGTTATTTTATAAACATCCTCTTCCAGTTTTGAATTTGTTATGCCAATTCATTAGCCGGGTACCTACTGGCAGGAGAAAAAGTTTAGGTAAGAAGGTTGTGAAAGAAACCAGCTATCTAGACAAATAAGTCACCTTTGTACCGAGCTATCACACATATCACAGTAACTGAAACATATAATACAAGGGATTAACACAATCTTAAAAATGCCATGTATTAGGGTTCTGTCCAGTAAGACTGCCAATAGAATGGATAAAGGGGATATATTGGATAGGCTGATAATACAGACAGAATATTCTAACAACGGTCATGTTTGTATTGGAAATGCTGAGAACCTGTAATTCCTCAATGTTTCTGCTGAACACCTTAGCTGTCCTAGTTAGGCACTCAAAGCCTGGAGAATTTTTAGACCCCTACTGGGGTCTAAAATATCTGGGTTTTGGTCTCACTGAAGGGTTTGGATAGCAGCTACAGCAATGATCATACACTCACCAATAAGAACCAACGGAGGCATGCAACCAGTGCAGCTCTTTCCTCAGATCTCTTGATACCCATACCATCATGTGGAAGATGCTGTCTCTGCTGTCTCAGTTAATGTTTCCTGGAAGTACTCTCACAGAGATGCCCAGAGGCATATATCTTAGTTGACTCCAGAACCGATCAAGATATCAGCTAAGGTTAGGCATCAATCAGATGCACAAATCTATTTTAATATGACTATTTTTTAATTTATATTTTTGATTTATTTATTTTAATTTTTTCTATCTTGATTTTTTATAAGCTGGGAAAGAAAACCAAGATATTCTATACTGAGATTATTACACACATCAACAACCACAAGAGCACAGGGGGTAGATTTTACAGGACACTTAAAATTAATTTGAAAATTTCATTCCTTGCCAGAGTTAATTATCTTTTTCTGTTTCTTTTCATTTATTATGAGCCATTTTATATTCACTAGTTTATTTCCCATCTTACAAACTTTATTGTAACCAATTGTAGCAAAAATATTCAGACTTTTGTGGTATATTAAGCTTAGTACTCATTTTCTCAACTTTGCATGGCTAGAATACAAACCCTTTTCTCTTCAGCTTCATCCCCACAGACAAAGACAGAAATACCGCAGGGCTATGTGTTAGATTCACTCCTCTGGTTTCTTGTTTGGTTTTCACTTGGCCTATTTCAAACTTCTTACCTCCACACTGGGTTAGGAAGACAGCTGCCAAGAAGAGAAGATCATCTTTTGTGTTGACAATCAACATTAAAACGGATATGCAAATATTTACTCTCCATTCTAATGAAAGTCTGAGAAGTCCCTAATACTTTTTAAGAAAGCTAATTGTTAGTACAAGGTCTAATCTCTCCCCTTTGACCATACTGCACTCCCCCAATTAAAGGTCTATTTCAATTATTACTTGCTTGTTTCTGGCTGTGGATCCTAATAGCATTTCAAGTTGTGGGAAGTCACTATCTAGGGAAACTTCTAGAGGGTTATCAGAGTATCTGCTCACCAGGATTTAGGCTCAGAATCATGTCAATATTGCTTCCTTAGGAAAACATTGATTTCTTCCCAATCAGCCAACCAGCTTTCCTTGGTACTCTCCACTTGCAATTTATGTAAATCAGTGAGTGGAAGTCAACAGGAAACCTACCTTTATTCTTTTCTATGCTTCCCATCTGATATTAAGAAGCAGGGTGAAGCAGAAGTCACAAGCTATATGTAGGCTAAGGCCAACTAGTCCACATTAAAATGAAGCGCGAACTGGGTTTCTAATTTTTTTTTTTTTTTTTTTTTTTTTTTTTTTTGGTATGGAAAAATACAAGAATTGTTCTCCATGAACATGGCATCTTTGGAGTAGCTTCTTTAAATGTCAGTTTTCTATGATTTAAACAAATAACCACCCAGCCCTTCTCTGCTACTTCAATTTATTGGTCATTTCCAGTCCCTCTTTAGAAACATTTTTCTTTAATCGTTCTTCCCTTGAAGTAATTTATGCAATGCAAATTTGCTGAACTTGCTTTGTGGCCAGTTTTCATCTAGAAGTCAGATGAGATCAAGTAAAGGCTGTGTCCTCACAAAGGTGAAGGTGACATGCTAGACTGGAAAAATAGAGCAAAGAACATGGAAATGCATATCATTATCTTAGTTTAGGGTCAAACCAGAGCAATGAGGGAGTAATTAGTAACCTCTGCTGTAACTATGGTGTTTGCTACAAAGTCTTAACATTCATTCCAGCTTTCTGACCCCTACAAACATTTTAGCTGATGCCAAGTGAAAACCTATAGGACTAAAGAATATGTAGATGCAGGAACACAACTCTTCCCAAAAACAAACAAACAAAAAGTTTATGCTGGGGCCAAACATGAGAGATTATGACCCAGGAATCCAAAAAATCTTTTCCCAACTATTAGATTTCAACATGTTAACTGTTTTATGGAACGAAGAAAGCCATAAATCAAGTCACCTTTTAAATACAGTGATGGATATATGAAAAACAAAACAAAACAAAAACAAAAACAAAAACAAAAAAACATAGGATACAGTTCTTCCTGCACCCAGAGCAGACCTGGAACACTGGCTTGGTAACCACTCCTACCACACCCAGAGGGCGCCCAACTTCCAGGTGATCTGAAAAGCTCAGTATCACAGGTGAGGCTACAATATCTACTCCACCACCTGAAGTAACTGGGACTCCTGGGATCCAGAAATTCAGGAACCCCCACCCAGCCAGCGTTCCTTCTGGTTTGAAAGTGCATCTAGAGAGGACTTGGGGTGCTGGCTCTGTACCCACTCTTACAACAGCCAGAGTGAGCTGACTCAAAGGTGCTAGGAAACTTCCAGGATCACAGGTGCTTTGGCATGCCCAGAATCACAGAGTAAGCTTGACTCCCTGGAGATCAGGTATACTCAGGCTCACTGGAGCTCTGATACACTCAAGATAGTAGTTGAGGTCACAACATCTTTCCCAACACCTGGCTTAACTGGGGCCCTGCAGAAGCAGGGAAACAGGAACCCCTGCACAGCCAGAGGCATGGGTTTCTTCCAGATTATACTTCTCTCCAGTGCAGACCCTAGAAATCTGGCTCCACAACCAATCCTGCAACACACAGAGAAAGCTTCATTCCGAGGTGTTCTGAAAACAGGGTCTCAGAAGCTTGGTCACACCAGGATTTTATGATCCCAGATCCAGCTTTACTGCCTGGATTTCTGATACAACCAGGATCCTAGGAGGGGCAGGTTCCAGTAAAATAATACAGCAAGGGCAGTTAGCACCAGAGATAACCAGATGATGGGAGGCAAGAAGGCACAAGAACTAAGCAACAGATACTGATGCTACTTGACAACATCAGGACCTAGGTCTCTCATCATGCCAAGGTTAACTATATTATTAATATGATAGAGGAATTTAAGAAGGACATAAATAACTCACTTAAAGAAATACAGAAGTACACAGGTAAACAAGTAGAAGCCCTTGAAGAGGAAACAAATAAATCTCTTAAATAAATACAGGAAAACAAACTCAAACAGGTAAAGCAATTGAATAAAAGCATTTAGGATTTAAAAATGGAAATATAAATATAAAAAAAAACACAAAAGGAGACAACTCAGGAGTTCAAAAACCTAGGAAAGAGATCAGAAGTCACAAATGCAAGCATCAACAACAGAATATAAAATATAAGAAATAGAAGATATAATCTTAGGCATAGAAGATACCCCAGAAAATATTGACACAATAGTAAAAAAGAAAAATATAAAAAACAAAAAGCTCCTAACACAGAATATTCCAGAAATACAGGTGACAATGAAAAGACTGAACCTAAGAAGAATAGGTATAGAAGAGAGTGAAGATTTTCAACTCAAAGGGCTAGCTAATATCTTCAACAAAATTATAAAAGAAAACTTACTTTACCTAAAGAAAGAGATGGCCTTTCTTTATACACAAGATACACAAGAAGCCTCAGAACAACAGATGGGACAAGAAATTTCTCCCATCACATAATAATTAAAACACCAAATGTACAGAACAAATTAAGAATATTGAAAGAAGTAAGGGAATAAGGTCAAGTAACATATAAAGCAAGACACATCAGAATTACACCAGACTTTTCAACAGAAATAATAAAAGCCAGAATTACTTGGGCACATGTCAAACAGAACCTAAGAGAATAAGAAATACACAGGCTATTATATCCAACAAACCTCTCAATTACTACTGAGAGAGAAACCAAGATATTCCATGACAAAATCGAATTCACATAATATATTTTTACCAATCCAGCCCCACAGAGCATAATAGAAGAAAAACTCCAACACGAAGAGGAAAACTACAAAAAAATAAAAAACAAGAAACTAAGCTTCTTATAATAAACCTATAGAAGAGAACCAGAGATCCTAATTCCACCTCTAATAAAAATAATAAGAGGTGCTCTCTCATATCTCTCAACATCAATGGACTCAATTTCTCAATAAAAAACAAACACTAGCAGGCTGGATATAAAAACAGAACTCAGCATTTTGATGCATACAGCAAGCACATCTCAGAGAAAAAGACAGTTATTCCCTTAAAGTTAATGACTGGGAAATTTTTTCCAAGCAAATGGTCCCAAGAAACAAGCTGGAGTAGCAATTAGGGTAAATCCAATAAAATAAACTTTCAACCAAAATTTATCAAAAAAGATAAATAAAGTCACTAAATATTCATCAAAGACAAAATTCACCAAGGGAAACCCTCAATTCTGAACATCTATTCTCCAAATGCAAAGTCATACACTTATTTAAGGGAAACCCTCAATTCTGAACATCTATTCTCCAAATGCAAGGTCATACATTTATTTAAGGAAAACCCTCAATTCTGAACATCTATTCTCCAAATGCAAGGTCATACACATATTTAAGGGAAACATTATTTGAGCTCAAAGCCCACATTGAACCTCACACAATAAAAGTAGGAAACTTTAACACCCCAGACTCAACAAGGATAGATTATGGAAATAGAAACTAAAAGAGACACAGGGACTCTAACAGAAGTAATGTACCTAATTGACTTAACAAATATCTACAGAACATTTCACCCTAAAGCAAAGCATATACCATCTTAGAACCTCTGGATACTTTCTCAAAATTTTACCATATAATCATACATAAAACAAGCCTCAACAGAAATAAGAAGATTAAAATAATCCCATGAACCTAGCAGATCACCAAGAACTGAGGCTGATCTTCAACATTAACAAAAACAATAGAAAGCCCACATATAGATGGAAGCTATACAGCTATCTACTCAAGGGTAACATAGTTAAGGAAGAAATAAAGAAATATTAACTTTTTACAGTGTAATGAAAATGAAGGCACAGCATACCCAAAACTTATGAAACACAATGAAAGTAGTGCTAAGCAGAAAACTCATAGTTCTGAGTGCCTCCATAAAGAAATTGGAGAGAGCATACACTAGCAGATTAACATCATATCTGAAATCTCTAGAAAAAGAAACAAATAACCCAAGAGGAGTAGATGGCAGGAAATAATCAAAATCAGAGCTGAAATCAAACAAGTAGAAACAAAGAGAGCTATACAAAGAATCAACAAAACCAGGAGCTGGTTCTTTAAGAAAATCAATAAGAGAGATAAACCCTTAGCAAGAATTATCAGAGGTCACAGAAATAATATTCAAATTAACAATGTCAGAAATAAAAATACAAACATAACAAAGGAAACTGAAATTTTTTTTTAAAAAATTAACAATTCTATCTCCAAAAGCAAAAATAGCAGGAAACAGCAACCACTAATTCTTAATATTTGTTAAAATAAATGGATGCAATTCCCCAATAAAAAGATATAGGCTATCAGACTGGATACATAAACAGAATTCCAGCATTTTGCTGCATACAGGAAACTCATCCCAGAGATAAAATCAGACACTATTTCAGAGTAAAAAATTGGGATTAAAAACCTTCCAAGGAAAGGGCCCCAAGAAGCAAGCTGTAGTGGCCATTCAAATATCGAATAATGTAGATTTTCAACCAAAAGTTATCAAAAAAAAAAAAAAATAAGGAAGGACACTTTTTACACATTACAGGGAAAATTTGTCAGGAGGAACTCTCAATTCTTAACATATATGCACCAAATACAAGAGCACCCATATTCATAAAAGAAACCCCACTAAAGCTCAAAAAATAAATTACACCACATACAATAATAGTGGGAGACCTCAACACCCCACTCTCACCAATGGACAGATCAAAGAAACAGAAACTGAACAAGGACACAGTAAAACTAGCAAAGGTTATAAACCAATTGGAATTAATAGACATCTACAAAACATATCCTAAAACTAAAGAATAAACTTTCTTTTCAGCATCCCAAGGCACCTTCTCCAAAATTTACCATATAATCTGTCACAAAACAAGCCTCAATAGATAAAAGAAGATTGAAATACTCCCATGCACCCTATCAGATCACCATGGTCAAAGGTTAGTCTTTAATAACAACAAAGACAACAAAAAACCCATATACACATGGAAACTAAACAATGCTCTATTAAAAGGGAGCATGGTCAAAGAAGAAATAAAGGAAGAAATTAATGATTTTCTAGAATCTAATGAAAATGAAAACACAATGTACCCAAACCTATGGGATTCAATGAAAGCAGTACTGAGAGGAAAATTCATAGCTCTGAGTGCTTAGAAAAAGAACCTGGAGAAAACAAACACTAGCAAATTGACAACACAGTAGAAAGCGCTAGAACAAAAGGAAGTATACACCAAAGAGGAACAGATGCCAAGAAATAATCAAACTTAGAGCAGAAATCAACAAAATAGAAACAAAAACAACCATTCAAAGAATCAACAAAACCAAGAGCTAGTTCTTTGAGAAAATTAACAAGATTGATAAACCCTTAGCCAAACTAACCAGAGGACAAAGAGAGAGTATCCAAATTAACAAAATCAGAAAGGAAAGTAGAGATATAATAACTGAAATTGAGGAAATTCAAGAAATTATCAGATCCTACTACAAAAGCTATACTCAACAAAGCTGGAAAAGCTGGATGAAATGGATAAATTCCTAGATAGATACCACATACTAAAGTTAAACCAGCATCAGGTAAACCATCTAAATAATCCCATAACACCTAAAGAAATAGAAGCAGTCATCAAAAGCCGCCCAATCAAAAAAAGCCCAGATCTAGATGGATTCAGTGCAGAATTTTATCAGACATTTATTGACTACATAATACCAATACTCTCCAAACTATTCCACACATTAGAATCAGATGGAACACAACCTAACTCATTTTTTGAGGCCACAATAACCCTTGTTCCTAAACCACACAAAGTCCCTACAGGGAAAGAATACTTCAGACCAATCTCACTTATGAACATTGATACAAAAATACTCAACAAAATCCTTGCAAACCAAATCCAAGAACACATTAAAATGATCATTCACCATGATCAAGTAGGCTTCATCCCTGGGATGCAGGGATGGTTTAATATACGAAAATCCATTAATGTAATCCACCACATAAACAAAATCAAAGAAAAAAACCACATGGTCATCTCAGTAGATGCTGAGAAAGCATTTGACAAAATTCAACAATCCTTCATGTTAAAAGTCTTGGAAAGAACAGGAATCCAAGTCCATACCCAAACATAATAAAAGCAATATACAGCTAACCAATAGACATCATCAAATTTAACGGTGGGAAAATTGAAGCAATCCCACTAATATCAGGGACTAGACAAGGCTGCCCCCCCTATTCATCATAGTACTGAAAATCCTGGCTGGAGCAATTAGAGAGCAAGAGGAAATCAAAGGGATACAAATTGGAAAGGAAGAAGTAAAAACATCACTGTTTGTAAATGACATGATAGTATGTGTAAGTGACCCCACAAATTCCACCAGAGAAATTCGACAGCTGATAAACAAGTTCAGCAAAGTGGTTGGATATAAAATTAACTCAAATAAATCAGTAACCTTCCTCTACTCAAAGAACAAACATGTGGAGAAAGAAATTAGGGAAAAGATACCCTTCACAATAGTCACAAAAAATATGAAATACCTTGGAGTGACTCTAACTAAGCAAGTGAAGGATATGTACGACAAGATCTTCAAACTTCTAAAGAAGGAAATCTAGGAAGATCTCAGAAAATGGAAAGATCTACCATGCTCATTGATTAGAAGGAAAAATATTGTAAAAATGGCCATCTTACCAAAAACAATTTACATATTCAATGCAATCCCCATCAAAATTTCAACTGAATTCTTCAAAGAGTTGGAAAGAGCAATGTGCAATTTCATCTGGAATAACAAAAGACCTAGAATAATGAAATCCATCCTCAACAACAAGAAAACATCTATGGGAATCACTATCCCTAACTTCAAGCTATATTACAAGGAAATTGTGCTAAAAACTGCATGGTACTGGTACAGAGTTAGGCACGGTGATCAATGGAATAGAATAGAAGATCCAGAAATGAGCCCTCACATATATGGCCACTTGATATTTGACAAAGGAGCTGTAAACATTAAATGGAAAAAGGACCGCCTCTTCAACTAACAGTGTTGGTCCAACTTGCATTCAGCATGCAAAAGAATGAAAACAGACCCTTTCTTTTCTCCTTTTACAAAACTCAAGTGCATGTGGATCAAAGATCTCCACATTAAACCAGGTATTCTGAACATATTAGAAGAGAAAATAGGGAAAACCTTAGAACACATAGGCACAGGAGAAATTTTCCTGAACAGTACACCAATGGCTTGTGCTCTAAGGTCAAATATCGACAAATGGGATTTAATGAGATTGCAAAGTTTCTGTAAGGCTAAGGACATTGTCAAAAAAAAAAAAAAAAAAAAAAAAAAAAAAAAAAAGCAAAATGGCAGCCAACAGATTGGTAAAAGATCTTTACCTATCCCACATCTGATAGAGGCCTAATATCCCAGGTATACAAAGAACTCAAAAAGCTAGACACCAGAGAATCAACAACACTATTAAAAAACGGGGTACAGAGCCAAACAAAAGTTCTCAATTGAGGAATATCAAATGGCTGAGAAGCATCTAAGGAAGTGCTCAACATCCTTAGTCATCAGGGAAATGCAAGTCAAAACAACACTGAGATTCCACCTTATACCAGTCAGAATGGTTAAGGTCAAAAATTCAGATGACAGCCGATGCTGGCGAGGATGGAGAGAAAGATGAACACTTCTCCACTGTTGGTGTGGTTGTAAACTGATACAACCACTCTGGAAATCAGTCTGACGATTCCTCAGGAAATTGGACATAGTACTACCTGAAGACCCAGTTGTTCCACTTCTGGGCATATACCCCTGAGATGATCCAACATACAACAAAGACACATATGCCACAATGTTCATAGCAACCCTATTTATAATAGCCAGAAGCTGGAAAGACCTGAGATGTCCTTCAGTAGATAAGTGGATACAAAAATTGTGGTATATTTACACAACGGAGTACTACTCAGGTATCAGAAACAATGACTTTATGAAATTCTTAAGAAAATGGATGCATCTAGAGAATGTCATCCTGAGTGAGATAACCCAGTCACAAAAGAACAAACATAATATGTAGTTACTGATAATTGGATACCAACCCCAGAAAGCTCTGAACAACCCAGAAACTACTCACAGACTACATATATTTCAAGAAAAAACAAAGGCCAAAAAAAAAAAAAAAAAAAAAAAAAAGTAAAAGAAAAACCATTATGCTTAACCTTACAGACCAAGAAAACTTTGACTAATTCCAGGTTATATCTTTTTTTAACATGGACTTTATGCTCATTGTAACTAGTAAGGTTTTAATGCACACTATCAAACCTTTTAAAAATCAAGTACTGACAAAAATATATTTGTAAACTTTTATGCAAAAATGCTTAAAATCTGTACATTTATCTTTGTTTTTTGAAATAAATTTGTACATTTAAAAAAATAAACCACCTTGAAGAATCTGAAAAAAAAATTAAAAAATAAAAATTTAACAATATGGCTGCCTTAAAAAAAATATCAGATCCTACTGCAAAAGCCTACATTCAAGAAAACTTGAAAATCAAGTTGAATTGGATGATTTTCTAGACAGATACCAAGGATTAAAGTTAAATCAGGATCTGAAAATCTATCTAAATAGTCCTATAGCCAGTGGGAAAGAACCTCAAATATGTTTGCACAGTGGAAATATTCCTGAGCACAACACCAATGGCTTATGCTCTAAATCAAGAATTGACAAATGAGACCTCACAAAATTGCAAAACTTCTGTAAGGCAAAGGACATTGTTAATAGGATAAAACAGCAGTCCACAGATTGGAAAAACATCTTTACCAACTCTACACCTGGTAGAGGGCTAATATCCAAAGTGTGCAAAGAACTCATTATGTTGGACTCCAGAGAAACAAATAACTCTATTTAAAAAATGGGGTACAGAGCCAAACAAAATTCTCAACTGAGGAATCTTAAATGGATGAGATGCACTTAAAGGAAAAAAAAGAAAATGTTCAACAGCCTCAGTCATCAAGGAAAGGCAAATCAAAACAATCCTCAGATTCCACCTCATGCCAGTGAGAATGCCTAAGATAAAAAACTAAGGTGACAGCAAATGCTGGCAAGGATATTGATAAAGAGGAACACTCCTCCATCACTAGTGGAATTGTAAGATTGTACAACCACTCTGGAAATCAGTCTTGCAGTTCCTCCAAAAATTGGACATAGGACTACCTGAGGACCCAGCTATACCACTCCTGGGAATATACCCGAAAGGAGCTCCAATATCTAACAAGGACATATGCTCTACCATGTTCATAGCAGCCACAAAAAAGAAACAAAACAAAGAAAAAAGACCTACACATGGTATGTACTCACTGATACATAGATATTAGCCAAAAAGATATTCAGAATACTCCATGATGCAACTCACAGACTATATGAAACTCAGGGAGAATTAAATTTACACCAAAGTGTGGATGTTTTAGCACTACTCAGTAGGGGGCAAAGCATAACCTCTTGGAAGTAGGGGAAAGAAGTATGTGGGAGGGATAAAGGAGCGGAAAGAGAAAAGGGGGCCAGTTCAGATATTGGAGGGAATGGAGGAGAAATACAGAAGATCAGGAATTTGAAAGGTGTGTAGCAGTGGGTGGTGGGGGAACTGGGGGTAGTCACTAGAAGTTCCAGATGTCAGGGACTGGAGTGTTTTTCAGGACTCAACAGGGAGGACTTTAGCCAAATCCAATAGATAAGCAGGTCCTCCAGTTGAGTGATGGGGCCAGCTAACCAGCTCAAAAATATTCTTCCAGAATTCCTCCTGTCAAAAAGTAATAAAGGAACAAGAGTGGGGCAGAAACTAAAGAAAAGGGGCATCCAGAGACTGCTCCATGTAGGGATCAGTTTCCTCTGTTCATGTCATTAAGCATCTGAACACTATTGCTGATGTCAAGAAATGTTTAATGACATGAGCCCAGTATTCTGCCAGAACTGGAACAATACAGATGGGGATATGGACAGCCAAACATTGAGCTGAGTGTTGGAAACTAAATGGATAAGTTTGGGCAGGACTGTAGGAGCTGAAGGGTTTTGCAACCTCATAAGAAGAACAAAAATATCAACCAACCAGTATCTCCCCCAAATGCTCCCAGGAAAGTAACTATCAAACAAAGAATATATAGGGGTTACCAATGGCTCCAGCTGCATATGTAGCATAGGATTGCCTTATCTGGCATCACTGGGAGTGGAGCCTCTTGGTTCTGTGAAGGCTTGATGACCCAGGATAGGGGAATGCTAGGCTGCTAAGGCAGTAGGCTGGGTAGGTAGGGGAGCATCCTTATAGATGCAGAGGGAGGCAGAAGGGCAAAGGAGGCTTATGGTGGGAAAATTGGTATAGGGATAACATTCAAAATGCAGCTAAAATAAACAATAAAAATTAAATGTCTGTGACATGTTTTGAGAAGAATATTTAGAGCTTCCTATTAGTGTAAATTATTCAAATTCTCACCCCGGAAGCAGAATACTGTGGGGAAAAAATTAGAAAAAGTAGTGACTTTGCATGCAGTATTTGAGACACTCACTGAAAAATATTTTTAAGTCCTTTTTACTAGTTATATGATGCATGCAAGCATGTGCTTA
This sequence comes from Micromys minutus, assembly GCF_963924665.1. Lineage (NCBI taxonomy): Eukaryota > Metazoa > Chordata > Mammalia > Rodentia > Muridae > Micromys > Micromys minutus. Next base: position 39,579,446 of record NC_137979.1, on the reverse strand, counting down.
AAGGAAAGTTTATAAAAAAATACAGTCGAGAGAGCATGGCCAAAAAGGGGCCCCATTTCTAGGCCTTGCTCTCATACCAGATCAGCATGTATCATCAGACAAATCACCTACTATTCTGTTATTCCCTTGTAACTGCATTGATTTAAGAAATATACATTATGTGCTCAGGGTTACAATCAGATTATCTCTCTCCCTTAATCTAAAACTATCTAAAAAATATAGGTGTGTTGCTTTTGTTTAAAAAAAATATAAGGGCAGTGCACTCTGGGATCACACTGGTCCAGTCTCCATCTGTGTCCAGGACCACAGGCAAAGCAAGCACATGACCATAAGCATTCACAGCTTGCTCTCAGAGAGCTGAGCATCCAGAGGAGATACAGGAGGAATCTCCCTCCTGAGCCCAAGTGTGAGCCCACCCTCTCTCTCCAATGACTATCTGGGGAGTGACGACTGGGAACTCTCAGAGTGCAGGGAACTCAGTGCAGTCTGGAAACACACTGTTTCAGCCACCATCTTTGCCCAGGACCACAGGCAGAGCTGACACACAGCCATCAGAACTTGTAGCCTGCCCGCAGAGTGCTGAGCACCAAGAGGAGATGCAGGAGAGCTCTGCTTGTGATTCTAAAGGTGAGCCCACATGCTCTCTCCACTGATTATCTGGGATCTCTCAGGGTGCAGGTATCACTTTACTGCTTGGGTCTGTACCCTTCAGGCCTCCATCTGCACTCAGAGCTAGAGCCAGCCCATCTCCATCAGAACTCACAGTCTACCCAGAGAGAGCTGAACACCGAGGACCGATCTCCCTTTGGAGCTCACAGCCCACAGACACACAGGAGAGACAAGCTCCATCCAGAGACAACACGATCAACTAACATCAAAGATAAGATGGTACGAGGCAAGCACAAGAATCTAAGCCACAGAAACCAAGATGCCCTGGCAACATCAGAACCCAGTTCTCCTACCACAACAAGTAGTGTATATCCCAACACACCAATAAAACAAGATTTGGACTTACAATCATGCCTCATATTGATGAAAGAGTACCTAGAGAAGCACATAATAATGCCCTTAAAGAAATACAGGACAACACAGATAAACAAAATCCCTTAGAGAAACACAGGAAAACACAGGCAAACAGATGAAGGAATTGAACAAAACCATCCAGGATCTAAAATTGGAAATGGAAACAATGAAGAAAACACAAAGAGAGACAACCCTGGAGAAAACCTAGGATAGTGGTCAGAAGTCATAGACACAAGCATAACAACAGAATACAAGAGATGAAAGAGAGAATCTCAGGGGCAGAAGATAACTTAAAAAGCATTGCCACAACAGTCAGATAAAATGTAAAAAGTAATGAGCTCCTAACCTGAAACATCTAAGACACAATGGGAAGACCAAATCTAAGGATAATAGATATAGAAGGAAGCAAAGACTCCAAAGTACAAGGCTCAGTAATTTTCTTCAACAAAATTATAGCAGAAAACTTCCCTAACCTAAAGAATGATGACCATGAACATACAAGAAGTCAACAAAGCTCCAAATAGATTGGACCATAAAAGAAATTTCTCCTGACACATACTAGTCAGACCACCAAATAATCTAAACAAAGAAAGTATACTAAAAGCAGTAAGGGAAAAAGAACAAGTAACATATAAAGGCAGACCAATCAGAATTATACTAGTCTTCTCAACAGAAAGTAGGAAAGCTGGAAGATCATGGATAGCCATCATACAGACCCTAAGAGAACACAAATGTCAGCCTATGTTACTATATCTAGCAAAACTCTCAGTTACTAGAGATGGAGAAACTAAAATATTCCAGGACAGGATCAAATTTACACAATATTTGTCCACAAATGTTGCCATACTAAGGATAATAGATGGAAAACTTCAACATGAGGAGGGAAACGACACTCTAGGAGAAGCAAGAAAGTAATCTTCTTGCAACAAAACCAAAAGAAGAAAGGCACACAAACATAATTTTACCTCTAACAGCAAAAACAACAGAAAACAACAATCATTATTCCTTAATATTTCTTAACATCAATGGACTCAGTTCCCCCCCAGAAAAGACATAGACTATCACCCTGGATACATAAACCGAACCCAACATTTTTCTGCATGCAAGAAACTGATCTCAGCAACAAAGACAGGCACCACCTCAGAGTATAAGACTAAGAAGAAACTACATGGTATTGATACAGAGATAGGCAGGTAGATCAATAGAACAGAATTGAGGACCCATAAATGAACCCACACACCTATGGTCACTTGATCTTTGACAAAGAAGCTAAAACCATTCAATGGAAAAAGGACAACCTCTTCAACAAATGGTGTTGGTTAAACTGGCAGTCAGCATGCAGAAGACTGCACATTGATCCTTTCTTATCTTCTTGTACAAAGCTCAAGTTCAAGTTGATCAAAGACCTGCACATAAAACCAGGTACACTGAAACCAATATAGGAGAAAGTAGGAAATAACTTATAACACATAGGCAGAGGGGAAATTTTCGTGAACAGAACACCAACGGCTGATCCTCTAAGATCAAGAATTGACAAATGGGACCTCATGAAATTGCAATGCTTCTGTAAGACAAAGAACACTGTCAAAAGGACAAATGGCAACCAACAGATTTGGAAAAGACATCAGATAGAGGACTAGTATTCAATATATACAAAGAACCCAAGAAGTTAGACTAGAGAATCAAATAATTCTATTAAAACTCGGGTACAGAGCTAAACAAAGAATTCTCAACTGAGGAATATGGAATGACTGAGAAGCTCCTAAAAAATGCTCAACATCCTTACTTATCAGTGAAATGCAAGTCAAAACAACCCTGACATTTCACCTCACCCAAGTCAGAATGGCTAAGGTCAAAAACTCAATTGATAGCAGATTCTGGTGAGGATGCAGAGAAAGAGGAACACTCCTCCACTGTTGATGGGGTTTTAAGCAGGTACAAGCACTTTGGAAATCAGTCTGGTGGTTCCTCAGAAAATTTGACATAGTATTACCTGATGATCCAGCTATATCACTCCTGAGCATATACCCAAAAGAAGCTCCAACATCTAATAGGAACACATGTTCCACTATGTTCATAACAATCTTATTTATAATAGCCAGAAGCTGGAAGGAACCGAAATGTTCTTCTAGAGAGGAATGGATAAAGAGATTGTGGTATGTTTATACAATGGAGTACTACTCAGCTATTAAAAACATGACTTCATGATATTCCTAAGCAAATGGATAAAATTTGATGCTATCATCCTGAGTGAGGTAACCTAGTCACAAAAGAACACTCATGCAATATAGTCATGTATAAGTGAACACTACTAGTCCAAAAGGCTCGGAATACCCATGAAACAATTCACAGAAATTAGGAAGCACAAAGATAAAAAATGCCAGAGGTAGATGCCTCAGTCTCTTAGAAGAAATAACAAAACACTCATGGGATGAAATAATGGGAAAAATAGAGGAGCAGGGATTGGAGTAAAGATCATCCAAAGACTGCCTCACCTGAGGATCTATCCCATAAGCAGCCACTATACTCATGCACTATTGCTGATGCCAAATAGTGCTTACTGGCAGAAATCTGATATGGATGCCTCCCCAGAGGCTCTGCCAGAGCCATAATGATACAGTGGAGGATGCTTGTAGCTAACCATTGGAATGAACACGGGGACACCAATGAAGGAGCTAGAGAAAGGAAGGCAGGAGCGGAAAGGGTCTGCAACCCATTGGGAAGAACAAAATTATCAACCAAACCAGTCACAGCTCCCAGAGACTAAAACACCAACCAATGATTTCCCATGGAGAGACCCATGGCTCCTGGTGCAGAGGATAGCATTTTCTGACATCAAAGGGAGGAGGGTCCTTGGGTCCTGTGAAGGCTAATTTTCCCAGTGTAGGGTAATGCCAAGGCTCTGAAGGGGGAGAGAGTGATTGGGATTAGGAACACCTTCATGGAGGCAATGGGAGGAGGGGTGGTATGGGATTGAAGAAAAGGGGATAATATCTGATATGTAAATTCAGAAACTATAAGAAGAAAAAAAGAAAGAAAAGTAGGATACAGCAATGCATTAAGGTCTTTACTATGACATTATAGATCTAAGACAGTAACTGACTATACACACAAACACACACACACACACACACACACACACACACACACACACACACACACACACACACATACCATTTTGATTTCTGTAAGTTAGTGGTTATTCTATACATTCCAAAATTATTTTCCTAATATTTAAAGATATTAGGCTACATACAATATAGGAGAGTATGATTAATAGTATGATAGAAAAAGGACAGTGCAAAATTTCCTACAATTCTTGCTTAGGCCAGAACTCTTCCAAGGACTTCATCTTCTTGTTGGGAAGCATCAAGGAAAATCGCTTCACTATATTCTCCAAAACTAAGGTTACGATGCCCCAGCTAACTAAGCTTCAGTTTTTCTGTATGTTTGTTCAGAGCCTTCTTGCCAGTGAACTGCTTATCTTAGCTTATGTTAAACTGCTTGCTTCTGTAAAATATTTTTCTGCAGCTACCCAGTGAGTTACCAGAACATGATTTTTGTGCTAAAACATCCTTTACTCAAAAGGTTTGCTGCTATACTTGGGTCCTGAATAACTGAATGTCATTCCTGATAGCTGGAATTATGACTTTCAATTAGCTATGAAATGTATGCTCCATATTCTTTGGTGGACACCCCTCTAACAATAGAGAGCTAAATGCGTGGCCCATATAATTAGGCTTTATAATTACAGTCTACTGAACTTTCTACAATCATTGAACTTTTAATTAGTAAGCTTTGCAGAAAGTTTGGTAAACAGTATAGTTCTTCTGGAAAGTTCAGTTTACACAAATGAGGGTTTATCAAAAGCCATGAATTGGAATTTACTTTGTACTGCACAAGCACTATATCAAAGACTCACTTTCCCTAATAAAGGTCGCATTAAATTCTATTAAATTATGAAAGACATTTTAAAAAGAATTTTAAATGGAGTTTCTTTTTTAAAACAGGATACAAGAAACTGTCAACCCAAATAGGTTTCTGCTATACAAGGAACTATTTTCAAAATCACCCTCCCACACTCTTGTACTTTGAACTTAAGGTGGATAGGCATTTCAGCTTCAACCTTTCTCAAAATTATTTAGTAACATTTTTTTAGACTCCATCCTCAAATATTCTCACTATGCCAAATTTGTTATTCTTTTCTTTTTTTATCAATTTTTGTTCAATATTCATTGTTCGAATACCTACTTCTTATAATAATTATATTTTTTAGTACTGGTGACAGCCAAAACAAATAAAACAAAACAAACAAGATTGACAAGGAGCTTGTAGAACCTAAGAAATGTATAATAAACAAGTTGGCAGAAATGTCAGATGACAATAAACTGTCAAGCAGAGAATTAATGATGAGCAACTGAAACAGAGGGTGAGATTAGGAGTACTCTCTTATCAGTGATTTAAGGGAACTGTCTTTCACCAAATAATATATACACTATGATAAAAATTATAGGAAGTTCTGGGGTAGTAGCTCAGTCAGTAGGTAGTCTAGTATACAAACCTGAATAACAGGTATTTATCATCAGCACCTAAATATAAGGCTGGGTTTGATGGTGCCTCCCTTAAATCTAGCATTGGGAAAATGAAGTCAGGAAGATGCCAGGAGCTCACTTACTAGACAGCTTATAGGAATGGGTATTCTCTAGGTACCAGTGAAAGACAGTTGTCTTCAAACAAACAAAAAGAACAACAAAAGTGCACAATAATGGAGAAATGTGCTTGAGATTGATCTCTAACATTTACATATGTATGCACACAAAAACACACATATATCTACCTGTGACCCTACCTGACCTCAGGGATCTTCCAATGATATCAGTTCAAGAGGGAAAAGAGAGGAGGGTTTGTAAGCTCTCTAAGTATATTCAATGAAGAAGATACACCAGGACCAGCTGGAGGAAGGCAGATCAACATTACTTGAAATGATTCAAGGCTTACATATTTAAGGGGCCAGGAGTAGGCAAATCCAGGATGGGTAAAGGTCATTGGTTGAAGGCTGATGGTGTGGAAATGCATCAATGCATGGGAAAGTATTTCAACAATCCCAGGTGATAACTGCATGGGTTCTTATGTGAAGAAGTTGAATCTGTAATCTAAAACTGCATGACACTCTTTAGGTAGAAATGGCTTTTGAATACTCCACACATGATCTGAGAAGGGGAAACTCTGCTAATGAAGGAGTCCTTCATTATGGGCTGAGCTCAGAAGGCTAGCTGGTCAAAGATGGATTTCAACATAATTAGCAGCATTTTCCAACATCTGTCTATACACATGAACACATCAAAACATTCACACCAGCACTGCCACTCCCCTCTATAAGAATAGGGAAAAAGTTGAAAGGAAAGTCGTATGAGCAAAGAACCACTAAAAGCTAAGCCCTCAAAGAAGGTGACAGACAGAAATATCATTCTTGTAGATGAAGTCTCTATATTAGAGGAACAGAACAGATGAAGAACAAAAAAATGTCAGTATCAGAATACATGGAAATTCATGAGGCAACAGAAGGAGTATAAGCTTCACTTGCTGTGTTCTACGTAAAGTTAGAAGTCATTGAACATATTCTATTCAAACAGCAAAAGAACTGATTTGTGTTGCTTATGAATTCCTCCCCAGATCACTATGCACAGGAAGCCTTGAAATCTATTAATGATGTCAATTGATTCAGCGGGTCAAAAGTAGGCCTGTGGTTCTGGGTTTCTACTAAGCTCAATGCATGCTGTTGGTACTGAGTCAAAGTCCGTGTTTAGAATAATATTTTAGGTGATTCATGGACATCAATGGAAGACAAACAGCAGAGAGACAAGAGACCTGTGGACAGATCGGAGCCACACCTGGAGTAGCAGGGGCAACTAGGGGCACTAGCCAAGATCCAGGGATGAAGGCTTCAGGAGAGAAAACCCTTCCCCAGACAGTTCGATAAAATAAACACTTTCAGATAACTCTTGGCAAAATAAAATGTGCACTTTATTCAATGTGGATAGGGGTGTGATAAACGTTTTGTGACTAGGGTGGGATCCAGGGGTAAATGCTTCCCATTGGCAAAATCTCAGATGTTAGTGATGCTCTATATGCATGGGGAAGGACTTCTGGTGTTGTCTCTAAGTGACTGATTGCCATGGCCCTCTCAGTGTGGTACCATTGTTATGTGTTCAAGAACAAGTAGAGCTTGGCAGGAAGCTGGTGGCCCTATGCCTGCCATTCTCAATTCTGAGATGTTCTGCAGTTTGTGCTTCCTCAACCTTACCAGTTCTTCTGCCTGGTGGCATAGAACACGTGTGCCACATGGCATATTGTCAAAGTTAGTACTGGGTTTGAGCCAATAAGCCTCACTCATCAAATTAAAGAGGAAAACACCATTTGCTCATTAAAACAATCAGCCATAGAAAAGTGTTACTGCTCATGGTTTGTGAGAACGGAGGGCTTCTGCTTCATTTTCTCAAAAGTGGTTAATACTATGGAAAAATCTACCCTAATTGAAAAGTTCTTAGAATACAGGGCAGTACTAAAATGTGTCCACATAGTGATAAGCCATCAGGTCAGAAGCTTTTGGGACTAGGGTGGGGAGTGGAATTCACTTGTGGAGGCATGTTGCAGGATTAACAGACTCTGCCTTGAGAGGATCTGTTGGAAGATGCTGGACTGAATGATGCTGCATGTCAGACATGGATGTCTAGATATCTGAAATCAGATCTACTCTTGAACACTCATAAAAATGTGTGAATGCAAACAGGAGCAAGGGACTGCAAACATCGGTGGCTGGAATCATTTGTTGGGACATATATCTTTCCTAACATTAAAAAAGGAGTGAAATTCCGTCTTACTCTTGGTGTAATTGGCAACCAACCACCCTACTTGGTAGCAGAACCCAGGCAGTTAAACTTCCATCTCATTTTTCTATGGATGGGGCCTGGCTAATGACTGTTGGTCTTAAAGATGGTCTTGTTTTATAGAGTCTATCTCATGTCAGTCCCTGGACAATGACTGCGGGCTACTCTATAAGTAACAGGGACATTTCAGATAGAGGCTTGATGTAGACGAGGATCTGGAAGTGTGTTTTCAGAGAGAGGGAGAGGAACAGATCCTCTGTCACAACTGGTTAAAAGGAACTGAAGAAAATTTTGTGCATGATTCTTTATTTTAGCTGAATGCAAAACGCAATGGGTTGATATCTACAGGCAAACCTGTACTGGAGAGAGACATGGGTTCAGGTAAGTTAGATCGAATATATTGTATTGTGATTGTTTAGAGTTTTTCAGGACAAAGGCAGCTTCCAGTACTGTGTGATTCTTTGCATGCTATGCAGTTTAAAACTTTTACATGAAAAAGACTTTAACTGTAACATTTACTATTATGTTTTGCCCTGAGAAAAGTGTCACACTAAAGTATAGACACAAATTACTTGTTTTTGTGCTTTTTTAAATTATTTTCTCTTTTACTCCTATCCAATACTTTTATTGAACTTGTTTCTTCCTGATTAAAGTTTTGTTTTATATTGCGTCTTAAGCCAGAGTTTTTCCCTCAATGGGAATTTTAATTCTACTACCTAGGTATATCCTAATAGGCTCAGAGATCACATTAAGTTATATGTAAAAATATGCATAGATTAAAGCGTTTTCTAAGTCACATCTCATAGGACCCCATTGTGTTTTAAGAGTGTGTACATGCACACACATGTACACTCACATGCATGCTCATGTACACACAGGCAAACACAAACACACACACACACACCTTTTATTTATCAAGAAGAGAAGAACAACTGTATGTCATATGACTCATAAATTTCTAGGTTTAGAGACCAGCTGCTTTGTCCTAAAACTGTTTCCTTTAAATTTCTTAGCAAAAGAGATAGATAACTTCTACTATAGCAGTGGGCCAATCACAAGATCATGTCAATCAGCTGGGATAACTCCAGGCCTGTTGTCAGAAGGGACTTTTGCTTGAGTTCCATAATTCTTCTCTTTCAATTCCCAAGATTGCCAATGGTTTCCTGGCATCTGTATTAGAATATACCAGCACCCAGGGCTTCCAAACATTTTTTAATGACCTTAAATCAAAGAAAATATACATCAAGGACTTATAGCATGACTTGTTCCCTCTTTACGTGCTATGTTCATTGTATGTACTTCTTATCCTTAAGTGAAATGCAGTAAGAATTGAATTTCTCATTACTCACAGTCATTTAAAATATGTGCAAAACAAGCCTTGCAGGTAAATCAGCTGTAGCTGGCTTGCTCAGCATACAGAAGGATTCTGGTTTTAGTCATTAGCATTAAAAGGAAAACAAAACAAAACAAAACAAAACAAAACAAAACAAAACCACAGAAAAACTATTGAGCCAAAAGAAAAAAACAAAAGAGTAAGAATAACTGAAAAATCTAGGTTGAGGACCCTTTAATCTGACTCCACTCTCAGTGTGGTCTACCTTGTTGAGGACATTTTTCATGTATAAAAAGATCACACAGTATTAATCTCTACCTATCTCCTCCTGTGCCCATCCACTCTCAATTTTAAAACACAGTAGGGAAATATTGCTATACACACTCATCAGTAACTTGCTTAATTCTCTTCTATTTATCATGTACCTACTTATGAACATAATCTTTAACACAAGTTTGAAGATGAATTATGTTCATTATCTTTTTCAAAACATGTATATGAAAGAACACGGAGTTCAGAAATCTTGCCCAGGGTAACAGGGCAGTGACACTTTAGGAAAAGGAACCTACTTTATTGCATTTCACAATCAATATTTTTAAACCTGAAACAAGTTCTATTTGAAATAAGACAGGACAAATTTGCCTATCCTTCTCATTTGGTACATGAATACGGTCTGTTTACTAATTTCAGATATACCAAGTCAATCTAGCATTTGGTTCTACTCTATCTAGCTGTTGTGTCTGGATAGATTCCACTTATACTGAACCCTCACTAAGAGCAAAAGCTCTGAAACCCAGCCTGTAGTAGCAGATTCAGGACTAGTTGTAGCTGGTAGCATCTCTACAACTGTGAGTAATCATAAGGATGCTGGGAGATGCTCATGGTTCTTTTGCCACTTTTCTTTCCAGCTCCTGGCATGAGAGTTATTCTAGACCTGGCCATGTATAGTCAATAACTGTTCACTTTGGTCTGGGTGATGGCAATAAGATGTCCCTTGGTCTTAAGCATGTTGTGTGATAACAAGGTAAGGTCAGATTTGAGCAATTAGGCCCCTGCCTTGTGCAAAGAAACATCTCACATAATTTTGACTGAGACGACAGACAGATAGTTAGCTGGGTGACATTGCTGGATTTTAGGGTGAGCATTATCTCTGCTTGTGGTGGCAAAGAGAGAAACTTTAGGACATTTCAATCCAAAGAACTTTATCAAATCTCTTGTGGCATAAAACAATGACCCTTCAACTTATGATACAAGATCCTGTTTAAGCCTTTTAAGATGTATTTATTACTTTATGAGTATAGATGTGTCACATAGTCAATGGCTGACTATAGTGTTCTAGATACTACTGTAATCACTCCAGTTCAGAGTTCTGAAATGCATTGAATATGAATGGATGTCAAAATAGTTTCCCAAAACATTGTACAAAATAAAACAAATAGAATGCTGTGTTTATAGAATATTTTGCTTAATAGTTGGGGACTACATTAATGATTAGGCAAAGCCTGTGTGGTCAGGTTATTTGCAAACTAATCATGGTAGCAACATAGCTGTGCAATTGTTAAACAGAAAAGTTTTACCAACCATTTACCAGATGTCCAGGTAAATTTCATAGAGTCCTGAAAACTAACTTGGATTTATCAGAGAGGTCTCTAATGAAGACTGAGTCAATAAGACATAAACAATCCTGAAAGGTTTTCCATGTTAGTGTAAATGCTTGGATTGATTTATCTTAGGAATGAGTCTACCAGAAGCTCTGAAAATACTGGGATTCTATGCCCTGAATTTGTCCTCTACTGTTATTTTAAAATACAGGGATGTTGTCAAGGCATGGGAGAGAGGTAAAAGGTGAGTGTTGGTCGGTCGTTGGTCTGAATCTTATGAATGTATTTCTTCTGAGGTTCTCCTATTTTTTTAAGATTTGTATATAATTTTGTTTTTTGTCTTCAATGAACCCTGATAACAGTTTCCCCTCCCTTCATTCCTTCCAATCCACTGCACTCTATCTTCTTTCTCCTTCAGACTTACCTGTCCTCTGCCTACCCACAACAAATGGCAAGCTTTCCAGGAACATCTTCAGAACATGAATAACAAGATGCAATAAAACTAGGCACAATCCCCATCATCGAGGCTAGGCAAAGCAAACCAACCGGAAGAAAAGGATCCCAACAGCATAGTCAGAGATAACTTTACTTTTACTGCCAGTGGTCCCACCATAACATCATGCTAACAACCATATCATCTATGTAGATCCATGTAGGCTCTGTGATTGGTGCTTCTATCTGTGGTCCTCTATGGACCCTACCCATTTGAAATATATGGGCCTTAATCTCCTGGTATCCTTGATACCTCTGGCTCTCAATTTCGCTCTCTCTCTCTCTCTCTCTCTCTCTCTCTCTCTCTCTCTCTCTCTCTCTCTCTCTCTCTCTCTCTCTCCCTCTATACTCAAAGAGGAGGGGACCTGATAGAAATCTCTCATTTGGGTTATTATCTTTGCTCCTATAGTTTGGCAGTGTGTCTCTGCATTTACTCTTGTCAATTGCCTATGGTTGCCTCTTTAATGATGACTGGGCTAGTCACTGATTTATGGGCATATAGTGATATCATTAGGAATAATTTTATTGGATTTTTTTTCTATCACAGGTATGAGACTAGGAATCCATATCATCAGCCATCCCCTTGACCCCCAGTTTCAGATTCTCTCCCAGTTCTCTCTCTTCTGATACCTCCCACCAGTCCTGTTCTCCTTCCCACCCTTTGCTAGTCCATCTGCAAAATCTGTTCTTACATTTGTCCGATTGTGTACGATCAGGAATACAGGTGACCACTTATCTGGCAAGGATGTAGAGCAGGTGGAACACTCCCCAGTTGCTGGTGGGAGTGCAAACTGGTACAAGCACTATAGAAATCCATATGGCAGTTTCTCAGAAACCTGCAAATCAATCTACCTCAAGACCCAGCTATACCACTCTTGGTCACATGCCCAAAGGGCACAGCATCCTACTACAATGACACCTGTTCAACTTATAGCCTTATTCATTATAGCCAGAAACTTGAAACAACCTTGATATCCCCAGACAAAAAAAATGCATAGAGGAAATGTGGTACATTTACACATTGAAGTATGACTCAGATATTAAAAAAATATCATCAAATATGCAGACAACTGGATAGAACTAGAAAAAAAATCACACAGAGGAAGGTAAGTTGGACAGAGAAAGACAAGTTATGCACTCATCTCAAAGTGGACTCACTTGTAACTTGTTAGCTGTTAAGTTAATAGATTAAATAAGAAGAGCTCTAAAGGGGATGCATGGATATCCCTGACAAAAAGGAATTGGACATTGTCTTCTTTTTCATTTCTGTTTTTTTCATTTTTGTTTTGTTTTGTTTAGCATTACAGTGTTTGTTGAAGAGTTGTGCCACTGTGAAACACCATTCAGCTTTCTGTGACCCAGTCACAGCTTTTAGGCCAAGTCCAGCCAAATTCCCCTTTGCTGTTATACTTAGTCTCTCCAGGCTCTCAGAAGGTAAAGCAACCTCCCTTGCTGCCTCTAACTCTGATCCTGGGTCTTCTCATTACAAGAGGGAGAGGAGAAAAGATATTTCTGATTTTTTGCTGAGTGACTAGAGACTGAAAAGGAAGTGTGAGGGTTCAAGATCTATGTCACTATTTACCATCTCTAAACATTCCCATTTTACCAGCTTCATGTTTTCATCTTTGCTTTAGCTGTTAGCTCTCTGGATGAATAATTCAGGCTTCACTTGATTATTTATGTGAGGCTATATGAGGCAATTCGCACACAAAAACATGGATGCAGTGAGACTAAAAAACTAGAAGAAGAAAAGGTAAACATCCAATGGTTTTACATAGAGGACAGAGCAGTGACAGTGCAGGAATTTAAAAAATGAAATTTGTCACTTATGCTTCAGATTCTTAACTTCTAAAGAATAAGCGAAACTTAATGTGTCATAAAAATATTATCATGTATTACTGCAAGGCAGACACGTCCATCAATTATAAACAGACTGTATTTTGTTCTGGCCTCTGAAGGTTAAAAAAATTGTAGACCTTCATGGAAATCATGTTGAATGGTAGTGATGGATCATTGTTACACAGTTTCATTCATGTTGCTGAAAATAACACACTCTTAATTTATGCATGACTATGCCCTCTATTGGAGCTCTATAATTTGTAGAAACATATCTCATTCCCATTCTTCAAAGGTAATTATAAGCGTGGCCGAGAAAGGATGTGTTTTGTAGTAAAAAAAAATGGTTAAGATAAAATTTCTTGGGCGGCATGGGCCCTTTCTAAAACCTTGGAACAATTTTGGGTTTTCATTTTGTCTTGTTTTCCTTAACAAAAGTTTTAAGATCACCTAAGTGTATGGTTCCCTAAAACATGGAGCACCTCTGAGAGTGAGATCTCAAGTAAACTAGGTGATCTTATATATTTGTGTTTGGGAGATTTTGATGGAATGAGTCGATCATATTAAGAAGCCTTCAGCAATGTCAGTGGTCTCTTCTGGGCTATTAATGCCTCTTTCAGAGAAATCAGCATGTCATGCTGATATCTCAAAGAAAACTTTACTTCTTTTGATTGGAAGGGAATAAACAAACTCCGAATAATATGACTTTATTTAGCCAAACCACAAAGAAAAAAAAACAAATAAAAAAATTAAACAAAAATAAACCTGTCTTGTAAGGTTTCCTGGGAGAATTCCAATTGCTCAGTGTGCCAATCCTTTCAAATGGAACCCAAATTTATCTCTACTTTTATATTACTATTTTTATTATTAATTGTATATACACACACACACACACACACACATACACACACACCCATGTTTGTGTGGAGGCCAGAGATCCATGAAGGGTGTGGGTGTGTTTCTCAATTGTTTGCTGCTTTCTCTTATTTACTTAGAAAGAGGGTCTCTAATTGAACAGAGACAACTGAGTGGCTACAATGAGCAATTAGTACCTCTGTTACTTCTGCACCCTTTAATTCTCCTGCATTAGTGTTAGACACATCACACTGCCCATGGTTCATACACCGGAACTGAACTTGGGCCATCATGCCTTGAGATCTGAACTTGAATCCTCATGCCTTCATGGAAAGCACTTTAGCAACTAAACCATCTGTCTTAGCTAAGGTTTCTGTTTTTGTGATAAAGGCAACATGAACTAAAGCAAAATGGAGAGAAAGGGGTTTATTTCATCTTAGAGCTTTCCGTACTTGATCCTGAAATTTTAGGACAGGAACTTAAGGCAGGAACCTAGAAGCAAAAATGGGTGCAGAGGGAATAGAGACCTGTTCCTCATGGATTGTTCGCCCTGATTTCTTATAGCTGTCAGAACTATCAGCCTAGGGGTAGGATTGCCTACAATGAGATGAACCTGCCCACATCAGTCATCTATGATGAAAATCCCCCAGAGGCTTGCCCACAGTACACTTTGTCAGTGGAGATTCCTTCTTCCAAAAAGACCATAGCTTTAGTCAAGCTGATGTAAAACTAGTGATCACACTAGCTTCAAAACTCCTCTTCTTTTCTGTTGTTTTTGTATGGCTGTTATAAAAGTGTGTTCTCTTTTGCCTCTGAGGCCAAGATCTCTGTCATTACTAAAAGCTATCCACAAGGTGCTATCACTGTGTTACTATTCTTCATGTGTCCCATTGCCAATACAGAAGAGCCACCCATATATGAGGCTAAACTTGATCATGTCCTTCTTTTCACTAAGCTTAGTGGAGAAAATAGTTTTGTCACTATTGCTCTTTAGCTTTGGAGTTAAACTCTATTAATAATGGTGCCCGAGGAGAATATTCTTCAGTATATTTCTCTGCATTCACTCATCTAGTCACTTTCTCCAAATTTCTATAAAGTTGTGGATGTAGAGGGTTGAACTTCTCCATCATATGCCTCTCAGGATTTAGCTCTAGCATGCTAAATCCAACTTTTCCAATGCCTGTGGTTTTATCTCAGGAGCCCTGTTTATCTTTCCTTGTAGACCAATCTTGGTTAGAAAAGCTACAGACTTGTTTGTATAATTAAGTTTATATTCTTCTTTCCTTTAATTCCCTCAGGACAACTGTCTACTTTTCAGCAACCTTCATACTTTCCTATCAATAATTTATCCTCATGAAGAAAATGACAAAAATCAGCCGTAGTCTCACCACATAAAACAATGGCTTGGATACCTATTTGTTTATATTTAAGGAAAACATAGACATAAACCTCAAGGAAGCTGGGGCCCCACAGGAAAACAGAATCAGAATAAATATTTATAAAACAACATAATACAGTGTAGAAATGTAAACCAATACAGAAATATACCCAAAGATTATAAAAAAAAAAATACCTGAAGCAAAGGCAGAAAAAGAGACTTATCTGATACATTTTAAAAACAAATCTGTATCTTACCCACCTAAATAAACATAGAAAATAAACTCAGAGTTTTCTGTCTTCCAAACTGAGTTTTCAAATAATTTTTTCTTCTCTACAGTATTTCAACATGAAAATTGCCCCACCTCCACAAAATCAAAGTTACCACATATTTCCCTGTCTCAGCAAATTTTACTGGGAAGTCGCCCAGAGCACAATAATACTAGTGCGTGCATTTTTCCTTTTAAGGGAAAAAATGCACTGGATAGTTCAATACAAACATTCCCTGAAGAACTCCATTATTGTGTTTCAGTGACAAATGGTTACCGTGCTTTATTTTTTTTTTTTATGAGTTGAGTAAAACTCAAGTGATGTAGATTTCTACATCTTTCTCACATCGCTTTCATGAGCAGTGAATTGCACCTAGCAATTTCACTGTTAACTAATCTACTTGGAGAATAATATTTAGTTTGGCTCTCAATTCCACCCTTTGACAAGTGAGAATGGAGCTACCCCAATAATAATGATTCTGAATATTAAATATTCTTGGAACATTCTAAGACTCCAAATGGTCACTACGGTAATTTCCTAACATATTTCAAAAATAAGCTCAGATTGCATAATTTACATGTTTTTTTTTTAGTCTAGGGTAAGAAGCAGATGAAGCCATACAAAACACAAATTCATAAAAGAGAGAGCAAAGAAATAGAAAAACATTCAGTCCTTTTCACTTTGTACGTGAGACACTACAGGCAAGGAGAAATAAGTATATTTCTCAGTGTCAGCAAGTAATAACTACAGTTATATCAGTTTGAACCAGGTTATTCTGTTTCCATAGCTTGTTCTCTTTAATCACCACAGCAGGTTTTATTTTCAGATAATATTCCACACATTGTACAAATATTGTCCTTCCATCCTGCCAACTCTCCCCTGCCTCAGATGTAATTATAGTCCTCATCCCATTTTACAAACAGACAAAAAGAAAGTGACAAAGTACCCTGAAGGTACCTGTTAACCAAAGCTGTGCAGATTGAACGTATTACCCAAGCACTTTATGCTTAGTATAAGGTGGTATGCTGTCATCTCCTTGCATGTCAAAGATAGTCAATACTGGCAATTTACTCACGACAAACATGCATGAATATATACATGTTTTAATATAGACATATATATGTATATGTGTGTGTGTCTGTCTGTACTAAACATTTATTTAGCTATTATATATATATATATATATATATATATATATATATATATATATATATATATAAATTTTAGTGTAGCTAAGTTGAAGCATTTGTTCTATCTTAGAATGCTGAGGTCAGAATCTAAAGATTAGGTAGATTTTCATGTCCAACATTTGGTAGTTGCTGCCCAAAGGTTAGCAGGTTAAGAACATCAGGACTCCAGGAAGCCTCCTAGGACTTTGAGTCCTGGCTGAGTGAGTGACTAGGTAACCCTCCATTTTAAACTGTAGTCTTACCCTCCTTCCTGTGTGGAGCTGAGAGTAAGTTACCTTGCCTAGTAAATCCCAATTTCTTATTCTGCAGGGTAATCAGACATAAGCAACAATGGTAATACCATATACCTGCTTCTCAGTATTCCTACAAGCATAACATTCAACACTCATCACAATGGTAAACATCTAGTTGATATGGCAAAAATAACACATATTGAATTCATATGAGGGTGACTTATTAGGAAGGCATTAGGCTCTGTTAAGTCAATGCCTTTAGATAATTTGGTGATAAAGTTACTTCATGTTCTCTAGTTTGCACTATTTTTGTTTCATAATATTGCAGATGCCTATTTAGATTCCTAGAGTGTTTATTTAAAATGCCTCAACTGCTTTACGGCTGCTGAAGGTTTGCCACCGTGGCAAATGACACAGTAGTAATCGAGACCAACTAGTCATGACTAACCATCTACTGTGGAGAAAAACCTATACTTACTAAAGGCCATGGCTCTTGGGAGGCAATGGTGCCAAACAGAAAAATGGGGAAAAGTTAGATGAAATGTACAAAACATAATATTTCATAATTATGTTTAGACTCTGAATGAACTTTGGTTATGGCAAAATATCGAGCTTCAGCATGATTTATGATTCCCTGGATCCCACAAACGGAAAGAACACAGAGTATTGCAACATATGGCCTTCACAAGGAAAACAAAACAAAACAAAACAAAAAAAAAAAACAATAACTAAATGAAGAGATGAGGAGACAAACAGGCCTGAAAGAGCCAACCCCAGTGTTGACAAAAGTGGGCTAGAGATTAACCAGCAAAATGTACGGATATTCTCTGCTGGCTTGATCTGCCACAATAACAACATTTCCAAGGATTGTAGAAACTTCAAATAAATAAACACTCCAAACATTGCACACAATGAATAAATATGAAAATTAAATTTTGTTGATCATGATTTGTCAATAAAAAATTATGACAGGAAAAGGCGGTGCAGAGGTTTCTTCATCTTGTATTCCTGCTGAGGCCATTGTAGGTTTGACTGGAATTGCTCTTCTTTATGGGAGTTTTCATGTATCATCATTCAACTCTATTCTAGGACCCTAAAGTAAACTCCTCCCCCCCCCCCCAGTTAACTTATTTTGGCATCTGTTAGACTCTTTGCTTGCAAAAATTTTTCTTGCATTTGCTAAGATGTGGTTTCTGCTCTTCAAAGTCCCTTGTTCTGAATGATCAGTGTTACCCTTGGGTACTGAGTACCTGAGTGAAGTCACAGCTGACTGGAATAAAAACCTTCAGTTGGCTGTAAACAGTGTCTAACTGATCTTCTCTTGTGTACTACCTGTAACTCCCACCCAGTGCAACAACATCCTTGGATGTTTGAAGTTAGAGTTTCTGTTGCTTTTACAAAACCAGCATAAAATATTTCTGCCTCTCACCTGATCACCTATGACTCTTTCTTGTCTTTGTGTAATATCCACCAGTAGCCACATAAACTTGTTGATTTGTTGAAGTTTCATGGGACCTTTCTCTTTAGATGTGGCATCTTCTGCATTTCCGGGTTTTATTCAGAGAAAAGCATGCCTAAAGCTCAGAAGTTTTCTCAGTTGGCAACATATCAGACCAATCATTTTTTTGAACTATAGGAAAGAATCAATCATTTGAGCAGAAAAAAATAAATAATGCCAACCTCTCTAATCATAGGTTACTCTATGAAAAGCTGTGCTTGAGAAGTAAGTTTACCAGATATCACAATAGGGTTTGTTTTATGGAATGCAGATTCATATAGACCTGGCTTGAGACTTATAATTTTATACTAAAATATTGGCTACAAAGACTGCATTGCAAATAAATAGCATCACTGACCCAAGCATGACTGGATCAATTTTCTTTTGTGGTTATTTTTTCCATAATACAGAAATGTCATTATTCTTACTTTAAATAATTGCCTCTACCCACTTTTTACTGCTTTAAAAATATTTATTTATTATTCTATGTGTATTATCCTTTCATTCTGTGTATGTGCACTATATGTATCTTGTTGCACAGAGATTTCAGAAGAACATGTCTGATGCCCTGTAAATGGAATTACAGGTTGTTGTGAGCTGTCATGTGGATGCTGCATGTAGAACTCAGATCTTCTGAAGTAGCAACACATGCTGATAGCTGCTGAGACAACCTCACAGACCGGTGTTTATTTGTTGGTTAATATAGCTTAATTTTTTTAAAGATAGGGACGCTCTATACGGTTCACACCAGTGTCAAATTGACTATGAAGCCTAGTGAACTGAAACTCGTGATCATTCTGAGACTGAGATGGGATGCCGTGTACTCACCAGCAAAGCCAGGTCTTGCTTGATCTTTAAATCCAGACTGTTCTCTGCATTCATTACCATGTGTTTGAGGCTTAGAACAAAGTAATCCAAATTCTTCATGTAAAGTTAACTGGAAAATGTGAAGGATGTTGAAGCAGTTCTCATCTCACTTTCCAATGCTGTTATGGTTATGAAAACATGAAAGCTACAAAGGATCCCTTTGAAGAAGTCCCACAATGAAAAAACCAACCAAACCAACAAAATAAAAGGTGTTTTATTCCAAAAGATGTCAGCACTATGAAAAAGACACTAGTTAAATGTGATCATGCTTAAAATGAGACTGTATTATATCATATATATTCACTATGAGAAATGTTAGATATTTATAAAACTATAGGTGGCAATACATTGTACTCTCATATACCTAGCAGTATGTATTATTACATAATGCATGGTATATATTAGTCTATTAATTTTCTGTGGCTGTGATAATAAACACCATGACCCAAGGCAAATCAAGGAAGATTAAGTTTACTTTGCATAGTGGTTACACAGAGATAAGAATCCAAAATGGTGGAGAAGAGGCATGGTAACAAATGGCAGCCATGGCAGCTGGAACAGGAAGCTTATTGATGCTTCACAGCTTCAACTATAAACGTGAAGCAGAGAGGGTGCACTTCTGCTAACACCCCAGTGCTCTTCACTGCTGAGTCATTCCTCCCCCTCTCCTGCTTTTGTTGTTGTGGGTTTTGTGTTCTGCTTTCTGTTTATACTTTATTATTTTTATTTATCGGGACTCACAGTTGTGTAAGATATTTAGATTCTTGAAAAGTGTTGAGTTGTGTAAGATATTTAGATTCTTGAAAAGTGTTGTGATATTTATAAACAATGGAAACTTTGAAAATCAAACTAAATTAAATACATTTTACTTTATAATACATTCATAAACCTATGAGTGTTTCGGACCTAAATATGGTGCTTTAAATGAGATACATTCCCTAAAATGCCTTGCCTTTGAGCATGTGGTTATCTGTTGTTTATGCTATGGGTGTATTTGGAAACTTTTCGGAGGTAGAACCTTGCTGTCAGACACACAGTACAAGGGGTGGGCTCTGAGGTTTTATAGCCTCATTCCATTTTCCACCCTTCCTACTATACATAAAATATTATCAACCAGCTTCCTGTTCCTCAGGCAATCTATGCCTTCCCCACTTTTATGGACTCTATTTTCTAAAACTATAAGCTAAAGGACACCCTTTCTTCCTTAAGCTGCTTTTAGTCATAATGTTTCCACAGCAGCAAAATAATTGATATGGGGACAGGGGTGGGAATGTACATTAGTCAGAGCTCTCTAGAGGATCAGAACACATTATATATAGAATAAATATATTACATATATATATACATATATGAAACGAGTAAAAATAAATTACACGTAAATATTATATATAGATATAGACATAGATATTTTTTCAGTTCACAAGACTGGATATCTTTGTTTGTTTTAGTATATGGCAGAATGCCAAGGAAGTAGGCCTTAATGCCAGTGAAGGCCCAGACTTTCCAGTGAGAGCAAGAATGAGCAGGCCAAGAAAGCAAGCTTCCTTCTTTCATGGCCTTTACATAGGTTACCAGCAAAAGGTGTGGCTGGATTAAAGGTGGGTCTTCCTAATTCAGAAGATCAATTACAAGAGGGTCTTTGCACTTCAAATACTTAATTTACTAATTTAATCTAAGCAAAAAAACCACACACACACACACACACACACACACACACACACACACACACACACACTGATTTTAATTAATTCCAGATGTAGTTAAATGGACAAACATCACAGGAAATGGATGTTTCTAGTTCTCATCAGCCAGCCAAATTACCTCTATATTCAGTAAGAGAGTATGTCTCCAAAATATGGAGCATAGCAGAGGAAATGCACCTGATCTACACAGACACACAACCATGCAAACAGGTACATGTATACTCACTGTGCACACAACTAACAAATACATAGGTACACAGCACATACATACATACATACATACATACATACATACATACATACACACACACACACACACACAATAGAAAACCATGTCTCTCATGAGGATATTATTATTACACAGATGAGTTGATGTGACAGAGATGAGAAGAAATGACATAGTGAAGCAAAGAGCCTAGGTATTATTCAGTGGAGATAGGCCCACATCTCCATTGTTAGGTTTTCACATAGTATATCACCCATAAATTTGAACTATTGGTGGAAGGTTGAACTATTCATCCACATCTGATTGAGCATTTTTGGTAATTTTTGGAATCATGAAGAGAGAGTCT
This sequence comes from Micromys minutus, assembly GCF_963924665.1. NCBI lineage: Eukaryota > Metazoa > Chordata > Mammalia > Rodentia > Muridae > Micromys > Micromys minutus. Next base: position 39,557,709 of record NC_137979.1, on the reverse strand, counting down.
ACTTGGAGGAAGTGAGATAATGAAGATGTGCCTTGAACTTTGTGGTAGCTCTCTACTTCATGACTGTGAAATATATATGGCCACTGCTCTTGCTTTTGAAACCATGCCCTTTTACCAGAATAGACTGTCTCTCCCACAAGCTGTAAGCCAAAAAAAAAAAAAAAAAAATCTCATATTTGTCTCTTTTTAACTTGCTTCTTGCCAGAAATTTGGCCAAAGGTACGAAATAGCACACACAAGAATAATACAACTAAGGAATCATATGGCTCGAGATGACAGGTGCTAGGTCTTCTAGTCTCCATTGGGTCTAGACTAGATTAGAAAAGAATATTGAGGCTAGAAGAGCAAGAAAACCATTAACAGGTATCCACACTTCTAAGAAGATAACATCAGCCTTTTAAAATTTCAAGCCCTGAAATGGAATTTTAGTCCTTTAGGAAGTCACTGTGAATGCTGGATTCTATGGTGTCAGAAAAATATCACCTAAGTAGAAAGTCTGTTGGAACCTGGACCTGGGTCTTTATCTAAGATTGAATAGTTGCCAAGAATAAACCAATATTGCATTCAAAATTCATGAGCAATGTGAGTAGGAAAAAGTCCCATCTTTATTTTTTTTTATAGTGAGATCTTTTTTTTTTTACAGATTTTAAGCATTTTTTGCATAAAATTATACAATACATTTTTGTCAGTACTTTTTTTCAGATTTTAAAATAATTTTTACATAAAACTGTATGAATATATTTTTAGTCAGTACTTGATATTTTTAAAGGTTTGATAGTATGCATTGAAAACTTAATAGTTACAATGAGCATAAAATACATGTAAAATAAAATGTAACATGGAAATTGTCAAAGTTTTCTTGTTGTATAAAGATTTTTTGTTTTGTTTTATTTTGTTTTCTTTATTTCTTGGACTTCATACAGTCTATGAGTTGTTTCTGGGGCAGTGCGAGCCTCTGGGGTTAGCATCCCAATATCAGTGACTGCATATTATGTCTGTTCTTTTGTGACTGGGTTATGTCACTCAGAATGATATTCTCTAGATGCAGCCATTTTCTTAAGAATTTGGTCAAGTCATTGTTTCTGGTGACTGAGCAGTATTCCGTTGTGTAAATGTACCACAATTTTTGTATCCATTCATCTTCTGAAGGACATCTGGGTTCTTCAGAAGTCTCATCTTTATAAAATATACTTCTATTCATGGATGCAAAGGTGCTTGCAAGAATTATAAAAAAGTTGTTGGAGAGATGGCTTAGCAGTTAAGATTATGTGTTGCTCTTAAAGAGAGCTCATGCTTCATCCTTAGCAGTTGTGCTATGTCTCACAACCCCCTGTAACTCCATTTTCAGGAGCTTCTTTTGGCTTTAATGTGCACTAACCACATGCACATAGTGCACAGGGATATATGCAGGCAAATCACCTTTACACATAGATTAAAATATGACAAATAAAGAAATGTATAAGAATTATATTATATTGGAAATGAAGAAGATGATTTATGTCTCCAGTGATTAAGACAGTGTTATTTTTAATAGTTATTTCTGCTACATTGCTCTTCACATCTCTGTGAGTGAAAGAGTATATGTGTGTGTGTGTGTGTGTGTGTGTGTGTGTGTGTGTACTATTGCTAGGAAGGAATACAGATTTAGCTCTTTCTTTGATTGTTTTGATTGCATTAAATATAAATATTCAGTCCTTTCTACAGTAACACTTGGTTTGAAATAAAGATCACTGGGTCCTTACTTTTAGGTAATAGTTTATTCCTTTTCTAGTGTTCCAAGCTGAAAGATGCATACAATTAGAGAACTTAGCAATCATATGCCATGGATTCCTGGAACTAAAAGTTTCCAGGCACAGAAAAATAAGGTAGTAAGCAAGACAACAGCTGTAAGCAATGAAGAAAATCTGCCAGAATTTTATCTCTTTTTCTGTCAAGACTTAATCTGCTTTGCTAGTGGAGATTCAATATTTTCTTTATGTTTAGGTGAGTTCAATGGGAGCTTTTGTTTGATGAAAATAACAGTCTCACTATATAAAATAGCTCGTATTGGGTGCAATTCTGTTAGCTGGCTGGTTCATTCGTGGCAGTTCAGAAAGTCAGTGAATACAACTGTTCTTTCGGTTTTGACATCTGAAATGAGGATTAAACTCCACTACCCTTATAGGTGAACTTGTACTGATGCCACAGACATTCATAGGATCCTGGAACACCCACTATAGGCTGAAAGCTTATTTAAAATTTGCCACATATAGTGCCCACTCAGAGTGGGGTACACCTAGACCTTAAATCATTAATAATTCAAGAGCTAAGGAGATAGCCTTGTGGCAGTTTTTGGTATTTAAAAACCATTATGTCTAATCTATACACACCAAGAAAACTCTGACTATTTCCATGTTACTTTTGTTTTACAAGTACTTTATGCTTATGGTAACTAGTAAGATTTCAATGCATACTATCAAACCTTTAAAAAAGCAAGTATTGGCAAAAATTACTCATATAGTTTTATACCACAATGCTTTTAAAAATCTGTACATGTATCTCTATTTTTATTTAAGTAAAGTTGTAAGAAAAAAAAAAAAACCTCAATCACTAGTTCTGTAATACAACTAAAGAAAAAAAAAAGGCACAAGGGCCACAAACAAAGAAAAAACAAAGAAAAACCAAACCGCCTGATGTGAATTAGGTTTAGTTCTTGAAGAACAACAACAGTGAGTTAACGTTTTTTGACTATTTCGGTTTTTAGTCATCTTAGATAAGACCTTTTGTTATTTAGAAAGAAACTGCACAGAATATACTCACTCATAGTAAACCATGGATGATGAATTTTTACATTTTTAAAGTTGAACATGCTGAGATGGAAAACTAAGTGTGTCAAACTTACAAAGGATGCTTAGAAAATGAAATAACAACCAGGCATGCCACAATCTATACATTTCTTCAAAAATGAGGTCATTGAGTTAAAAACACACATTTTAGCATTGCAACATTAGCAAATCCCTAAAACAAGTAAGTACCTTTGAGTAGCTATTTAAACTATACTTTCTTTCTAAGCCCAAAGAAAAATGTAAAATTATTTTATTTTTCCTCTTGTCTTGGGCAAATATTTCTTCTGGACTTTCTGTGCAGGGAGTAACATGTAAATTCATGTACATTCTAAGTCTTTGAGAAGATTCTGAAAAATATTAGAGTTCTTCCACATTTTCAATGTATACAGTTTTATCAATCTGTGGAATGCATTTCATCAAAAATCATTATGCATCTAAAAATCATCTTTTAAAATGAAAAAGTTTGTAAGATTTGACGCATTATCTGGAATTCATCAGAATTCAGGTGAACTGGATCTTAAATCTGCTCACTCGATCTGTAATTAATCCAGATTGCAAAAGGCAAAATTTATCAGAATCTGGCTTCAAACGTCTTCCATTTGTCTCCTCTGCAAGTAATCATAAGAGAAGTGATTTTAGCTGTTTTCTCTTCCCCCAGCATGATGCCTAAGAGCTCACTCATTCCAAATGGCATGGGACAGAGGGATACAATGTATTTTTGATGCTTTGAGGAAGAAATTTTTGAAAACAAGATTTTAAAATGTCTTTGGAGCCTGATAGGAACCACCCATCAGCTCTCCAGTGTTGACCTAGCTTTATCAGGTCTGCCTCACTTTTGCTTCAGACTATAAAGTCTCTAATCATTGACAGAACAGTCTATGGACCAGGTGAATCCATTTCCACAAAAGTTGGTTCTGAAGTGAGAACTGCTATTCCTGGACCCATGCTTTCTTAAATGTCTCTGAAGAAAACTACAAAAGTGTACACATAGAGGGTGACAGGAGGATATAGGAGAAATCTAGCTCGATTTGACTGTATGTATCTTGCATCGGTAAGAGTGGTAACTGTACTGATTAATTCTGATCTTTGGTGACTATATATGGGCTAAAAATCCAGAAGGAGCAATCTCTACATTGCATTTGCTTCAGTCTCTGCTTCAAATATTGTCTCCGTATTTCCTTCTGTAGATATTTTTCTTTCCTCTTCTAAGAAGGACTGAAGTATTGGCACTTTGAGCTTTTTTCCCATGTTGTCTGTGAATTGTTTCTTGGGTATTTCGAGATTTTGGGCTAGTATCTGCTTATCAGTGAGTGCATACCATGCGTGTATTTGTGTGATTGGGTTACCTCATTAAGGATGATATTTTCTAGTTCTATCCATTTGCCTAAAAATTTCATGAAGTCATTTTTTAATAACTAGGTAGTACTCCATTGTGTAAATGTACCACATTTCCTGTATTAATTTTTCTGTTTCTGTTGAAGGACATCTTGCATTTTTTCCAGTTTCTAAAGTTTATAAATAAGGCTGCTATGAACATAGTGGAGCATGTGCCCTTGTTATATGTTGGAGCATCTTTTGGGTTTATGCCCAAGAGTGGTATAGCTGGGTTCTCAGGTAGTACTATGTACAATTTTCTGAGGAACTGCAAGACTGATTTTTCAGAGTGGTTGTAGCAGATCTCAATTCCACCAACAATGGAGGAATATTCCTTTTTCTCCACATGCTTGTCAGCATCTGCTGTCACTTGAGATTTTGATCATAGCCATTCTGACTGACATGAGGTGGAATCTCAGGGTTGTTTTGATTTGCACTTCCCTGATGACTAAGGATGTTGAATATTTCTTTAGGTGCTTCTTAGCCATTCGATATTCCTCAGTTGAGAATTCTTTGTTTAGCACTATCCTCCATTTTTAATATGGTTATGTGATTCTTTGAAGTCTATCTCCCTGAATTTTCTATATGTATTGAATATTATCTCTCTATCAGATGTAGGATTGATGAAGATCTTTTCCCGTTCTGTTGTTCTGTTGGCTGCCCTTTTTTCCTCTTGACAGTATCCTTTGTTTTACAGAAGCTTTACAATTTTGTGAGGTCTCATTTGTCAATTCTTGATCTTAGAGCATAATTCAAGGTATTCTGTTCAGAAAAAAATTTCCCTGTGCCTATGTGTTCTATACACTTCTTTACTTTTTATTCCATTAGTTTCAGTGTATCTGGTTTTATGTGGAGGTCCTCAATCTACTTGGATTTTACCTTTGTACAGGACAATAAGATTGTATCAATTTGCATTTTCCTATATGACTGTCTGCAAGTTGAAACAGCACCATTTTTTGAAAATGTTGTCTTTCTCCCACTGAATGGTTTTAACTTCTTTGACAAAGATTAAGTGACAATAGGTGTGTGGGTTCATTTCTGAGTCTTCAATTCTATTCCACTGATCTACTTTCCTGTCTCTCTATGAATACCATACAGTTGTTATCACTATTGCTTTGTAATAGAGCTTGAGGTCAGAGATGTTGATTCCTCCAGAAGTTCTTTTTTTTTTTTTTTTGAGAATAGTGTTTATGTCTTGAGCTTTAGTTTTCCAAATGAAATTGCAAATTGCTTTTTTTAAGTCTCTGAAGAATTGAGTTGGAATTTTGATGGAGATTGCATTGAATCTGTAGATTGCTTTTGGCAAGTTGGCCATTTTTACTATATTAATCTTCCGAATTCATGAGCACTAAAGGTCTTTCCATCTTCTGAGATCATCTTCAATTTCTTTCTTCAGAGACTTGAAGTTCTTATCATACAGATCTTTCACTTACTTGTGTAGAGTTATACCAATGAATTTTATATTATTTGTGACTATTGTGAAGGGTGTTGTTTCTTTCTTTTCTTTCTCTGCCTGTTTATCCTTTGAGTAGAAGGCTACTAATTTGTTTGAGTTAATTTTATATCCAGCCACTTTGCTGAAGTTATCAGCTGTGACAGTTCTCTGGTGAAATTTCTGGGGTCATGTATGTATACTAGAAGATAGGTTTTTGTTAGCCATTTTTATTTCCTTAATGACCAGACTATTCCTTCCATGTGCATTATTCCTTTGTGCTTTCATAGAAATGTCTAGGAGACTCAAATTTAAATGATCTACTTGAAGGTCACAGATTATCTGTAGTTTCTATGTGCCATTTCTAGTCTTGGGAATTTATCATGAAAAAATCGACCCCAAAGCTTAAAGACACCCCTAAGAATGGAGGCTTTTATTTTTACCTCAGGTAACAATTTATCTTTTGAAAATTTTCCTAAAATATAACCACAGTCAAAGTGCATATATTTTGAGGACAATGTCAGAAGCTATACCAAAGAATTGGAGATGCAGTTGAGATTTTGTTTCCAGAAAATCTGCTCAATAATTGTCAATCAATTTGACTTTTCTTAAAACCTATGACAGAGTTTTAAATGTGAATATTGGTTTCCCTGATTTATTTTATGTTGGAAAAGAAAGATCAAGACAGCATGTGTAATGACAGATAAGACAAGCTCAGGGCAATGTAAAATGGGGTAAAGCCTGGAAATCTCTGTCTGTAAGACAAGCATCCTGTTCTGACCAATATTACTGGACACTTTTCCTACTTGTGAGTGACTTATCACTACTGCTTATAACTTAGTAGGCAATAAGATTTGTTAAGATCCCAAATAAAAGAAGTATTCATTAAATCATGGCTGCCTATAGTATTGAACTGACTCTTGTAAGAAGTTCAAACAATTTAATACCTTGAAAAATTTTTCCTCTTTGTGAAAAGACAAAATTTATAGCCAATATAGCAATAGATCTAATAGATTTGTTTGTAATTTATATACAGGAGTAGCAGTAGCCTGTTTTTTTTTGAAACTAGAAAGTAAGCTCCTATTTGACTTGTGATATACTGTCTAATAAAGATATTTTAATTGACTGAGACCTTAGGCATTATGGATTTCTTTAGCACCTTTGAAAATTACATCAGTCACTGACTTAGTATTTGTTAACCATGTGAAAATCATTCAAAATTCCTTTTGAAAAATTGCTATGTTTTGATGATTGACTTTTTAAATTTTTACCATTTTTTGATACTCTTTCTTTGTTTCTCTAACTATTTTTGATACATTTAATTAAGTATGCTCAAAGTAAGATAGGAGTGGTAATATACCTTAATACTTCCAGTACTCAAGTGGCTGAGGCTGGAGATTTTAAGTTTGATATCAGTCTGATGTTCACAGTGAGAGCATGTAACAACAAAAACAACAACAAAAACAAAACAAATACAACAAACAACTAAAATGAACTGAGCTACAAAATAAAGGCATTTCTCATTACTGAGTGTACATTTCCAGTCTTCTAGAACTTGTTTCTATTATCCTCTTCCAGAAACGATAGAGTAAGATTTGAAGCAACAGGAACTCTCTACTGAGTCAGGAAAAAGCTTCCCCGTGATCATTTAACTGGTCTATGTTTTCTAAGAGAACATCATCCTTGTTTCTCATCTTCTAAATGATTAAAAAAAAAAAAACACTGATCACTGTCACACTATCCAAAAAATTTTAGTTGTGTCTCAAGAAAACTTCTGTGACCTATTTTCTGGTGTCTCTTCCCCAACTTCATATATTTCTCCATTTTTTTTATTAGTCGAATTATTATGATTCAAAGCCAGCTCATCAGCCCACCTTATGTTCCACTGCAGCAGAGAATATGAGATTCGACTAAAACAACAAGAACAAAACAAACAATACAACCCACATACAAATAAATAAATAAATAAATAAATAAATAAATAAATAAGACAATCCGATTGTCCCTGTCAGAATTTCTGTCTACAAGTATTTTATTAGTTCTCTGGTGGAATTTTTAGGGTCATTTAGGTACACTATGATGTCATCTGCAAATAGTGACATTTTTACTTTTTCCTTTGTAATTTGTATCCCTTTGATTTCCTTTTGCTGTCTAATTGCTCAGGCCAGGACTTCCAGTATCATGTCAAATAGGTGGGGGAGAGTGGGCAGCCTTGTCTAGTCCCTGATTTTAGTGGGATTGCTTCAAATTTCTCACCATTAAGTTTGATGTTGGCTATTGGTTTGCTGTATATTGCTTTTATTATGTTTAGGTATGGGCCTTGGATTCCTGTTCTTTCCAAGACTTTGAACATGAAGGGGTGTTGAATATTGTCAAATGCTTTCTCAACATCTAGTGAGATGACCATGTAGTTTTTTTTCTTTGACTTTCTTTATATGGTAGATTATGTTGATTAATTTTCATATATTAAACCATCCCTATATCCCAGGGATGAAGCCTACTTGATCATGGTGAATGATCTTTTTGATGAGTTCTTGGATTCGATTTGGAAGGATTTTTTTGAGTATTTTTGCCTCAATGTTCATAAGGAAGATTGCTCTAAAATTCTCTTTTTTTTGTAGGGTCTTTGTGTGGGTTAGGAATAAAAATAATTGTGGATTCAAAAAATGAGATGGGAAGTGTTCCATCTGACTCTATTTTGTAGAATAGTTTGGAAAGTTTTGGCACTAGTTTGTCAACAAATGTTTCATAGAATTCTGCACTGAATCCATCTGGACCTGGGCTTTTTTTGGTTGGGAGGCTTTTGATGACTGCTTCTATTTCTTTAAGTGTTATGGGATTATTTAGATGGTTTACCTGGTCCTGGTTTAACTTTAGTATCTAGTATATGTCTAAGAGTTTATCAATTTCCTCCAGATTTTTCAGCTTTGTTGAGTATAGGCTTTTGTAGTAGGATCTGATGATTCTCTCTTCAATCTCTCGTAGTCTTTTGGAGATGCTTGCATCTGTGATTCCTGATTTTTTTTAAAGTTTTCCATCTGTCCCTTTTTGTGTTTTCTTAATTTTTTTGATTTCCATTTTCAATTCCTTTATCTTTTTGGTTGCGTTTCCTGTAGTTTACTTTTAATAAATAAAAACTTTGAATAAACAACTTCAACAAAGTACCTGGACATAAAATTAACTCAAACCAATCCGTAGCCTTCCTAGTCTACTCAAAAGAAACACATGCTGAGAAAGAAGTTATGGAAATGAGACACTTCACAGTAGTTACAAACAATATGAAATACCTTGGTGTGACTCTAACTACGCAAGTGAAGGACCTGAATTACAAGAACTTCAAATCTCTGAAGAAGGAAATTGAAGAAGATCTCAAAAATTGGAAAGATCTTCCATGTTCATGGACTGGAAGGATAAACATTGTAAAAATGGTCCTCTTACCAAAATCAATCTACAGATTCAATGCAATCCCCATCAAATTTACAACTCAATTCTACACAGAGTTGGAAAGAGCAATTTGCAAATACATCTAGGATAACATAAAACCTAGAATATGAAAATCCATCCTCAACAACAAGAAATTATCTACAGGAATCACCAGCCTTGACCTCAAGCTATATTAAAGGCAATTGTGCTAAAAATTTCATGGTACTGGTACAGAGATAGGCAAGTTGATCAATGGAACAGAATAGAAGATCTAGAACTATACCCTCACACATATGGTCACTTGATTTTCGACAAAGGAGCTGACAACATTCAATGGATAAAGAACATCCTCTTCAACAAATGGTGTTGGCTCAACTGGCACTCAGCATGCAGAAGAATTAAAATAGGTTCTTATCTCTTTGTACAAAGCTCAAGTGCAAGTAGAATAAGATCTCTGCATTAAACCAGGCACACTGAAACTATTATCAGAGACAGTAGGGAAGACCTTAGAACACATAGGAACAGGGGGAAATTTCCTGATCAGAACACCAATGGCTTGTGCTCTAAGACCAATGATCAAGAAATTGGACTTAATGAGATTGCAAAGTTTCTGTAAGGCTAAGGAGACTATCAAGAAAACAAAATTGCAGACAACAGACTGGGAAAAGGTCTTTACCAACTCCACATCTGATAGAGGTGTAATATCCAATATATACAAAGAACTCAAGAAGTTAGACACCTGAGAATCAAACAATCCTATTAAAAAATGGGGTACAGAGCTAAACAAAAAATTCTCAATTGAGGAATATTAAATGGCTGAGAAGCATCTAAGGAAGTGCTTGACATTTCTAATCATCAGGGAAATGAAAATCAAAACAACCCTGAGATTCTACCTCACACCAGTCAGAATGGCTAAGATCACAAACTCAGATGACAGCAGATGGTGGCAAGGATACGGAGAAAGAGTAATACTCCTCCACTGTTGGTGGGGTTGTAAGCTAGTACGACCACTCTGGAAATCAGTTTGGTAGTTTCCCAGAAAATTGGACATTGTCCTACCTGAAGACTATGTTATTCCACCTCTGGGCACATACCCCAGAGATGATCCAACATACAATAGGGACACATGCACCAAAGAGTTTATTGCAGTCCTATTTATAATAGCTAGAAGCTAGAGAGAACCCAGATGTCCTTCAGTAGATGAATGGATACAAAAATTGTGGTATATTTATACAATGGAGTACTACTCAGCTATTAGAAACAATGACTTTATGAAATTCCTAGGAAAATGGATGCATCTAGAGAATACCATACTGAGTGAGGTAACCCAGTTACAAAAGAACAGACATAATATGTAGTCATGATAATTGAATAGTATCCCCCAAACACTCTGAATACCCCAGAAACAACTCACAGGCCATATGAAGCTCAAGAAAAGCATAGGCCAAAAAGTGAAAAACTCAGTCCTTCTTAGGAAAAATAAATAAATATGTGTATAGCACCTTCTCAGAGTGGGGTATACCTAGACCTTAAATAATTAATAAGCCAAGAGCTAAGAATATAGCCTTATGGCAATTTTTGGTATTCAAAAATCATTATTTCTAATCTATACATACCGAGAAAACTCTGACTGTTTCCATGTTATGTTCTGTTCTACCTACACTTTATGTTTATGGTAACTAGTAAGATTTTAATGTATACTATCATATCTCTAAAAGAATTAAGTACTTACAAAAATATATCCATATAGTTTTATGCCAAAATTCCTTTAAAAATCTGTACATGTATCTCTCTTTTTGAAATAAAATTGTAAGAGAAAAAAAAGAAAGGTAAACAAACAATATAAAAGCCAGACAATAAACCTATAAAAATATTTTATTAGACATGGAGGATATAAAGAGACCAGAGTTAGAGAAATTTTGACTAACTACTGATAAAATATTTTTTTTCAAATGATTGTTTTTTTAGGGTAAATGCTGTTTGAAACACTGTTTCTTAAATAGCCCTTGCTGTCCCACAACCCACTTGTAGATAGGTTAGCTTACAGCTCAGAGATCTATATGTTGAGTTTTAAATGTGTGTTTTCTGTAAGAATTAACTTGTTCTCCTAAGGCCCTGGAAGTAGAGAATTAGGATTGAACCTCTTCAGTGAAAGCATTGGAGGAAAACTCTTCTGTCAAACTTAATGAAGAGACAGTATTCTATTGAGCTAAAACTCTCCAGACTGTAGGAAAAATATCCCTAGTGAAAGGACATGCTGACAGTATAGTTGTTTCTAAAATATTCCCTCAGACACAAAGAAATAAAACAAACACACGTCAAAATAAAATTGTAACTGATACTTTAAATAATGAGATAAAAATAATATTACCTCCAGACTCTCAGTGACTAGGTAAGCAAAACTATCCAGCTTTAACATGTTTAGACTAATTAAAGAAACTTTGTAATGATATTATTCAAAATAAAAGTAAATAAGGCTAAAATGACAAAATGTAATAGTTACAATTAACAAATGATATCTCAATAGGGGAAAAATACATGCAGAGTAGGAATCTTCAAAGATGAATTTGAAAGAGCAGGTAACACATGTTGAAGGTGAAATAAACAGAACAACACAAAGAAAGCAGTGGACAATCATGGGTCACTCTGGATATTATTATAAAGAAATTGTAACCCATCTGAAGAGAGAAAATAAGAAAATCTAGGATCATAACACTATAATGTTCTAAATAGCAGAAGATAGATTAAATGTGATTGACAAACCTTATGTAATTTGGAGCAAGACTTTGATTGCAACTTTTTAAAAAGTAGTTTACTGATGATTCATATCATTTGAAAATGAGTATAGATTTCTGCCCATGATATCTTTGAACTTACTTGATTCTGAAAGGAGTGTAACTTCTATAGCAGGAATCCACATACCACGGTGCTGTGCACCTGTTCATGTGAACAAAACTGTGTTATAATGCAGACATGCCAGTTCCATTTTTATTGTTTGTAGCTGCTAATGGGTTGCTGTGATAGTATTGAGTACCTACATGGGACTTTAGAGGTCCATAAACATCCATTATTTACTGTCTGTGTCTTAATGAAAATGTTTGGCAAATCCTGTAGAAAGTCTTAAGATTAGCAGATGGTTAAGATTTTAAGTGGGGTGAGAAGACACAAAACATACAGACTTCAGACTTCAGACTCACACATTCATAAGACGTAGAGACCTAAATATCGTGAGGTTATAAAAATGTACAACCCTGAAATTCCAAGGCTGCAAATTTTCTATTTTTAATAATAAGACACAACTTGAACAAAATTGGGCAATATGAACAACGGTATCAATTTTCCAAATACTCCCACTGCATACACCTTGATAACAAACATCTCCGACCAGAGTGGTACATCTGTTACCACTGAGGAACACACACTGAGACATAAGTTCCACCCAAGCTCCATCTACATTAGGAATTACTCTTGGTGTACATTTATAAGCATTGGGCAAATGATGTGTTATTTTATTCTTTTATCAAATAGTAATTTACGTTCCCAACGGGTTTTTGATTCTCATTGCTCATTCCTTCTCCACTAGTCCCTGAAGAAGATGCATCAGGAAACAGTGGTGGAGGAATCAGAGTAGTTATAATGATTAGATTGTTTACTGATAAGTGTTCTTGGGAGTTTTTTTGTCCATTTGGGCTCCTGTGGTAGCATATTATAAGCTGAGCAGTTTATAGACAAAAGAATGCTGGCTTTTATGTTCAATTATTATTTTTTATTTTTTTATTTTTATTTTTTCCTTCTTACAGTGTATGATGCAAAAAAGTTAAATTTTATTGTGTTAGTAAAATCCATGTCTGATGAGAGTCTATTCCTGGGTAATGCTCAGTGACTCTGGCTGTGTTCTCTCATGGTGCACAGGCAAGCAGGTGCTCATACATCTCTTTTAGAGGACATGCATCCCATTTATGAAGACTAAGCTTTCCGGGGTTAAGCCATTCCAAAATATCTCAACTCTTTATAGCATCACTATTAACATTAGAATTTCAGCACAGTTATTTTGGAGAAAGTTAGATATTCAGACCAAATAACAGATTTATTTCTGTCTTTGAAGGTTATAATTATTTAATCAAAAAAAAGCAGAAAAGAATGGATAGATATTCTAAGAGGTGTTGAATATCAGGTTACTCTGCGCTGTGCATCTTCAGTTTAGTATTCTGGAATTCTAAAGATGTCCCCTATGGTTGAATTAGGAAAACGCTGTAAGAAGTTGAGGAGGAGGGAGGACCAGCAGTTTCAATTAACCTGGACCACTGAGATTTCTTAGACACTGGATCACCAACCAGGCAGCATGCACCAGGTGATATGAGGCCCCTAACACATATATAGCAGAGGACTGCAGGGTCTGGGTTAAGTCACAGAAGATGCATCTAACCTACAAGAGACTGGAGACCCCAGGCAGTTTAGAGGTCTGATGGGAAGGGTGGGGTAAAGACATCCTTGTGGAGACAGTGGGTACAGAGAGCAGGTTGGGGATGTGAAATAGTGGGAGGTAATAAATCTGGTGGGTAAAACAAATAATAAAATAATTGTGGCTTTGCAGTTAGATAGAATTTAAGTCACATAGTATCTATTTGGGACCTTCTCTATGACAAACACCTGACCGTTATAAAATGATTTATTAGTCGTGCAGAGAACTGATAGATCATCTCTATAATGGACTGGATAGTAACTACATCAGCAAGGTATTGGGGGAGGATTTAAATGTCAGTAGAAAGTTGAAGTGCTTCAGAAAAGCACCTGACTCTCAGTACGTCCTTTATGAGTATTAGTTTTAACTCACATTAGAATATTACTATCTTATCATTAATATTTATCAGCAGTAAACCTACTGATGCTCTACTTGCCAGTAAATGTATGAACAGTGGCAAACCCTTACACGTAAAATGTGCCCTGAACTGAGGCCATACTATTGGTAAAAAGATTGTGTGACTTGACCCATGTGATAAAAGAAATGTTTTCTAGAATTAAACTAGCTTTTAATTCAGTTTGGAGCACCCCTTTTAAAATTTTCCCCTTTCTCTGTGTTTCATCTGCCCCTCAGTGTTTTTCATATTGTGTGACTGGCTTACAGTGGGGATCTACCACTCCTCCATCTCTAAGAAATAGGATACTACACTGGCTTGGTCTGTTTGGTCCAGGGCTCTCTCCCAGCAGCCAGCAGGTTATATCTGGGGAGTCCTGAGAGTTTTTCCATTACCAACTTTCAGATTACTATCCTGTGATATCAAATTTTTAGGAGTAAATGAGTTATTGGAGATTTTAAGTCTTCATCAACCAAAATATGATGGCATGATGCCTTCCAGTTTACCTTTAAAAGAATATCAGTATATCAGAATACTCAGGAGCAGCCCAAAGAAATGCCATGCAATCCACACACAGGGTTTAGAGATTTTACAAAGCACAGTGGGAGAAAAAATAAATGAAGCAGTTGAAAGCAATTTTGATGATATATTTTTTGTTGCTGAGCATATCTAAAAACATTTATCATGTAAGCAATGTAAAACTGTACTCTTCACACAAACCCTTTAAAAGCAGGTTATTTTGGGTAGCTCTGGCACATCTCTGTTTATATCAGCTGTACATTAGACTTGCACTCAGTTACAGCTTCTATATGATACCTGATGTACTGGAGAATACCGCCCCAGAGAATAGTTGCTAATTTATATATCTTAGTCAAACATCTATCTTAACCATAAATAAAAATACTAATTTTAGCAATATATTCTACTTTGTTAGATTGTGGAAATAACAACCTAAAAAGGATGCTCAATCTGAAAATTTCGCTTTGTTAAGGAAGTGTTTTCAATTATACAAAGCCAAAGGAAAAATTACTACAATTGCTATGGTTGATTTATAATTTGAACAATGGATATTATATAGACACTGGATGCAGAATTTAAGGTTTGAGGGAACCCCACTATGGTTACACTTGGTTCCCCATTTCTTTAAGCTTGGGGAAGGATAGTAAACATGGCTCTGCAATTTTCTATTATGGTAGTATTGACAAATTTGGGGAGGTGGAATTTTAAACTTATGACTGATTAACTGAGAAGCCTAATGAATTTCTGTGGCAAGAGTATAAAAACAAAAACAAAGCAAAACAAAATTATTTTTGCTTAGATGAGTAGGAAATTTTGCCTAATCATAGAAATATAGGAATATGAGACTACTAAAGCAAGAAACATGTATCTTACATGCTGTGTTTTCATCTGTTTTCTATTTATTGGAATTCTGAGGATCGCACCTAAGAGGCTCTAATATCTGGTTCACAGGAGACTTTTTACCTAAAAATATCCATCAGGGGCTGATGAGATGGTTTAGCAGGTAAAGGTGCTCACCACTAAAAATGGGCGCGCAAATTCAACTCCATGGACTCACAGAATGGAAGAAAAAGTTAATTCCGTACATATAAATGAAGGACTTACTGAATGAATAATTGAACAAAGCAGCAAATGTTCGAGATAAGAAGAGTGCAGTACAGGAGGTAGGACATAGAGTACTAGCTGAAGCATTTTCTACTTAAAGAGTCGTCTCTCCAATCCACCTTTGGGAATGTTAGAGAAACATTTGTAATTAAGGAATCTAACTCTCCTTTAACCACATTTTGAATTCCTTAATAAATAAAGCTTATCACCACATACCTAAGATCATCTGAATAATAATGGATTCTAGATTCTAGAAAGTGGATAAAATGAATCTATACTTTATGTATATTTCAGGATAGTCACTTAACAATTATAATGTATACAGGTAAAAGGCTTATTCAGTATAGATATATCATTGTGTGCTGCTTTTAGGTATATTATATTTAATAGCTAAAATGCATATGTATTTTGTATCAACACCCACTTTCAGTTAATGCTTTATGAAACACTTCTAGAATAATAAAAGATACCTTCCATTTGAAGTAATTTAGGGCAACCACTACAGTTAGATACTTATGAAATAAACATGCTAATGCATTCATTGTATTACTATACACTATAAGCAGCAAGGAAGTAAGCAGAATGAGAAGGCTCTGTTTCCATACCTGAAATGCGAAATTTGAAAAGCGACACAATTCCCATCCTATAGCATCCACTTATCTAGTGGGAGTGTGTCTATTTTGTTACACGAATCCTCTCTCTTCTTCCTGCCTCCTCTTGATGATTCCATCAGTGTCACCAAGACAAATGTGATAGTATTCAGTTTTACACAAATGGTAGATTCCTTGAGGAAAATTAATAATGGGCAAAAGTAGAATAAACTATATAGAATTATTCACTGTCACCGCCCAACAGAAAAGCATAACACATAGACTCTAGAAAAACAGAGACAGATTATAAGCAACAAAGTGACTAAGGACTCACAAGACAAGGGAACAGAGATGGTGCCCATCATATAGAGCTAAAGGAGAGACTCAGAAATGTCAGTGAAGTTTAACTTTTGTAAAAGAAACTCATTAGTGAGGCTGTGCATAAAATATTGAAAATAGGAGGAATTTGTGTAGATAACAGTAACCTCTATTATCTAGTAGAAATATAGAAGAGAGAGGAGAACTGAACTGATTGTTGATAAAAGTGGAAAATTGGGCATCAAGGAGATGTCTTACTGGGTAATGACATGAACTGTGCTGACTTGCTGACTTGAATTTTGTCCTTGGAATCCTTGCAATCCTAGAAAACGAATTCCACTTATTTGAATCAATCAAGAAAAAAAAAGTCAGTCTTTTCAATATCTGAACAATACTCAGTGTCCTTTATGTTGTTGGGGACGAGGGTGGAATTGAATAAGATACAGAACAAAGACTTTCATTTGGTAGGGTTGTTCCATGTTGGTAATGGGAATACATCTGTGAAAAACTTGCCTGTGCTGTGTTTATATCAGGCAATAAACCTGCAGACAAAGGGGAATAAGACAAAAGAGAATTACTTAGAAGCTAATGCACCAGCTAGCGTAGTGTACAACGCACCCTGGCATGTCCAGAAACAAAACAGTGATTAGTGTCCCAGTAAACATCTTAAGTGGAAGGAGCTGAAATTCAAAGCTTTAAAACATGTGACTGCCATGCATAAAGCTTTGCACCTGCATATTGATGGCTGGAGATATGAAGAACACATTTGTAAAGGATAAACTAACATCAGAACACAGGAAGACAAAAAAGGGCACAAGTGGGACATAGTCCACAGATATACATGGTGTGGACACAGATTGAAACCAAGGCATTAGATTCATGAAGATTCATAAAAACACTACTTTTTACACACAAGAAAATTAGTCCTACTTGTATGGATTGAAAAGATAAGTCAGTTTTCTTATTATGTGAACAGTACACATCGTTTTTCACATTGTTAGGGAAGATGACAGGAAGGGAAAAAGATGCAGAACAAAGATGTCCAGATGGTAGGGTAGCTCCATGCTGGAAACAGGGAAACATCTGTGACAAATCTGTTTCCATCTTATTTATGTGAAACACTTATCGATATGGGGCTAATTGTTTCTAAAAGTATTTTAAAAGTTTTATGTTTTACTGAGTGAACTAATTGGCTACTTAAAACTCTGTGTTGAAGTTGATAGTATGGTGGGATAAACAACTGTGACTATCATAATGAGCTTTGATGATAAGAGTTATTAATGAGCAATGAATGAGTTATGAATCAATATTATAATTGTCACTGAAAAAAATATCACTCATTATTGTTATTATTAATATCTAATAACCAATAGTTATCTTCTCTTTTTAAATTATATTTATTGTGTATTTGGCATGTCGTTCAGGTGACCATAGGGATGTAGGTTTAATTCTGGGTCTTCTGTTTTATTCCATTGATCTACCTGCCTGTCTCTGTACCAATACCATGTGGCTTTATCACTATTGCTCTGTAGCAGAGTTTGAGGTCAGGGATGGGAATTCCCCCAGAAATTCTTTTTTTGTTGAGAATAGTTTTCATTATCCTGGGATTTCTTGTATTCCAAATGAATTTAAAAATTACACTTTCTATCTCTGTGAAAAACTGAGTAGGAAGTTAGATGGGGATTACATCTGTAGATTGTTTTTGGTAAGAAGGCCATTTTCACTATGTTAATACTGTCAGTCCATTAGCATGAGAGATCTTTCCATCTTCTGAGGTCTTTGTTAAATTCTTTATTCAGAGGCTTAAAGTTTTTGTCATACAGATGTTTTCCTTGTTTGGTTAGAATCACAACAAGATATTTTATATTATTTGTGACTATTTTGAAGGGTGTCCTTTTCCTAATTTCTTACTTAACCCATTTATCCTTTGAGTGGAGGAAGGCTACTGATTTTTTTAAAGATAATTTTATATCCAGTCACTTTGCTAAAGTTATCAGTTGTAGGAGTTCTCTGGTGGAAATTTTGGGGTCACTTAAGTATACTTTCATATAATCTGCAAATAGAGATATTTTCAACTCTTTCCTTTCCAATTTGTATACCTTTGATGTTCTTTGTTCATTCTTTTAAAAAATTGCTAATTATACTTTAAAAAAGAACTAATCACAGACTACCCACTGTAGTGAAACTGAATTAATGAATTTCATATGAAATGAGAGTACCCATGTCAAAAATTAGGTTTGACAGAAACAGAAGAATAAAGACACTAGGAGTCAACCACTGCACTCCAAACATATGCATGTATACTGTACCTACCCCCCCCCCCACATACATACTGCATACAGCATTTTTCAAAAATAAATAACTTCAAATGAGAAAGAATATGCAACACATCATTCTATCCATATAGTATATATATGTATATACATATATATACATTAGAGAAATGTACTTCTACTCATGTGATTGTTTTGATAACCACTGAGTCAGCCCTTCTGAAGGTATATGGCCCATTGTCCTTTCACCTGTGACAGCCTTAGAAAGACATCTGAGTTGGAGGTTTGATAGGCACCACCTATTCCTCAAATTTAGAGATATAGGGCCTATCCTAATGTTACAGATTATTCCCTCCCATAGGCTTATTTGATTTATCACTTTCTAGCCAATGTCTGTCAGGTACATAAAAGTGAATAGTAGCATGGATTCCCCCCTGTTCTTTGTGGAAAGAATAAACTAAATGTACTGAGCTCTGAAGATTTATGGACTAGGAATTCTATAACCAACCAAACAGGATGTGGTCAGGAAAATGACCCAGTATTGAAATGCTAATGGCCACCCACAAATAATACTTCCTGCATGGCTCATGTACAAATAGTACATTTTATAGGAAAGAGTTTGCTTATTCAGGAAATATATATTATATTTTGATTTGTCTATATTAAGTAGTACATACTAAAAGATAAGTAAGGTAAAATATTTGATGAGAAAATAATTCATTTCAAAACAGTATGAGTGTATATAGGTTTCTAACACGCATCTAATTAGCTGTGTTGATATACACTTAAAGAAATGTGCATATAAGTCTTCATTTATGTCTTTTTCCCTATTACTATAGTTAATCATTATCCAATTATCATTAAATGAACTGTATGTTTATATAATCCTAAGCAGTATATAACACAATTTATCAATTAATACATTATATGCAGATATAATAATTTATATATTATTTCTTTTTGATACTTTTATTTTGAAAAATATTCTCTGTTTTTATGTAACCAAATAGCATCCTTTAAAATGCTATATAATGAGGCAGAAAAAATGGTTGAGGGTTAAGTGCCCTTACTCTTTTTGAAAAAGACATGGTCCAGTTCCCAACACCCACATAGTGTCTCATAATTGTATATTACTCCATTTCCAGAGTATTTGTTTCCATTTTCTGTCCCTTCTGGACATCAGGCAATGCAATATATATGAAATATGTATATGTATATATATGTATATATATGTATGTATATATATGCTATATAAATATAATATTTATATTTGCTCAATGAAATTCTATTCAACCTCTCAAAAGAAGAGAATTCCATCACTGGTAACAGCACGGTTAAACTATAGTCTGTAATGTCATGCAAAATAAATGAGAAAAAGACAACTGCCACATGATGGTAAAAAACAAAAACCCATAGGAACAAAATATAGATTGTTGGATATTAGGACTTGGGGTCAAGGAGAGAATAGATTGAAGTCTGTAAGATTTCTGTTTGGAACAACTACATGATTTATGGTACAACAGGGCAACAGCAGTTAGCAATAGCATCTGGTATGCTTAAAATACTCAGAAGATGTCAGAAAATGAGTTCTCAGCACAAATAACATGACCACAGATAGCCATGCTAGCAATAGCTTCATTCACAGCACACATTTCCTTTTAAAGATCATGTTGTATCTTATGAAATATGCAACATTTACTTGTCAGAGATAAAAAATTAAATGCTGAAGTGCTACACAGTATTTTACTACATAAACAACACACTTTTTCCTGTTTATTGCTTCACCAAAGAGGTATTTTGGATATTTGCAATGGCCTTTAAAACAAAACAAAACAAACAAAGCAGCTGTGTATGTTTCTAAGTGTCTCTTTGTACATTTGACAATAGGTTATCTAGGGAAATAACTGACTCTGGAATCACTGTGGGTAAAGATATTGGGATTAACTAGAACCTGCTAAATGAAGAGACATTTAGACTTATCCCCAGTAGAAAGAAACTCCTGAAGGACATTGAAGGAGGGCACCAGTAGGATCAATCTATGGCTCAGATCTCTCTGGCAGCATATAAAGACTTACTTAGAGATGGTGAGACAGAAGACTTGAACCAGGCAGGGCTCAAGGGAGATGGGAATGAAAGGAGATAGAATTGCCAGAGATGGTGAATTTGGCCTAAGTACTCATGGGAGTTTCCTGAAATGATCTCTGAGTCTCCCCACATACAGATAGCTGATTATCATCATTATTTTTTTTCTTTCTTCATATGCTGACAAACTACTCAGACAGCATTTTTATTTTTTTGGACTTGTGACATATAGTGTGTAAGAATTCTTTTCTTTGAGTCAGTGGGCTAAATTGGAATCTCTTTAGGATGTGAAATTTCTTCTGCATCTACTGCTCATTTGTGTGATTTAGAGGCAATATTAACCCCCACCTCAGTGCATCCCCATTGATGTTTATAGAGGGGAAATAGAAAGAGCCTACAGAGCAGAAGCAGAGCATAGATATCACAGGTGAAAACAAGTCGCTAGTATGTTAATACCCAAGCCAACTCAGACGCTGCAAATAGCAAATGCCCCACCCCCTCCAAAGACATGGAGACAAAGGAAAAAATGAATAACTACTCATTCTTCCCTAGAAATCAGTGGATTTTCCATTTGAAACTGCTCTTTCCAGTGCCTCATGCTGTCTGCTAGTTTGTTCTTAGATGGCAGGGTTTGTCTCTCTTCTTTAAACTTGAGTAAGGAAGATTGAGGAGAAGGGGGAAATGTCTTTTTAGTTCAACAATCATTCCCTTCAGTATCATTTTATCTTAATTGATTCAGCTGTCTTTTGTTCAAGATACAATTTATATATGTTTTAAATTTTATTTTTATGGGGTATTTTATTTATTTACATTTCAAATATTATTCCTCCTTCCCAGTTTCCCACCCACAATCTCCCTATCTCACTCTTCTCCCTCTGCCTCTATGAAGGACTCCCCTACCTGCACACCTGATAAGGTCTCAGTGCCCTAGCACTCCCCTTGGCTGGGTCACAGAGCCTCCACAGAAACAAAGGGCTCTATTCCCATTAATTCCAGATAAAATAGTCCTCTGATGCATATCCAGCAGAAGCCATAGGTTCCCCCATATGTGACTCATTGGTTGGTGGTTTATTCCCTGGGGGTTTTGGGGGATCTGTTTGGTTGATATTGTCATTTTTACTATGGAGTTTCAAACCCCTTCTGTTCCTTCAGTTCTTGCCCCAACTTCTCTGTTGGGATCCCTGCATTCAATCTGATGTTTGGCTGTGAGCATTCTAATCTGTATTGTTCAAGCTCTGGCAGAGTATCTCTGGGATAGCTATTCCAGGATCCTGTCAGCAAATGCTTCTTATCATCAGCAATAGAGTCTGGGTTTTGTGTCTGCAGATGAGATGGATCTTTAGGGGTAGCACTGTCAGAATGGCCTTTGCTTCAGTCTACGCCATTCTTTCTACCTACATTTCTTTTAGACAGGAGGAATTCTGTATTGATATTCTTTACGTGGGTGTGTAGCCTTATCTCTCTACTACCACTGAATATGGTTTCTACAGGTTATGTATTTTGGCTAAAGTCCTCCCTGTTGGGACCTGGGAACCTCTTGGGTACCTGGCATCTGAGACATTCTAGTGGCTACCCCCAGATCCCCCTTCCCCACTGCTACACACCTACATTCATATTTCTGTCAAGAAAGAACATCTTCTGGAATCATAGACTGACTGACTCTGGAGTTGACAGTCTTCTGATCCCCTTGAATAAGATAATCCCACCCTATGCCATCCAATGCAATCAATAACTTGGTCATAAGTTTTTTGGCTATGGCAGGATGGTGGGTAGAACTGAAGCCTCGAGCCTCAGTTGTATTACCAGTTCATTTCTGGTTATTAGCAAATTCCTAGGACTTTCAGTTCTAGTTCCCCAATTCAGCCTCTAGTCCTTACTTAGTCTTTGTATTTTGCCAGGATTGACTGCCCAAACTCTTAGCAATGTCTGGCTTTAGTGCAGTAGGTTTTATTCCCTATTATGTTTGGCTTTGCAGAAGACCGACTTGTTGCCAGGATTTCCAAATTGCAAGCATCAGTCTTGGGTAATTTATTCTTTATCTTTCACTTTGTTCAATTACTTCTCTTTCTTATTTTTCCTCATTGGTTTAATTAGCTGGGAGTAAATTAGGAAGCATCTCTCACTATTAATATTGAGAAATTTCATCTAAAATACACACACACACACACTCACACACGCACACACACACACACACACACACACACACACACACACACATACACACAGCAAGTTCACTGTATTTGAGAAGCTTCTTTGCATCTTTCACAGATGTTGACTCATTTACTTATGCCAACTAGCCTGAGTAAGGCCACGATATCTATTGTGTGAGAACTGTGACATTCAGATACCTGAAGCCACTCCACTCACCCAGTGCCCTACACTCATGCATAGAGCTCAGATGATTTGCTCTAACTTTAATGATTTCAACCACTAATTCCTGGATTAGCACTGTCAGAGATCTATGTAAACACATGATTGTAAATATTGCCCCCCCCCCAGTTTTCAAGAACGGTAAATTTTAATACCATTCTATATAATTAGTATCCTTATTTCAAATTACTGTTTAAATTAGTATTTTGTGGACTTGTACACTAATCTTTCTGTACATGTGTGTGCTGATTATTAAACTCAGGGTCTCACACATGCAAGGAGCACGCTTTCCACTGAAGATCATGCCATAACCATCTCCAGATGAAGGTTTGCACATCCTGAGCAAACTCCAGAAATAAAAAAAATGCAATGGAATGATCATTAGCTACTATAAAATTTTCTGCTCAGGACCAAACACTCAAACAGCCTTTAGTTTCTGCACATGATTAAGTGATGAGCCTCTGATTTTACCATTTTCTACTGCCAAAAGAAGCTTCTCTACCTTAGAAGAAGAGCTTCACCAGACATTTGGTGTAAACAAAGGTACTTAGAAGGCAGTTTAAATTCATGCCCATTTAGCAAAACATCAGGAGCAGATTCCTCCATGAATTTTTCTTAGGGTTTTGATGAACTTAAAAGTCCCTGACATGTATTAATTCCCAGGGAATGGGTTTCAGATCCAATTGACTGTTTGTTACATCAACATCAGATATACCAGTATTCCACTAATGAGTAAATCTTGTTATGCAGGTCAATCTTGTAGTACACAGGGCCAACAACTTGGCTAGATTTTTGATGATTTTCTCTTCCAACATTTTGCAGAACACCTTCCATCCATGACCGCCACCAGGGAAGTTTCTATGTCTGTTCCAGATTGATTTCTCTGTGTCTGTTTTCAAAGTATGTATTGTTTTTCAACATCAGCATCTTAGTATTTACTCTACAGGACAGACCAAAACACTTGTAATATCTTCTATTGTCTTGGAGTCCTTTACTGATTCTGTTTAGGGAGATGTCCTAAACCAGGCATTGCATGCTTTTGTTTAATAACCTGTAATTTCTAGGGGGCACCATTATTCTTCCATTTAAGGAAGTTCTGTACAACCCGCTTTAAAAAAAATGAATCAAACAAACAAGGAAACTAAAGTTTCAGTTTTCCTATAAGATAATAGGTTCCTATTCAGTTTTGTTCACATGTTTTTAGTTTTGGTTGTCCTTGCTTTCACCACCACATTCCCTGAACGTTCAACTCTAACCCCTTTAAGTTTTTGCCCCTTGCACTCTATCTCTTGTCTATTTCTGTGAAACAAATGTTTATTATCTCCTCCCCTAAGTTCTGTCACCCCTTTTTCAGGCATCTCTTCTTGCTGCTCTTTCCAGGTACACTTACTCCAACATAAGCACAGACATTTAAAATTATTCGTCTAAAAATTAACATGTAACAGAGAATATTTGTTTCTTGGGGCTGGGGTCACTTCATTCAGGATAATATTTTTTGGTTTCACCCATTTTTATTCCTAGGATATAATTTCACTTTGTTTATTGCCGACAATAATCCTTTGGCATAAATGTACCATGCTTTCATTATCCATTTACTAAGTGATAGAGACCCAGGCTCGTTTTATTTTCTAGCTACTGTCTATAGGAGAGCAATATATTTATATGTTCAGCTATCTCTGCCATGGAATTGAGAAGGTTCCTTAGATTTATCATTAAGAGTAGAACATCTGGGTCAATTTTAGTTGTAAAGAAATCTTTGCACTGATTTTCATAATGACTATACTACTTTATATTTCCAAAAACGGTGTTCAAGAGTCGCCCTTTCCCCACATCATTACCAGCATTTGCTGACATTCACTTTTTTTGACAATTGAAACCATATATTAGGCAAAATAATGTAAAATGCCCTCTTCTGGGTGTGACATGTCTGAGAAAACTGTAGGCACACAACTGTGACCACTGCAGTCAACATACAGGGATAACATCTGAAAGTGGAAGAAAGAGTACTAGCTGGGAAGACAGAAGATCGGGAGTAAGAGGGGAACAAGAGAAAGTTGTGAGAGGAGAGAAAAATGCATTATAGACAAACAGAAATAAACTCACCTACTCAAAATAACTAAATAAGAATAAGTTTAAGTATGAGGATATTTTGGCAGAAAAGTAATTTTCTAAAATATAGAATATTTAACAGTGCTTACAGAAATACAACTAAA
Source organism: Micromys minutus (assembly GCF_963924665.1). Lineage (NCBI taxonomy): Eukaryota > Metazoa > Chordata > Mammalia > Rodentia > Muridae > Micromys > Micromys minutus. Next base: position 39,532,330 of record NC_137979.1, on the reverse strand, counting down.
ATTACAGTTTTTATATCAATATATACTATTATATAGGCTTTTCCAAGTATGATAATTAGCCTTCACCAAGCATTTAGTTGCATAAATTAACATTTAATTTATTCTTAGCTAATTTCTTGTTGAATGTTGAGAACTGAACAAGCACAGATGTATTTTGGCTCCCAGACTCTCAGATGGTTGTTGTCCAAGACTTTAACTAAGTCATTTCTTATAGCACTCTCACTAATTTGATAACATACTTCTAAATATTCACCTTTTATCACTGGTCTTTTCTTGATTTGAGCTAGTCAAGTTCTTAAAATATATACCACAGAAGTACAACTCACGCAAAATAACCTATAATAATCATTTTGTAATATTTCTGGAGCTATATGACAATTTCAAGGTTTTTGGTTTCTGAACACAAACAAACAAACAAACAAACAAACAAAAAACTCCTTTGAAAGATAAGCATTTAGGATAAGGGTATATTTCTTACAAAAGTATAGGGCTGTTTTCTCTGGATCAAAACAAAAGTCTATGCATCCTTTCGATTAACATCGATAATCTATACTGTTGTTATTTGGAAGAGATCACTCACTGTTTTTGTTCAATAGAGCCAATATTTTGAATGGCAAGAGGGATGGTAATATTAAATGCCAGTATGAGATTTTGATCAGCAGATAAAATTAGACATTTTTATGATTCCATAATTGCCAGCTTGGCTTCTTTACAAGCCTAAAATGGTTTCTTTTCAAAGATCTAAAAATCAAGTTTATTTGATATTGTTTATTTATAATATAAACATTAAAGACCTCATTAAGGTTAGATATACTAAGGCTGATGCAAAAGGGTGTGAGATCAATTGTTATATTGTTAAGTAAAAATATTCAAAACATCAATGGAGGCTGGATACACTAACTTTCATGAATGGATATCAATAGAAATTTGTAGATATGTTTCTCAGTTACTATTGGGTATTTACATTTGAATTCCAGAAGTCTATGAATTTTATCATCTTTGTTCATACGTTAGCATGGACAGTTTTCATCTTTAAGTACTAGATTTCAAAAATATCTTGTCCCTACCATATAATTTGAGTGTTGCTTCATCTTTAATATCTTAGCAAAAGTATTATATTCTGCCTTTTGATGTTAAACCAAAGAAAGTTTAAGTTGCTGTAGTGTCAGTCTTTTTTCAGGTCTAGTATTTCCTTATATAAAGTAAGAATAAGTACACTGTAGCTATTCTCTAGAAATTGAAACAGTACCCAAAGAGGGGATAAGTGAGATTTCTAAGGGCCAGGAGGATAATGAGAACTACAAAGTTCATGAAGCTTCTGAAATTTACAAGATTCATAGTTCCTTCCCCCATATTATAAAACAAGTTAAAATTAGAGGAAGCATTTTCAAGTAGACAAGCTACCTACAAGATGTGCAGAGAGCTCAAGGGATTTTTGAGTTGTTACCAGTGTGGGCGGGAGGTGGGCTTCTGGGTGATGCAATAGCTTTCAGACCACTTATGTTCCTGAAAGTAACACCTTACTTATATTCCTGTGAGCAAATCCAATACACTTAATAGTTTATTAAAGTGCTGGAATCATTTCTTTAGAATGCTGTTGTCATTCTATCTGGAGAGGGGAAACGTCTGCTCATTTATTCCTCAGGGAAGTTATATAATACCAGGAAAGACGAACTAAATAATCATTGTTAATTGATTACAGAAAGCCCTACAGAAATATGAACATGCTGCTTCATAACATTCTTCATATTAAATAGTTGTTTATTTTAGAATGAATACCCCAGGGATGTTTGCAGTGTCTTATTCACAAGAGTAAAGCATCTTATAAGGTAATAATTGATAAGCAGGGAGTTTTTGTCATAACCTGTAAACTATAATTAAAATATAGGCTGTTACAAAATGAGAGGAATGGAATCTCGGTTGGAAAAGGCAGAATGTAACCTCATTTTGCTTGGTGTATGTGTTTCCGATTATTACATCATCACTATACTATGCCACTCCTTACACTAGAAACTAATGGCTTTCAGGCATCATCTGTAAGCCTGGCCACTCTGTCTTTTAGATATGGTAGTTACTTAAGCATTTCAGAGAAATTTTATTGCCTGAACAAGAGAAAAATTGAATTTTGAATCTTAGTTTCTTAATCTGGACCCATGTGTTTTGTGCATGTTTCCCCAGTAGGATGTCAAGAATATTAAATGAAAGAACTGTTATTCCTAAACTTTGAGGTATTCCTTGAGGAGGGCAAACAATAGAACAAAAGAGAAAGGGACACTATTATGAATTTAAATGCAGCAGCATAGCAGATAAATGAGCTCTATCTGCACACCTGGGACTGCGATGTCCTTGGTGTAGTAATTTAGCACCAAACAGAACAGCTAGTCAAGGAAATGATGTGGTTAGAGTGTGTGATGAGACAGTAATAAAAGGAATGTTGCCTGTCATGACCCTTTTTACTGTCTAAACACTATGATTACATGCACAAATGCTATGGCAGTAATTTATAAAATACAGGGTAGAAAATAGAGCTTAAAAAAACAGAGCTTAAAGTCTTAAGATGTGACACAGTTTTGAATATTCCTGCTTCTATAGTACTATTAATATCTTTAACTTCAGAGTTCTGCAGTCTAAGATTAGAGTTTTATGAGCAACCATGTTTGAACATAAACCACCTTCACACTCTATTTTGTTTTAGAGCACTATTGTGCAATGCCATTACAATGCTTTGGGTTGCTTATTTTAAAAAGAATATTCTATGAATTTATTTTTGATTATTTTATAAATAAGTATTATATTAACATAGTTTTTAGCCCTCTTCCCTCCCTACTTCCTTGCTCCCTAAACACTTGTACTCTCAATTTCACAATTTCTTTCTCTATCACTGTTACTATGCATTAGGCCATATAATATTTCAGGAACTTGTCATTGGAGAAAACTGATTCTCCTTCCTAAAGGAGCCACCAAGTGTTAGAGTATTTCATCTAGAGATTGAGACTCTAAACTTTCCTCCATCTGCACTGCTATGTTGACTGGTGTGGCCCTTATATAGGTCTTGTTTAGGCATATATGTATCTGAGATTTCATAGACAGTACCCTGCCACAGCAGGCATTCTGGTCCTCTGATACACTCTTTCCAAGCCCTCTTCTCTGACATTTCATGCCCTTCCATTATAGAGGTTGTATAGTAGGTGTTTATATTTGGGCTGGGTAACTCACAGACATTTATTCTTTACATTGTCATCAGTTGTGACTCTCTGTAGTTAGTACTGCTTCCTGCTACATCAAGAAGCTTCTTTGATGGATGTGACAGAGTTACAGTTATCTATGGGTGCAAGAAATACTTAGTTAGAGAGCATGTGCTCACACAATATACATACATTTATAGAAGGTTCTCGTCTTGGATATATAAATGCATACATATATGTACACACACACACACACATATAATGGTGCTGCCTTTTGAGGGCAATAAAATTATAGCTTCTGCTTTTTAAACATTTACCACTCACTGTCTTTTTATAGAAAAATTAAGTCCATTAATGTTATAGTTATTACAGAAAAATGTATACCAGTTCCTGTTATTCTTCTTTTGACTTGGAACTGTGTGTTTATTTCTTGTACAGTCTTGGGTACGTTTATATCTGTTTTCAAGCTGAAGAATTTCTTCTAGTATCCTCTGTAGAGATGTCTTAATGATCATAAACTTTTTAATCTGTTCTTATCATGGAAGATTTGGTTTTCTCTTTCTATTTTAATGGATAGTTTTGCTGGGCACAATATTTGAGTTGACCATTGTCATCTTTCAGGTCTTGGAATACATATCTTTAGGCTTCTCTGCTATAACTATTGAAATATAAAATTTACAACAATTTTTGTAGAAAAATCAGGAGTTATTCAGGCAGGCTTTTCATTATACATGGCCATCTTTTCCCTTTTGTAAAACCTTTCCTTCAGTCTTTGTTTTTAATATCTTAACAGTAATGCAACGGGGAAATTTATTTTCTGGAACTTTAAGTTCTGTAGGCCTCTTTTATTTAGATGGTCATCTTATCCCCAGGTTTGAGATGTTTTAATTTATGACTTCACTGAAGAAATTCTCTATGACCTTGCCATCAAACTCTTCTGTACTTATAATTTGAAATTTTAATCTGTAATTTCTCAAAACTCCCCTAGTCTTCTGATAAAATATTTTAAAAATGTCTCAGGGACCTATACTGAGTCATCTCGTTCCTCTATTTTTCCTTCAACCGTGACTCTCTGCTTCTCATTTGGTCCACTCTGTTGCTGAGTCATCTTTCCAGTCATTATGTTGTCGGTTTATTTTTATTTCAGCATCATCTCAGTTTATTCAGCAACTTCTCTTACTGAATTCTATTTTTGCATCTTTGATTGACTTCCTTATTTCATTTTGCTCCTTATGTCTTTGAGTTGCTTAACTACATTTCTAGTCATTCCTTTGACTTCTTTGACTGGACATTCCTTCAGTTCATTCTCTTTGGGGTTTGTTACTGTTGAATTTTCTTTCGCTGAGTAAAGCCTGCTTTAGTTTTCTGTGATATTTCTTGTTTCTTCTGAAATACTCTGTTTGCCATGTGCTTCTTGGGTTTTGCCTAAATCACATTTCCTCTTTCAGGGTGGAATGCACAATGCTTGGAACTGATTATGTCATAAGAAGTCTTGATAACTGTTTTATTTACTGTGATTTGTATTGAGAGTTACAAGTTCTCTGCATACATTTTGGAGAGTACAGTACTGTCTGCCTGAAAGGAGGATGTGTAACGGTCATCACACTCACTCCTGGTCTTCTCTTCTGTTGTCTGCTGCTTTGGTTCTCCTGGGCTAGTTCTATGCTGAATAAATTATGTTCAACCAAGGATTAGAAATAGCAGGTAGCAGAAATTTGGTGTTAGTTAGGAGGCAGGTCAGATGTGTTTGGCTCCTCTGGTCTTCAGGTAGTTGGCGTAGGTTCTGTGTGGCTGGCTATGTTAACTCAAAGGTGCGGGCTCTGTGGTTTTTCTCCAGTAGTAAAAAGACTGGATGTGTGGACACTTCTTCTTGTAACTGTACATCTTCATGGTACTTGGGTGTCAGGGCTTGATGTCAGCATATTACTCCTTTCCCTATGATTTTTCCATATCACTTTTATAAATGATCAGTCTGAGAAAGAAACTATTTATACTCTAAGACAGTAAGTTTATATCTTTATGAACACAAAATCAAAGTAAGCAGAGGGAGCTTGTAAAACCATAGGCAAAAATGTAATACTTTTTAACAGGCATGATAATTATTTACAAAGATGTACTTTAAAAAGAAAATTTCATTAACATTTTATTCAGGAAGTCTGTGCATACTCCTACTGGGGTTGGTCCATGTCTAAGTATATTTGGCTTAAAGTCATAAAGATTAAGATGCTGGATAGGAATGCTTCTAAATTTGCTTCATTAACACCATTAACGTTTTAGCTCAAAACAAGTAAAAGAATGGATTGAAGGTACAATCACATGAACTCTACCCACATAGTGTCTTCCTCATTTAGATGCTAAAAAATACTGAGAAAGTGAATATTATTTATATATAAATCCATCCTCAAGAAACAAGTAAATAATGCCCAGTGGAGTAGCATTCTCATTTATTCTTTTTCTACTAAGTGAATTCTCATTAACCAGTATTTTACATTTATACAAACTGAAGTCAAAGGGAACAATTTTAGTGCCAGCTTTGCTTATAAGTTTATTTATAAGAGCCAACTGATATTTATAGTATGCCAACTTCTAAAATTTTGGGAAAATTTAAAAATAAGCCAATCCAAGCTTATTATAGCATATTATTGCAGGTATTCAACAATGTTTAAAATTTCACAGTATTTTATAATAATATGATAAAGAAGACATTTTAAATTATCAAGCAAAGTACTTATTGAAAAATTTTAATTGTGAGCAAAGGAAACAGGGCTAAAATAAATACTTAAATTCAACAACTTTTAAAATAATTCATCTTTTTTGTTACTATTATATATTTTCTTTTTCAACTTTATTAAACAAAAAGAGAGATAGATGTACAGATTTTAAAGGAATTTTGACATAACACTATATGAATATGTTTTTGTCAGTACTTAATTCTTTTAGGAGTTTGATAATATGCATTGAAATCTACTAGTTACCATAAGCATAAAGTACATGTAGAATAGAACGTAACATGAAAACAGAGTTTTCTTGGTGTGTGTAGATTAAACGTAATGATTTTGAATACCAAAAATTGCCAAAAGGCGATATTCTTAGTTCTTGGATTATTAATGATTTAAGGTTTAAAATAAGTCATCAAAAATGTTGTGGTTTTTTACTGATGCTCAGTAAGGAGCATTATCACCACCACCTTTATTTTTAGTATAAATTCTCAGTTTTACCACCATCAGTGAGACTGGCAACAGAAACACAAATGGCTGTGAAGTTTTCTTGCCTTTCTTTGAATGTTATATCTTCTAGAAACATTTCCCAGATTCACATATTGTTTTCATCAATGTATTTTCCTGTTTTATGTGCCCAGTTCAGATGAACATTGATAATAACCTTGTGATCAGGACTGTTAGTTTTAGTTGAGGGGCGCAACTTGTTTTAAAATATTGAAAGAAGTAGAAATATTTGCATCTGAGAAAAATCTCCCAGTTAATATAGCACTATTTCAAGGCTTCTGAAGTATTTAAAAAGTAGCAAAATATGGAACAGTCACGCTTCCTGACATATTTTCCTCACCTCAAAATAACAAAATGACCAGCTTTTTGTTCATCTTAAGTTCTCAAAGTTTGATTTATTTTTTTTCTGCCTCTGAAACTATGTAAGAGTTATAATTTTCTTTTACTAGAAACTTTATGGTTTCTTCTGATATATTAGAACCTTCTAGCTGATTTAGCTTTTTGTTATATTTAAGAATTAAGCAAAAATATAACTAAGGAAATGTCTTCCAACTCTTTTTCTTTGTTTTCTTTTGTTCAGATAAAAGTTGAACTTAAAAAATTAACAGATGGGGGATCAGCCATAATTGGTACATCTACAATGTAACTCGTGCACTTTAGGCTGATGAAACGTGATGGAAGAGATCAAGGAAATATTGTAAGAGACTGAAAATTTGAGTAATGGCTGTGTAGGGTTGTTTACATCCAAGAAGTCTTAGCAATATGGTTACCAAAACAAGACCTGTAAAATGATCATATTTGTTAACATTGCAACAGGGATTGGAAAATTCCACAAGACTCCACCCTTAGACTCCTTATAGGCTTATAGTGTCCAATGACTGCTGAGAGAGAAAGAGAATCACTTTTCTTCAGGAAGGAATATTCTGACAGTAATCCAATTTCAACTTGTGAGTCCTAAACACATGTACTTATGAGTAACAGTAAATATAGTACCTAATTCTTATCTGTCTGTCTACTTATGATGTATCTATCTTTCTGTCTGTCTGTTTGTCTATCTATCTATCTATCTATTTATCTATCTATTCATATCCTACTTATATATATACATACTTATATATAATTAAGGATATATATATATATATATTCAAGTGATGAAATGTATATATGTATATGTACATACACATATAAAATATATTCACATATATAAACATACATAAATAAAACATACTTATATAATTCTATGTTATGCCTACATATTAACATATATATGTATGTATGCACACAATTATAGAAGATGTTGTGCATACCTGAAAGTGGTGGGAGTATAGGAGCAATGAAACAGGTAGAAAGAGGAAATGATATAAATACAAACTTGCATTTGGTACTCACAAAAGTTAGAATAAAAAACTTTAAAAAAGTTCCAGCAGAGGTATTGGATAATTTGAAGATCCAAATTCTTTTATTTTGCTTATTCTTTTATGTTAATTTCTGAATTTACAAATATAGGCTTATGGATTAACTTACACATGTTAAAATTTTCAACATATGGGCATAATAGAAAGTGACAAATGTGGTAATTTTCATAGTAAGTCCTTTAGGATGAAGAGAGTTAAGACCTTCTCTGCATTACAGATGAGTCCAATATACCCGCACCTTAACTTACAACACTGTACATAAGATGTCTTGAATTTAATCTGCCAATCTTACTCTCAAGATATATCCTCTGGGCAACTTCTCTTGACAGCCCTCACCAGTCCCTACCTCCCATTCTCCTGCAGCAGCTACTTCATCCTCTACTTTTATGAGATCAATGTTTTAGATTCTACATATGGAAAAGGGAAAATCGTATCTGCCATTCTATTTCTGACTTACTTCAACCAAAGATAATCATATCATATTAGCCTATTAACTCTGCTCCTGTAAATGAGGAGATAGCATAATTCTTATGGCAGAAAACCTCCACGCTGTGAGTGTATGTGATGCCTTTTCTTTTTGCATTTATCTAGAGATTGTGAGTTACTTGTTTTCATTATATCACAGTTCTGAGGATCAAACTCCAGCCTTGTGCTTGTAAGGAAAGTTTTCTATCAATAACATCTGTGACCTATTCGCTTGTGCCTTGAAGGACACAACTTGATTGAATAACGTGGCTATTGTGAATAGTTCTGCAATAAAAACGAGCGTGAAGAGGCAATACACTTTATTTCTTCAGGGAGTACAACTGTTTTCATTATTTTTCCTCTGAATATGTTCATATTTTCCCTGTTAACTTTATACTACATATAGTACTTTGTATCTAACTTACTACTGGGCTTTTCAGATTTAGGTCATGTAGTACATAAGCAATTTATATTTCATATACATACCTTAAAACTACATCCCTGTTTCATCAATAGATTAGATAAGTCTCTATTTTGCCTCTTGGTTTGACCTAAAAGTCCAGTGACTTTATTATTTCCAGTATTAAGATTCCATAGTCTTATTACAGGCATGAATTGCATTGAGTTTTTGAGCTGCCACCTCACATTGTCAACTTGTATTAAACTTATGGTCACTTAAAAGAGCCAAATATTTCCCCATAAGCTACTTTCAAGCATCTTTCTCTGGGAGAAACTGGATTACAGCCCATCAATCTAATATTATATTTTTACTTTATTACTTTTCTTTTATCCTGTCATCTTTTCTTCTAGCTTTATGCCTTATAAATTTTGAGATATTTTAGTATTTATGTTATGGATCTTCTCCTAGATGCTTCAGAAGTATATTTTAAGTAAGCAAAAAGCCAAAGGCCAATTTCTGGAACATCAGTTTGAATACTGATTTTTTTTCCTTTATGCTAAACTTGGAGTTAATTCTCTTTTCTTAAGAATGCAAAATCGTTTAAAGGACATATTAGCATTTTTTTTCTTAATTTTATTGGAATTTTACATTTCTTTTCAAAATTTTAAACATTCAATAGTACAGGACAATTTTTTAAAGAAGTTCAGTGATCTGAGAGAAACTTTGGTATTGGGGTAGTAGAGAGAAAAAACACCGGAAATGATATAAACACAGCAGGAATAAAATTCTCAAAATAAGGTACATTTTAAAATAAATAAGAAGAAAAGATCATATTGTATGTTATTTTATTACATAGGAATAAAAAAGTGAATATATCAACTTATTTAAATGATCAAAACAAGCAATCCACTGAATGGAATACATTTACTTTTGGAATCTGAAGCAGACTTTTACTTTAATTGATGCTTGTCAAGGTTGCTGAGGCTTTGTGGGTGACAATTTCCCTTGGTTTTTAAGTTGTGAAATATCCCCTTTTCTGTTTCAAAACTTTGCCATTATTCTCAATCAAGACTCTGTAATGTTAAGTTTAGACCAATAATGACAGGCCCTGGAAGCAGCTCTGCTCAATATTAAGCTCTTACACACGTACTGTGCTTAAACCGGGAGTCAGAGTCAAGCCAGATTCACTCTTTGTTGCAACAAGTCAGTCCACCTTTTAGGCTGATGCATATTATAGGGCTATGCATACAGTTGCCTACTTCTTTGTGCTAACACTTACCACCCCACTCCCCTCAGGACTAATATCTGTAAGTAGCCCCCATACTGCGTGTGTATGTTTGTGCATGCGTGTGTGTGTGTGTGTGTGTGTGTGTGTGTGTGTGATTGTACGTGTTGCAGAAGTATTATACATTTTTACTTGTGTTGGAAAATACCTGCATGACCAGTACCTCTTAGTTCAATATGATGTCTTAATTCCATTAGTATTACTGTCATTTGAATTACAATTTTACCTAATTCACATTTTTTTTGCCAAAACCCCATTTTCTCTTGAATTTTCTAACCTCATGTTCTAATAACTATTTAGTAGTTTAGCTTTCTGATTGTCTACCTTGCATACCTCAGAATAGTCCAGTACTATAATAATTTACTACTGAGCTCGTTTAGCTCAGAGATCTCCTGCCGGCCTAGAGTGGCACCTTCATATTACGCCTAGAGTTATCTTCATGATAATGCAGACACTGAGCTTCAATTTGTTGGCTGGTGTGAGAAACAGTTTTTTCAGAAATTCAAATGCATCTACTGAGTCTCTGTCACTTCTTCAGCTGCTGTGAGATTTGTGAGTGCTTAGAAAGTCTTAAGTCCAATGAGGCCTGACAATTCCTTGTCAATACACTGACCTCTGTTTACAGCTAACACATCTCCACATCTCTTTGTTTGTCCTTTGTTCTGATAAATCTTTCCAGCTTTTGCATCCATCTCATACACATTTCTAACTCCAAGCCATTTAGTATATATCACTTTCCAAATAGAACTCGGAATAAGGTAGTGGGAAATGTGTGTGCATATATATATATATATATGAGTGTGTGTGTGTGTGTGTGTGACTGGATACATAAGCCACATAGGTATTACATAAGACAATTATAAAACACTTTTCACATTCCACACATCATATTTTGAAATACAGGTAAGAATAAATGTGTCCCTGTTCTATGTTGGAGCATCTTTGGGTATATGCCCAATAGTAGTGTAGCTGGGTCTTCAGGTAGAACTATTTCCAGTGTTCTGAGAAACCACCAAATTCATTTGCAAAAATGGTTGTTCCAACCTGCAATGAAGGAGTGTTCCTCTTTCTCTACATCCTCCTTAGCATCTCCTGTTACCTGAGATTTTGATATTAGCCATTCAGATTGGTACAAGGTGAAACCTCAGGGTCATTTTGACTTGCATTTCCCTGATGCCCAAAGGTGTTGAGCATTTTTAAGTGCCCTTCAGCCATTTAAGATTCCTCAGTTGAGAATTGTTCTGTATCCCATTTTTAATTGGATTATTTGTTTCCCTAAAGTCTAACTTCTTGAGTTCTTCATGTACTTTGGATATTAGCCCTCTACTGGACATAGGCTTAATAAAGATCTTTGCCTAACCTGTAAGCTACCATTTTGTCTATCATTCTCCCTTACAGAAGCTATTGAGTTTCATGGGTTCCCACTTTTCATTTAGAGCTTGTCCCATTGGTGTCCCGTTCAAGAAAATTTGCCCTGTGCTGAATGTGTTTGAGGTTCTTTCCTACTTCCATTCAATTCACTGTATCTGATTATATGTGAAGGTCCTGATTCACTTGGACTGGAGCTTTGTACAAGGAGTTAAAAATGGAACGATTTGCATTTTTCTACATGCAGACCTCCAATTAGACCAGCACCATTTGTTGAAAATGCTTCCTTTTTTCACTGTATGGTTTTGGCTTCTTTCACAGAGCCCTCTTAAGTAGAAGTTATTTCTATACATTTTTTTCTGTAAAATTTTAATGAATTAGCAGTCTAAATATGTGCATGATGAGAAAGAGGAGAAAAAGCAGAGCAATGCAGCTTCCATTTCCTTCGTAATAGTCACCAGAGCTGTTTGTTTTCTCTAGCTGCTGCCATGATATTTATGTCTTCTCATCTGCTAGCTCAATCAGGCTGTGTTTTCCCTTTTTTATATTCCCAGTTTTGGATTGATTTTTCTGTGGATTAGTGGCAGATTAAAACATGTCATTTTTCCACCTGGTGCCTATTCAGAATAACTGCTTGATTCAAGATGGATACTTGATAGTGAATGTGTTTATCCATTCTGTTCTCGGTAGATCCCCTGATTCTATCTCTCAACTTACCAGCAATAATTCCATGTTGTAATAGCAGCAGAAATTTAATCATTTTAAATCATTGTTGCTTTGAAATTCAGAGCAACTCATTTTTAGCAATACAAGCAAAGTATGTATATATGGCCTCACGCAGAACTAGGTATCGATATTTGTCAAATTTTCAATTTAGACCAATGCCTACCATTTTACTTTTCTTGTTCTTTAATCATCATAGACAACATTTAGATGGATGGTAACATCACATGTAATAATGAACCAAGAGCATTATAGAGAATATTATGAAGCTTCCCAAACTATCTTGTGGCCAGTTTATAAAAGTATAACAACTGTATTAGTTTTTTTTTTTTTTTTTCTGCCACTGTGGCCAAACGCCTGACTATAAGCCACACAGGGAAGGATTGTTTACTGTGGTTCATGATTTAAGGTGGTGCATCATAGTGTGTAGAGCTTGATAGCCTGTGGTATTGTATCGTGGAGCATGCTGCTTCTCCCAGCTCATGTCTTATTATACCATCAGGAAACAAAAGGATAAGAAGCGGCCCTGGTCTTTTTGCCTCAAAGACTGTTCTCTTTTATTTTCCTCCTTTTTTGTTGGATATTTTCTAAATTTTCATTTTAGTTGTTATCTCCTTTCCCCCAATCCCATTCCTCCTTCCATTGCCTCCATGACGGTGCTCCCTCTCCCAACCACCCTCTCCCACCTCAGCACCTGGGCATTCCCCTAGACTGGGAAAATGAGCCTTCCCTGGACCAAAGGCCTCTCCTCCCATTTAGAGAAGGCTATCCTCTGCTGCATATGCATCTGAAGCCATGGGTCTCTCCATGCGAACTCATTGGTTGGTGTTTTAGTTTCTGAAAGCTGTGGTGGGTTTGGTTAGTTGATAATTTTGTTCTTCCCATGGAGTTGCAGAACCTTTCAGCTCCTTTAGAAGGACTGTTCCCTGGTAACAACTTTTTCTAGCTACAGTCTATAAGCCAAAGATTCTGTTACTCCACCTCCCTGAAAACAAAGTCAATATCTGGTGAATAAGTCCCTAAGAACATGAACCTTTGTAGTACATTTTATATCTATATCACAACATTAATTATAAATTCAATTTAAAATGATATGATACTACTGGTTTTTATCAACAAACTAATATATTTAATGTATATGAAAATACGTTTCTCAAAACCTCATATCCATCATCTTCATAATGTAAATAAATTGAAAAATAAATAAAAATAAAAATAAAGGAATAACTTTTGCTATTAGAAAAATAAAGTTATACTGTTATTCTGTAAGATCGTTCTCCACATAACATGTACCCAAATATATTATGTAAGTTTATATTTTGATTTACAAGTTTAGAAATATGAAATATCTATCTATGAAATATACTCTTTCCCCCTTTCCTGTTTTTTAGTATTATACACATTTATTTTATTTTATTTATTTAAATTCCAGTTTATCCCCACCCTCAGTTCTCCCTCCCACAGGTCCTCATCCAACTCCTCCTCCCCTTTGCTTACAAAAGGTTGCTTCCTCACACCATGAGCATCATGTCTCTCAAGAATTAAGCACTTCTTTTTCCTGTTTAAGCAACATGCTTAAGAAAAATAATGAAAGGCACATTTTATAATACCAACAAAATATTGCAAGCCTCAAAATTATGACTAAATTATAACTCAAGTGCTAAGGTAATGTTTCAGTAGGGAAAGTATTTACTATATAAGTCTGAGGACCTTAGTTATAATCCAAGGGTTTAGTGTAAATTGAGAGCATTTATGTTCTCAACAGTGCAACAATGAGATGGAAGATAGATGTGTTGCTACTGTCTCTGACCAGCAGAAAAGGAGCGATGACACGGCGTTCTTCTCAAAGCGGTTTATTCAGGAACCTTACAGCATGCAAGTGAAAATATTTCTCTCCCCTTTCTCTCTGTTTCTCTTTCTCCCCTCTGCCTCTAAGCACAGTCCCTTTTATCCTCTCTCAACTCCACCTCCTCAGTCCATGTTACTTGGCTGCAGTTCATAGGTCCAAGTCATCTGGCCTGATCTCCAGTCATGGGTGCGCCTGCGCAGCTCGCAGAGTGGGAGTGGCTAATATGGGGGGGGGGCGCAGGAGGAAGTCAGGTGCTAGTCACAAGACTAGGCCAGAGTCCCAGGTTCCATTTTTGGACTGCTGCCACACCTGCTCTCCACAGACTTGTGAGTTCCTGGAAGTTCATTGGCCGAAGAGACTGGTGAACAAACAGATCAGGTAACAACAAAAAGAGAACCTGTGTCAAATAGAGGGAAAACCATGACCAAAGTCTCATGCTCTTCTAACTGCCACACATGCATTGTGACAGGCATATTCAATACTCCTGAGCATAAACTCTGTATATATGTCTGTCTGTTTGTCTTTGTGTCTGTGTCTCTTTGTCTTTCTCTCACATAAACACACATACTTCCTGAACACACACAGACACATATATACATTATACACATACACACGGACATATACATACACTATAAACACAGACACACCACATATACAAATGCATAGAAAGATACATAAATAAGATTGGCACTTCTATAAATTTAATGGTGAAAATCTATAAATAAACTGTAAAGGTTAATAGAGGACTCCCATAATAACCCTTGGCAAACACATTGCTTCACACAGTAGAAACACCACTTACTGCTTCCTTTCTTGCCTAAGTGTCCTGTGGAAGAAGGTGCAGCAGTCTATATGGGGAACTAAGCCTGTGCACTTATATCACTTGACACAAATTGCAGACATAAGTTATAACAGAGCTCAAAACAATTCAAGTCAATTTGTTATCAAACAATGAGGGTACCAAGATACAAAATAATTGAGAATCAAACCAGGGATTTCTAAATGTCAGAAAAAGCATTGCCATAGATCCTGTAATTTTTCTGAGCTCCTTGATTTTTCCAGACCTTAATTCTTGGGGTTTGATCCATTAAGTACTTCCTTATTCCCATGGCTCACTGATTTATGGCTGTGATTTAGTTAAACAGCTTTCTGTGTTTTCTTTTGACCATACTAACTGTTATAAACACAAATATCTCTGAACTGCCTGCGACCATCCCCTTATCTTCATCTCCAGTTCTATGTTTTGCTTTCAAATGCAGACTATGAATTTAATATTCCTCTTGGGACAAACCAAATGTGTGATGCTAGTGGCAGAATAATAGTGATTTATCCTTAGAGCCTGTGGGTTCCCCACCCATGGTCTTGTGGTCAAATTTATGATACTGCATGTGCTTTCTCCTGTGCTATGTACTTCAAATGCAATATGAAAGAACTGCTTAATAATCTGAGATTTGTGGTGCTGTTGTACAGAAGTTCTTGCCTTGACATTCCAGGGTATTATTATAATTCATAGTGTTTATAGTTAGGTAAGTCTGTTTATAATATTTCCTCCCCTGCAATCTGCAAAATATCTTTCAGTACTGTAAAAGCTAGTCAGCAGAAAGGAAGAAACCTAGTAACAACTAATGTGAATTTTTCATGTCCTGTGTCCAAAGCACATGGTGTCTTTAGCAATATGTTCTCACCACTAAATTATAGGAACTACAGAGACCAATGGTAATCACCTGTATTGTTTTAAGGTCTTCAAAATTCCTCTGTAAATCAATTAAAGAGTATACATCATACATCTGGCACTGAGCATTTTTTTTTGATGACCTATGGCTTCAGGAGAAAGTATTATTCCTTGTGTAGTCTAAGTCTAATTAAAGTTTCATATGAATATATATATATATATATATATATATATATATATATATATCTGATCTAATTTTGGATATATATGTATATATACACTCATGCATACATGTATATATAAACATGTACATATATATATATATATATACATGTGTGTATATATACATATATATGAAGCATATATATGTAACTTAAAGTAAATATCAGTGCATATCACCTACTAGATCCTCAAGTGACTTTAGTTGATAGATCAATAGATTGACAAATGTCACTTTTTTATTAGCTATTCATTTTGGCTAGGACTCTGTTCTGTTTAAAGACATAGGCTGTTGAGTGTTTGGAGCATATCTTAAATTCCTCAATGAAAAAAGAAAAAATTGTTCATCAATAGATTTGGTCCTAATTATAGAACAGAAAACAACAAGAAGAAAAATTATCTTACAAAGAACATTGCATCTGAGTCATGATATTTGATGTTTTCTGTAAACTATATTTTTAAAAATCGAATTAGTTACCTTGGTGATTACTCATTATGGTATTTCAAGAGAATTTCTTTATTTTTAGAATATGAATGCTGAGTTATCCTGAAGTTACTTTTCATAATAAAATGTATTTATTTCAACTGACTTAGAAAAAACAATGCTAGCAAGTACATAAACACATGTCTATTGGTCTCTGTGTGCAAATGTGTATTTATGTATAGGACACAAATATGATAAGGCAATGATAAGAAGTCTTACTGAATTTTTACTTCTTCATTTCTGAAATTACCCTACACATTTACAAATTTACAAGCTAAAATGTTGACAGCAAAGAACTTTTTTTTTTTTTGGTTATGTGGCCTGAATGTTGTTAATTCAGTCATCAACAGCATTTGTTCTTGAATAAGACACAGGTTTAGTCCTCAACATCTACGTGATGGCTCACAACCTTCCCTGTAACTCCAGTCCCAGAAACCTCTACTGAACACCAGGAGTAGCAGGCATGCACATATATATTACACAGACACACACACAGACAAAAACCCATGCACATTAAATATACAAATATAAAATTGTTATATGAAATAGTATTTAAAGCTGAATTCTTTTCCATAATTTTAGTATTTTTAGGTTTAGTTTGTTGATATAAAAGTACTTAAACTTATTGAGACTTCCTGATCTCATTTAATAAGCACCTTTCAAAACTTGTGTAGATAAAGTCCAGCTGGTTTTATTTCTCTCCCTTCCTTTCTCTCTCTCTCCCTCTTCCCAACCCCCTGGCCTCTCTCACTCTCTGGTCTCTCTGTCTACCCCCCTGTACTGGCTGATTTTGTGTCAACTTGACACAAGCTGGTGTTAATCAGAGAAAGAAGCCTCAGTTGGGGAAATACCTCTATGAGATCCATCTGTAAGGCATTTTCTCAACTAGGGATCAAGGGGGGAGGGCTCAGCCCATTGTGGGTGGTGCCATTCCCTGGGCTGGTAGACCTGGGTTCTATAAGAAAGCAGGCTGAGCAAGCCAGGGGAAGCAAGCCAGTAAGTGACATCCCTCCATGGCCTCTGCATCAATTCCTGCTTCCTGACCTGCTTGAGTTCCAGTCCTGACTTCCTCTAGTGATGAACAGAGATATGGAAATATAAGCTGAATAAACCCTTTCCTCCCCAACTTGCTTCTTAGTCATGATGTTTGTGCAGGAATAGAAACAGTGACTAGGACACCCGCCTTGAGATTCTTTATCAAAACCACATTAACATTTATAAAACTTTACAATTTCATGCCTAATTTAAAAATACAAAGGTGAAGAATGAAGCCTATTTACTTAACTCCATGTTGGATCCCTAGCAATCTCTCAACCTAGGCATGGTAGTGAATGGTTGTAATCAACACATTTGAGAAATAGAGTCAGAATGATTATAATTCTCTCTAGTGTATTGGGAGTTTGAGGACAGCCTCTTCTAGCCTACACAAGATGAATTTTTCATTTCTCTCTGTCCATTTCTGTATCTGTCTGCCTCTCTCTCTCTCTCTCTCTCTCTCTCTCTCTCTCTCTCTCTCTCTCTCTCTCTCTCTTTCCTCCTCCTCCTCCTCCTCCTCCTTCTTCTTCTTCTTCTTCTTGAGATACTTTCTCAAAGCAAAAAAAAAAAAAATAACTTTTAAGAAACTAAAACTTTGTGTCTAATTTAAAATTAGAAAGATGAGGGACAGAGTGTGTAAAAGAGAAATTGCTTGTTGCCCTCACTAAGGAAGTGCTTCTAAGTTCATGCTTGTCTTTAAGTTTTATAGTTGAACTTGAATTATGAAATATCCCTCTTCTGGTCTAAAGAAGCTGCAATTTGATGAACTGCATAAAACTATTTTCATCCTAGTTATCATAACACATAAATGAGGAGTGTCATCACCGCTGGCAGTTATTCACAGGAAACTACAGTAGATTTTCCATCTCCACATTCATACACTTTATGTATTCTACAATAATTCAGTTGCATCCGCTTGAAAACCAGTAAACAGATATTTAATAACTAAAAACAATAAAGCATCTCACGTTGCTTTCTCTCTCTCTCCAACCCCATCTCACCCAACTCTCTCCCCCCTTCTTCACCCCCTCCCTCCCTCCCTTCCTCTATTCCTCCCTCTTTCTCCCCTCTCTTCCCCCTCACCCTTCCTTTCCCCCCTCTCTCTTTCTCCCTGTGTGTGTGTGTGTGTGTGTGTGTGTGTGTGTGTGTGTGTGTGTGTGTGTTTAAGAAGCATGTTTCAGTGATGGAGACAATCTAATGCTTGCCTCAGAGTCTGAATGTTCATGTACACAGAGTAATTTTGAAGGTTGCTAGTATTTTATATAAGCACCTAAACACTGGCTGTTTTATATACTGTGAAGAAAACTGGCTATTATGGTGAGTTAAGATAACAAAATAAGACATTTAATAATGTGTGGTGTGAATTTTAATAAGAAAGAGGTTATAGTTAGGAATAGAAAAGATTCATATTGTTATTTTATATCAGGCTGTCAATTTTAATCAGGAAATAATTGGCACTGACATATAGTTATTTATTAAGGTTTCAAGAGCTGCACTGGATGTTCCTTAAACAGAATTTAATATTTTGTAGCCAGTTACATCATACTATAGAACACTAGAAATAGATGTTTCTTCATCAGATAGACTTGTACTGTAAACAAGCAAGAGCTGAAAGCATAGATTACCACCCTGCTAATCTCCTGTAAGTATGCAGAATTTCCTCTGGTGTTTATCAAGTTGATTTTTGAGCATTACTGGATGAATTCAGCTGACAGATCCTTATGACCTGTTTGCATATTAAAGTTGGTAGTTTCTGAGGAAGCATTCATTGTTGCTACTAAAGGTTTTTAATAATTCACAGAGAAATCACCAGGTCTGTATTGTTGGTTTTGTATCCTTCTGGAAAAGTCTGTCTCTTCACATCTCTTTATATTTACCATCCCTTTGTCTCATGAAGAATACATACATGTCTCCAATAACAAATTACTCTTTTGTTTTTCTCACCTATCTTTAAATATTACCCACTGATGAACTAATATTTGTTCATTACAAATATGTATGTATAATGCATACATACATAACAGATATGCATATAAATTATATATATATTACTTAGTAATATATATAATTCAGTTGACAGATGTTTATAATTGGATAAGTATACAACCTATAGTTTGAAATTTAATTATGACTAAAAAATAATAAAAACCAAATTGTTATGTGGCATCATCTTATCTGAGCATCATTACAAACTTGAAAACTAAGTACTTTGATCCCAGTTTTGTAAGCTGAAAACCCAAAATAAAAGACAACTCTGTGTTTCAGGGGTAAGACAAAATTGATAGTCTGGTAAACAAAATATTTTTAGCATAAACTGGAGATTAAATACCAGCTCTGACTTCAAGCTTTCTGCACTGTTTGCTCAAATAAACTTCTCCTAAAGCAAGGTGGTTCATATAGTATAAGTTCTGATAATTACTAACTTCTTTCTCTAAAACTAGAATGAAAACATTGTACAACTCAGGTAGCTTTCTCCATCCTCATGTTCAAATCTGTAATCCAGACTCTTTTGTTTATGCTGTTGCAAGATTATCTGAACAAAGTAACTGGGTGATTTTACTTTTGCATAGAATTGATAGAATTTACACACAAATGTCATAGTCCTTCTTAATTAGAAGGAAGAGGCACAGGTCTTGTTCAATATGGTCGATATGTATCTTTGTCCTTTGGGATAAAGAAAAACTCTGGCTTCTGGAGGTATTGAAACATGTTGCTTATAAGAACAGGTAAAAGCTATAAAAATATAGAAAATGGTGCCAAATCTTTCAAAACTGTGAGGGAAAAACTACAACAAGACTTAGTGGTCCCTGCTGTATGTCATTCTCCAGGGTTCTTCAGACCTCCTCTTGAATTTATTGATTAAAAAGACAAACAAAGTCCAGGAATGGTGATGCATGCCTTTAATCTTAGCACTCGAGAGACAAAGAAAAGTGTGCGGAGTGAAGGTCAGTCTGGGCTACATAGTGAGTTCCGTGATAGCTAGGGCTACACAGAGAAACTTTGTCTCAAAAATAATATAAAATAAAGTAAAATAAAATAAAAAGAAATGACTGGAGCTGGGAGGACATGCTTCATGGATTTCCCAGCATGCTACTGGTCAATTCATTCAGGATTCCAGGGGAGGGAGGTGGTTGAAAAATCTGAAATGTTGTTATGTTTAAACATCCCAGTATAGATTCTGAGCTAGGAAACAGGATGGTGTCATGGTTTCTGAATATCAGAACTGATCTGCTGTCTCAAGGTCATTTCTCTGTGTTCTTGTAAAGGAGAATTAAAAGACCTTGTTACCATCCAGTCACCAGCTTGAGCCCTGTTCTGTATTTTCATTTGGAGTTGCCAGCTTTCTTTTATTTTTATTTCATTTATTTAAAGATGAATCCAGTGAACAATAGTCAGATACAGTGTAAAGGTGAAATGAGTTGTGAGGAAGGATGACGACATATTTGGATGCGAAAGCATTGTTACATACTCTTCTGATGCTATTTGCTTATGCTATTTTCATACTTATAACATTTGTTTAACAAATTATAGATTAGCAAATATCCAGAAGCCATGCCATGGGAGGATACTGTATGGTTCAGTATCTCCCTTTTCTCTGTAATATCATAGTGTTTGGCATTTTACATTTTATTAGAGTGTTGAAATTTCCATTTTAAACACATTTTGGCAAATCCAACAATTTATGCCATCATTTGAACATCATGGTAAAGTAGTTTGGGATTAATCTGGGTCATTATTTTTCTTAAAAGAAATAAATAATACCAAAACATTTGACAACCTTCATCTAAAATGTACTTTTGTTTCTCAGTTGCTCTATGTTTTTAAATCGACATCTGTAACATGAACCCTTTGATTGGGCCAGTAAAATTTTTCAGAAGTTAAAGTTGATTGCTACCAAGCATAACCTTGTCAATAATCCCAAGGGTTATGTGGCAGAAGGAGAGAACAAATTCCTGAAAGTTGTTCTCTGATCTTGACTCACATAACATGCATATATAAACACACACACAAATAAAATGTATTAAGCAAGCAGAATTATTCGTCAGTATTAATTGTTTAGATATCAGGTTAGAGTCTGTATTTGTTAGAATGGTCAATTAAAAAATAACAAATAGACTTTGCTGTGACATTTATGAGGAAGACAGGTGTGCAGGAACAAGTGGAAAATTCAGACATTAACAGGAGGAATTAAAATTCTGAGCTGTTTATATGTTTTATATTTTCTGACTTTTAGGTATTGACTTATATCTATAAATCATTGACAAGACACATCCAAACATTTTGTGTCTTATAGGATTTACAGTTGGTTTGCTCTTTTAGGTGTTTTGTTTTGCAGTTATGGGAATATTAGAGTTTTGGCCACTTGTTGCCTATCCAAACAATGCTTCCTCAGAAGAAATATGCATGAAGCTAATAGGATCCCACAAATATATTTAGGATAAAATGGACAATAGCAGTGAAATAACAGTTAACATTCAGATGCCAGGGACTGTGGCCAGGATCTGTTCTGATGTCACACCTGTACTTGTACAGCCTATCCGCCTATACCGTTTGCACTGTCTGCTGCTGCAGAACCTCCTCTTAGCTAGTTACTGTTTTCTAGGTTGTTCTGTCTTTGAGCATAAAGCAAAGTTTCCTCCCATGGATTCTGCTTTTAAATTACTACAAACGAAATCTAACACTGAAACTATAGAATCTCCTATGAAGTGGGAGAATTCTATAGTTCAGACATATCCAGGGACCCTGCATTTCATGCCATTTCACCAGGAAGAACCTAATGGCAGCAGGGCATCAAATATAAAACTACTCCATTACGCAGGTACTTTTCAATTTGCTAATGTTGAACCTAAATCGTACCTGGTTGATTGTATCTTTTCACTTTTGATCCATTTACATGTAGCTGAGATTTCTTGACCTTGTTATCATCATCACTTCAGGCTTTACTTCTTCCCATTTCACATATGTAGAACTCAGGGAAATCCTAGTGTTATACAGAGAAAATAAAACAAAATCTGTCATAGGCATATCTGATGTAACATTTGCGTCATCAAAAAATGTGTGCCATCAGATGCCCACAGATTATTGAAAGTGATCTGAGACAATGGAGGCTCTGCTCAAACTCGTGGTAGCTTCCATCTTGGCACATGTTAACAGATGTAATAAATGTAAGGCAACCAAATTATCCATCACTGACAGTTACTTCACAGGCACCTCAGGGTGTGTATGCCACACTTAAATCTACCAGGGTTATCATCTTAATATATTTCTTAGTGACATACTGTTATGGAACAATTTCTTCTGAGATCATTCTTTTGATTTTGGCAGGGGCAGTAGGAAAGTGAAATATTCCATTCTGAGGTAAATTCAAGAAGTAAACAAGTCAAAAGTCTCAGGAAGTCCATAAAAGTGACCAAATTCAATAGGCCCCTCCCATCTCATGCTTATACAAACCAGAAGAACTACTGAGAGATGCTCTAAAAGCAGTTGAGCCACCCAGAAGAGATTCAAATCAGTCTAAAAATGTGGAGGAAACAGACAAGCAAAAGTACCTCAAGAAGTTCAGACCACCAGTGGAAAAACAGAGTTTGTATGTTGTACAGTGAGATCCGGCTTTCATGAGCTGTCACCAATATTGGCATAGACTTGCAGTGATGGATTTGTCATGGATTATTTCTGCTTCTGTAACTAACCCTACACCTATAATCCTGTAAGTAACACCAGTAAAACAAAAAACAAAACAAAACTAAAGCTAAAACTAGAACTATATTGATTCTCCATTTTACTTTGGTCTGTTGATTACACACACAGATACACACACAGACACACACACACATACACACTCACACTTAAAATTATAAAACCAAGACCAGAAGTGAGATTATGGATTAGGTTCTTTTCTTCTCATTTTTGCATTCTCACTAAACCAGGCTCTGCTGAATAACTTGCATATCAATAGCCATGTCAGAATATTTAGTATTTCTAGAATCAAAATAAGCTGGGTGTTCTCTATAACCACTGCACATGTCTATGATCCTGTGGAGAATCTTGCTTTTTCCATTACTTTTTATTTTGCTCTATTTTGCTATTGTAATTTTAGAAAAAGGGAATAAATTATACCCCATAGCCCTCCCAAAAAACATTCTTAAATTAAATATATCAAGTGGCCCTAGGTACCTAAAATGCAAATTCTGAGTGTGCATTTTATTAGCATTGTGAAAAGTTCTCTATATTTTTTACTTCTCTAATAAGTTTTCTTTTTTAAATGTAAGGATTTGACTAATTTCTTTACTTATAATGGCTCTATTAAGGGAGGGAGGAAGGGATGGGGGCTTGTGAAGGGGAAAGTGGGAACATTTATTTATTTAAAATGTAAATAAACAAAATAACCGATTAAAATGAAAAAAGTTCCAGTAAATGTGATTCCTGTGGCTTTTCCAAGTGAAGTCAATAGGCCTTCAATTCAAAAGACTGTGTGTGTGTTTGTGTGTGTATGTGTGTGTGTGTGTGTGTGTGTGTGTGTGTGTGTGTGTGTGGTGTATCCTGACTTGGAATCTTGTTAATGACACTTACCACCTGTGTTTCATTTCTAACTTGTATGACTGGAAAAATAGTATTTACTACCTTATTAGGTAAGTCAGGCAGTCATGTTGCAATGAAGAGTTAGGATGTGTCTCTGGGACTGATGGGCCTCAGTGTAGATGTTGAAGGAGCCCCGTACTCCAGGCTGAATGATTTCAACTATTTCTTACATTTTTCATTACATCATTCATTATATCCTGAGCTAAAATTATTAAGTTTGATTATTTTAGTTTTTGCGATTATTTTACTGAAAAAAAAAAAAGATGGAAAAAGACAAATAACACCAACTAAAATAACAACAACAAAGCTTCTGTTGAGTTTGGAGAAATGAATCACTCGGAAAAGTGCTTGCTGAGTGCAAGATTGAGCATAGGAAACGTATGCTCAGAATTCAGAGAGAAAGCCAGGCCTGCTGGCACATGCTTGTAATCCCAGGTATGGAGAGCCAGGTACAGGAGTCTCCTGGGGTTCACTGTCTGCTCAATATAACCTAATCGGTTAGGCCTGCATCCCTGAGAGATTTAGTCTCAGAAGAAGGAAAGTAAAGAACAGGCCCTGAGACTGATCCCTGCATTTGTGTGCACACACCCTTATACTCACATATACCATGCACACAGAAAAAGCCACTAATATTGGTAGGGTTTGAGAGTTTGGGAAATAATCCACTATAAAAACTGAGTTTGAGTCAGTCAAAGAATATTTACTCAGAAATTGATAAAATATGGAGAACCACTGGGTTCTGGATTCAGACCAAGTCAATGAGGATAAGGGCAAAGCAACATTTTTTAAGGAAAAAACAAAAACAAATCAAGCCACAAATTACATGAATGTAGTGGCAATCCATTGATTATACACATGATTTATGTTTTCTTTACAACCGTTTTTTTTCAAGCCTGGCATCTTGAGTGGACTGTTTCCTGTTAAGTACCTCAGATGGCTTTTCTTGATCACTTGGCCTGGATCAAGACCAGCCAATCAGAATCTCTTTTTCAACTACTTTGTTTCAGTTCTGACTGGATGCTGACCAACAGGCATAGAGTGAGATACTGTGGTCAAAGTCCATACTGGTCAGCAGAGACCAGCAGCCATTTCTGGGGATTTATCTCTTTCATAGAATTCAGTCTAGTACAAGTTGGAGACTTTGTACAAGAGGAGGGGATCTGTGAAGCTAACATGGCCCCCAACAATATCCTTAAAGGCTGTTGCTATAGTAATCCGCTTATCATTTCTACTCTGTGAGCTGAGACTCTTTCAATTTTCCTGTCAAGAAGTTGGCACAAACCGTAGGATCAATTTCAACTTGGTTGTAAAACTGATAAGAAAAAAGTGTTCACATAGCACATACAAGCTGATTGTTATGAGACAGGCATAGATTTCAAGTCTGACACTTTCAGTAACTATCTGTTGATCTTGTGATCATTTGGGGGTCAAACACATATGAGAATGACTGAATAGATATTACAGTGTACTATTCTTCAAATCTTCATATTTGTTTTATTGAAGAAGTGCTTGATCATTTCATAATGTACCCATTAAAGTCAAATTCCCATTACACAAAATATTTTCTTTTTCTCTCAAATTTTCCTCCCTCACATGTCAATGCATTTTATACTGAAATCACAAAGCTGATTTTTTTTTTCTGTTTGCTTGACTTTTTATAGACTATAAAGCACACAGGCAATGGTCTCTCAAAATCTTTATGTCCTAAAGATAGGAGGTCTGGCTAAATGGGAGTTGAGGTCTCATTCATTCCTCATATTCTGTCATCAGCCAGCCATAATGAGAGACTTGTGAGTCTTCCACACAAAAATTCTGCAATGCTACAGAAGAACAATTTTCTAGCGATTACTATAGTATTGCTATCAAAGAACCTTTTTCTTCCCTCTACGACACCCTTCCGTTTATGCCATTCAAACTTGTGTGCTAGGAAAAAGATGGAAATCTGGGTGATTTTCCAAATACTACCACAATATGCTAGAGTTTGAGTCGGGACCCATTCTTCAGGACTAGGTAAAGTGCACTTTGTATATAAACATGTGACATATGCCAGGGCAGGATGGACTGTCAGAACATTTTAAGGAGGTATAGACATGAAATTAACAACATGTTCTAAACTTATGAATTTAGTAACATATTATAAGCTTGAAAAAGTCTTTGTCTACAATCCATTTTCTTCCTAAGTAAGTAATTCTTCTAATAACATCTTAAAAATTCACTATGCTTGAACAATGTATTCATTTAAAATACAATGGAAAAACATAGTTGCTAATGATTTGAGTTCCTTTTCAGTTTTTCATAAAAGTCCAGAGCTTTATTAACCAGCAGCACAACACTGTATGATTTTTTCCTCTGAAATTAGCATATTTTAGAGTAAGGCAGAAGTAATAGATATCATTGAAGCTCCATTAAGTGAAAACTATAAGCCATTCATAGTTTGAGCTTAAATTTATTGTGTAAGAGTTAAAATGGTTACAGATCAAATAAATTGTGTTCACTGCCAGATTCAACTTTATAATCCTTATTACCCTCCTTTCCCACCATAATGCTTTAAAAGGTCTTTTGCTAATATATTATGGTTTCTGATTTTGTGTCTTTACAGGTTTCTTTGTTTGTGAGAGAGAGTGTTTGTGCGTGCGTGTGTGTGTGTGTGTGTGTGTGTGTGTGTGAATATGTTGTATGAATGTGTGATGTGTGTGTCCTGTATCCATAGGTGTTTCTTATGCTTTTCTTTTGACTTCTTTTTTTTTTTTTGGTTTTGCTATTCAGGTCTGTTTTTATTTTATTTTATTTTACTTTATTTTGTTCTTTATTTGTGTATATCAATACAGGTTAACACTCATATAATTATAGCAGAAATAAATAAACTTCAAAAATATAAGACTATATTTGATTATATTTATATGTATGGCTCATATAAATATAATTTAATTTAATTGATACAATTGATACAAATATATGATTTCCATATGTATATTATAAATTAATATATTTTATATGAGAACTAACTACAGTAATATGAGAAAATATAAATCAAAATATAGATAATACAGCAAATTAAACATATATTAATTAAATTCCAAGAAACTCAACCTTTGGGTTCTGAAAGAAGCATAAACATTATCTTCAAAAACTATTTATAAATAAAACTCTTATGGATATCTATAAACTTCAGGTTTCATATGAAGGATTTATTGGATGATTATTTTGCACTTTTAACACCAATAATTGAAATACAACTGATTATTTATTTTTAAACAATCAACATCATGTTACATATTATTAATTAAAAACTGACTCAGGAGTTATTTTCTGTATTGTAGGTGGCTGTAGTTTTCCTTGACTTGGATTATGAAAGTGTAAATCTGGATGTGAAGATTTATATGAACAGTCATATTATGAAAACATTAAATAAATTTTAAAAATATGTGGTAGAAAAAGGTCAAGAGGAGAAGGTGCTCAAATCAGGCTGAAATTCTAGAAGCCAAGTTTCAACGTGTTTGCAAGAGGAGCTCTAGAACATAAACACAGTGAGTCTGGTCCTGTTTGATGCAAAAGTCCTTCCTACTACTCATCAGTCTGCACATGGACCCTAGGAGGCTGGAAACTCCCAGGACACTAGCAGATGAAGTAGCTTTCAGAGGCAAAGTGTATGCTTATAAAGTAGAATTGTATCATAGGTCCATAGAAATAGATTAACATGAATGTTGGAAGTGTTGCTCAAAGAAATAGATAGCAATAGGAATCCCAGAATGCTGAGCTGAAGAGAACTGCACCTAGTTTATATTTATTCTTGGTGGTCAGTATTAGTTACGTAATCTTTCAGGGAATAGGAAGTCATATGCGATATGAGTCTGTGTAGTTATGTTTAGGATTTCTGGGAAGTTATTTAAAAGAGAAGGCTCACAACTGAAAATATCCCAACAACCAATTTCTATCTGTCACATACAACTTGAATTTAATTTTCTCCAAAAGTGCCTTAGAAAGGTTGTCTGCATCATTGATTGCTCATGACTGTTAGGTATGGCCATGGCCTTTCTAGTTTCTAACTCATAGTGTCATTCTATTTAGAGAACAATTGAGAATACAAGTACAGATGTGAGTAATGCAAGTATTTTTACAAATGCTTATGTTTTACCTCAGATAATACAATAGAATATTTGTGTTCTGGATATTTGTTTCTCAGTTGCATTTTGCCCAGTAACTTCTTCTCACAGAAACATTTTAAAACAGAGACATTATTAATAGACAAGTTTTTTGGGGGGAGGGCTTTTTATTTTTTAACTAATTAATTAATTTTACATTCCAGATTGTATTCCCCTCCTCTTCCAATTTTTGACTGTTCCACATCTTATACCTTCTCCCCACACCACCCATCCCCATCACTATGAGGCTGTTCAAACCCCACCCACCCCAACAGACCTTTAAGTTCTCTAGGGTCGCCATTCTCTGGAGGGTTAGGTACGTCCTTTCTAAATGAACACAAACCTCTGCTGTAAATGTGTTGGAGCCCTCATATCAGCTGATGTATGCTACCTGGTTGGTGATTCAGTGTCTGAGAGATCTCTCGTGGATCCAGGTTCATTAAGACTGCTGGTTCTCCTACAGGGTCGCCCTTCTCCTCAGCTTCTTCCAGCTTTTTCCTAATTTAACCACAGGACTCAGCAGCTTCTGTCCATTGTTTGGGTGCAAATATGTACATCTGAGTCTTTCAGCTGCTTGTTGGGTTTTCCTGGGGCTGAGTAGAACCTAAAGAAATATGTAAAGGTCTTAGTAATCAGAGAAATGCAAAGCAAAAAACCTTTGAGATTCCACCTCACACCAATTAGAATCACTAGGATCAAAACATCAGGTGACAACATATGCTTGTGAGGATGAGGAGAAAGAGAAATACTCTTCCATTTTTAGTGGGATTGCAAACTGGTAAAAATCACTTTGGAAATCTATTTGGAGGTTCCTCAGATAAATGGATATAGATCTACATGAAGACCCGACAATAACACTACTGGAAATATAGCCAAAAGATGCCCCACCATACCACAGGGGTGTGTGTTCTACTGTGTAAATAGCAGACTTACTTACCATATCTGACCACAAGCCCAGCACTACAATGAATTATAGGTGGAAAACCCAATACAATGAGGGAAACTACATCCTAGTAAAAACAAGACAACTCCTAAGCAAGAAAACCAAAAGAAGAAAGAGACACAGACACAACTCAACCTACAAAAGCAATAATATCAAGAAAGAGCAACCACTATTCCTTGATATTTATTAACATAAATGGTCTTAACTCCCCAATAAGGAGACATAGGCTATCAGACTGGATACATAAACAAAATCCAGCATTTTGCTGCATAGAGGAAACTCATCTCAGATACAAAGACAGACATTATCTCAGAGTAAAAGGTTGGGAAAAAAACTTCTAAGCAAACAGCCCCAAGAATCAAGTTGGACTGGATATTCTAATATCGAATAAAGTAAATTTCCAACCAGTACACATGAGCTACAGGAAGGAGATTGTTGAACTGGAGTCTAGCTTGAGCTACAAAGTGAGTTTAAGATGTAATCTAGATTTCTCTGAAAAAAATCAATTAAGGCTTCTCTAACTCTTCATAATCATGAACTTGAATACATTTACCAAGACCTTATTTTAAAAGAAAGTCATGTTCCAAGGGTGTAATATAGCTGGGAATTTAGTGATGCGCAAGCACTGCACTGTCGACCACAATCCTTCACTATTCCCAGGTGCAATATTCACACAGCCATGATACTCTCCATGACGCTAAACTTAGGTGCATAATTCATCCTTAACTTACTGTATTTATATAGATCATGATTTCCCAAAGGTTTTGTTTTAAAACAATTGTCCAACATAAGACTAACATAATTTGGTCACACTAATTTGAAACCCAATCCAATATAGCTCATATCCATCTGTATCTCTGTGCCTGTCTCTGTCTCTATGTAAGTCTCTCTCTATATCTATCACCTATCATTTACATATCTACTTTGTTAGATCTATATATCATATATATCAATGTCTGTCTATCTATCTATCTATCTATCTATCTATCTATCTATCTATCTATCTATCTATTATCCATATCTCTAACAAGATATAAGTGAGCAAAGAGAAAACAGCAGAGGGCTGCAATAATGAATGCCTATTAAGACCATTAGGGACTCGTCTGCAAGTATATTTTTCCCATGAAAGTGTTAAGGGTTATATTTTTTTTATTTGTTTCAAACTGACATAGAAAAATTTAAGTGGTAATAATGGATGTCAATAAATGTGCATACATTATATTTTGCTGTGTAGTCAGATCTATAACTCATATCCAAACATAATATTAGTGATGTCCTTTATGCTTTATTCAACAAGACCCGTTGTGCTTACTAGGATCATAACAAAGCCTGGAGATGAAACACTACATTGATTTCAAATATCAGAGATGAATGAGCAAATGCACATAATTATGATATAATTATGATATAAGGTAGATTGTAGATAAGCAGTACCATGGCATGTATACTGTACATTTCTGGTTCAGCTGATTTTTATTATTTGGTTAAAATTTGAGACTACCAAAGATGCCTGTGGGAAAACAAAACACACTAGTAATTAAATAAGGAAATTCCCAGGGATAGTGTAAATATTCTGTTACTTGACTATGATGTTGTTAATGCATCTGATATGACTCATACCACTGCAAGTCTAAAAGCAATATTTCTTTCTGCAAGATACCATTTGGCAATTCTTGTCCATTAGGACAGGGTAGCTATGGAAGTCTCACAGCTCCGATTCTTCAGTTGCAGACTTCTATTTTTCCATTCATGTGCCTCAAGATTTTACTTTCAGTCAGGAGTTTTCTGTGTCTTAAAACTACTCCTGAGATACTTTAAACCTTTGAATGTTTCAGTTTCTATAACTGTTATTTTTGTTTCTTTCGTGGATTTTTTTCTCCACAATAGAGTGTAAGTTTTCTGTCTTTATCAGCTGCCTCTTTACAAGGATGCCACAACAAAATGCTTAGGAGTTTTCCAAGGACAGGATGTGATGCGACTGAAACCAATTCACATAGAAACAGTTGTGGTTATGGCATTTGTAAGAAGGAAAGTGTTTAGTACACAAACAGAGTTTCAATTGTACCATTTTCCCTTAATAAATATAAATTAACCTGTAGGCTCAACTAACTCATCACTTTACATGATCACATGATATTTTCTATTATAATTCCTCCTCAGAATTTAAAGTTTCTTCCCATTGAATTTTTTTTAACTACAGAAGTCTGAGTGACAAAAGCCTCTGGGATCCTGAGAAAATGATAGACTATTGAATCATCAGCTAAGATGCTGAAATTTTGAGCCTCAGTGACCAAAGTATTGCAGAGAAACATAGCACAGTTCATTCGCCAATATGATCTATTAAGAGATAAATTTATATTCAATTTAAATTCATTAAAGAAGTGTAACACATATAATTACTCCAAACTCAGAAATAGCTATCGCTTGTGATTTTGATTAATTTTGATTAATGGATAATTGAGAAAGAACGTGGTTTTGAGACCTCAGTTCTTCACTAATTTGTATTGGATAAAAAAGCTAACTTTTCCTCACGTGTAAGCCTCTAGAGTAATGGATTTTAAAAAGTTGAAAATAAAATATAATCACCAACTGCTATTTTGTCTGCAAGGCAAAAGAAATAAAGTTGAAATTATATTTTCCATCTATTCCAGAAACACGATTTAAATCCGTGCTCTTCATGGGCGGCTAAGCTCAGAGTGGCACCTCAGTGTCTGCCCTCCCATAGGATGCCACCGGTGGGAGTGACTGATAAGTAAGTCACTATACAAATTGAAATTCGATATGCTGCAGGAGTGCAGAAGATAGAGCAATCAATTCTGACTCAGTGGATAAAGGAAGAGCTTTGAATCTGTCTTCAAAGATGAGTGGGATCTCAAGTGGGGAAATGGAAGAAAAAGTGTTGCAGACAGAGGCAATCCTAAGCGTAAAAGAAGACAGCTACACATAGGAGGAAGTAGCCACCTGTGGTTCATAGGGAACATGCCGATGGGTAAGGAGGAAGTTTGTATCTCTAGGAAGTGTGGATCATATAAATAAAAGAATTTGCCTGTTACCTTTCTACCCATGAGCAATGGTTCTGTATCCATTTTCTTCATTAGAGTCTGACTTGGGGAGGGAGTTACCAGCTATTATCTTTTGGACACTTTTCCACCTGAGTTTATTATAAAACCCTGTGTATCTCTAAATTATGTTTTCAAATATAATATAAAGATTTACCAGAGGATTCTCTTAATACTATATTACCTGTTTTCACCCACTCTAGTTTTCACACAAACTCTCCAATGACACAGACAGGAACGAACACTTCTGTAGGACTGAACGGAATGAATCAAAGCTTCCAAAGCACCAAGTAAGGATTGCAAAGTTGATACTGTTGGAATTATGGGAGAAGCGCTCAGCAGTGAGAACATGTCACTATAGTCAACTGAGAACGTGTGAGAGATTTTAGTTGAGCAGACTGAGGGAATTTAACTGTTAAAACAAGGAAATGTTTGTGTATGCGTGTGTGTGTGTGTGTGTGTGTGTGTGTGTGTGTGTGTGTATCTGTCTGTTAGTGGTAAGGGTGTTGGTACATAGACACTAACATGCTCATGGGCATGCACATAGAAAAGGAATAGTTAATGGATAGTTAGGTGATAGATAGACAGACAGACAGATAAAGAAATTAATAAAACAAAAAAGTACTTATTTGATCAAGATTATTAGATCACTTTGAAAGACATCAAGGAAAGAACAAAACCTAAAGTCAACGAAGAAGAGGAAATCACTTTTAATCTTAAATAGCAAGATGAATCCATTTTTTTCTATGGAAGTTGCTTCACACTGAACTGATCAGAAGATCTGGATGTTCTATTAAAGGGGAACTCTCTCTAAAGGGAAATTTTAAACGTTGATTTCTTACCACCACTTTTGTGTTCATTGTTTTATATTGGAGTGAAATCAACAGAATCTTCACAGCAGGAGACGATTTCATTCTTTCAATAAATGTATCTTGCAATTATTTCCTACTTCAAAGTCCATAGCTTTGCTATGAAGCACCTGGCTACGGGAAGTGATGAGCCCATAGAATAGTGCCAAGAATGAGCTGATAGTACCCCCTGCTTTTCTGCTTCTCTCTTGCTGTGCAGTCTCTGCAGAAAGCTTGTAAAGGAGAGCTCACTGGGGCATAGCAAATTCCAAAACATACACAGGCTTCAGAACCACTAAGGAGCAACTTCAAAGTTGTACAGCTGTAGACCCTCAGTTCAGCAATTCTGAGTAGGTATTGAATTCAAACAAAGGACCCTATAGGTAGCCGTTTTAAAGATGGTCTGTGTCCATTTTTTAATGCAAAGATTTAAAATTTTATATATTTAGAATTTTTTTTTCAGGTGCACACTTTTCTGCGTTGCTTGAACGGTTGCTTAACATTGTTAATGAGATGAATGTTCTTAACATTTTACTTTTCTATAAAAATTATTTTGTCATTTGTTAATATTACAACATAGCATTATGTGAATGTAAATATTACTATTTTCTGGCTATATTTGGTTTTCTCTATAATTTTAGCTTGGAAATGTTTTTGATGATCAGGTCTTTTTGTTTTTCTATTTCAAAATTTTAATTTTCTAACTTCTGAGTTGGGACCATTTTAATCTCCTTAGAAATCAAATATGTTTATTTTATTTTTTAAAGGTTTATTTATTTATTTTATGTATGTGATACACTGTCACAGTCTTCAGACACACCAGAAGAGGACATCAAATTACAGACGGTTGTGAGCCACCATTGGGTTCCTGGGAATTGAACTCAGGACCTTTGGAAGATCAGTCAGTGCTCTTAATCACTGAACCACCTCTCCAGACCTGTTTATTTTGAAATTTATTTTATGTTGCAATTGTCACTTTCTCATACATTCCTCTTTTTTCAAATTTCAATTGGACTAATTGTATTTTTTTCTCTTACCATTTGAAGCTTGGTCTTGCTGTCCACTATAATGCTAACTGCATGCCCCCAAGACCTGGAGTCTGTCCTCAAGACCTGTGACCTTACCCCACGTTATTTCACATAGGTAAATAAAGATGCCAGCTGCCAATAACTGGGCAGAAGAGATGTAGGAGGGGTTTAGTGGCTTGGGGGTCAGAAAAAGAAGGTGCTGGACAGGAAGGAGGAGGAAGGAGAAGCTGTCATAGGTTAGGTAAGCCATAAAAATGTAGGCTTGAGGGCTGGTCAGTTGGTGTTAAGAACAGCCCAGATCTGGGTTATCTATAGGAAAGTATATTTTAATAGCATAATGGGTAGGCGTCTGCACAGCTCCTGTGATGTTGTAACTATAAATGTTGTGTGTGCTTTTTATCTGGGAACTGAATGGTTAAAGTCAGGGTAGAAACCCAGGGACAAGATTCAGACTTTCTACAATACTTGCAATGATGTACTTATTGTGTCCTATAACTAACTCTTGTTTATTTCCGATGTTATTATCAAGTCATAGGTCACTTAGGCCTCTTTTACTTCTGAATAACCTGTAGCATTCTCCCTAGATTTAATATAAGTCAGGGAAAGCAAACTAAAAACTATCTCTAGAGAAAGATGGGTCACATGTGTGTGTGTGTGTGTGTGTGTGTGTGTGTGTGTGTGTGTGTGTATGTGTGTGTGTGTGTGTGAGTGTGTGTGTGTGTGTGTGTGTGTGTGTGTGTGTGTGTGTGTGGAACAGATGTGGGAGGCATGGAGCTTCAGTGTAATCACTGGCTTTGTGGTCCCTGTCAGCAGGAAAACATGGGATCTCTCTGAATATCACTTGCTATGTGTCTTCATGGCATTCTATTTCTAGCTTCTCCTTTCTCTGGTGGTTAGATGTGGATGCTTCACTGCCAGTGGATAGGATGTAGTCTCTAAGCATCATTTAGACAGCCAAATGATGACAGGAACATCCAGTGGACACAGAGACAGCCACTATCATTTTGTTTATATCCCATTTAGCTAACACCATATAGTCTTTCATTTTTCCAACATTTAAGCAAACAATTGCTCAATACTTTTTATAGTATGACAAATCTGTATATCAATGTCAATATATGATTATGGAACCACATAGAAATACTTAAATTTAATTCAAATAACTTTATATAATGTAGAGCAAATCAAACTTTACTCCCCAACCATGTTATAATCAACTTTCCCTGCTCCAAGCAAATAGGCAAAATGCCTAGTAACTTATGGCAGAAATAAATCACAATGCCATTTTAAAATTTCTTAAATAACTAAGTGAATAAGCCAGGCAAGGGGTTTGTCACCTGCCATGCAGCATTGTAGGGATATTATTTGTATCTTCTCATATTGTTTATATTAAACATGAGCGAAATATTGACTTCTATGTAACGTGAAACTCCAAAAGACAGAACAGACCCAGTATTAGAATAGTCAGTCCTCCAATTCATTGTTTTCTATAGGAAAGCAGGTGGTTGTTAGAGGAATTTCACACACTTGAGAAATCAGATATTTGCAGTTGCCTCATCTCATGTACAGTTCCCAAATAGCAATTCTATTTCCTATTTGGCTGTGCTCCGTAAATCAGGGAAAGCGTCAGAGACAATTTCACTCAGAGTGCTGAACATAACTGCCAGTGCTCTGTGATTTAAGAAATGGATGTATTTGCCATTTCGTTTACTCAACCCTTCGCTATGATAACAGAAAGTCATGACTTGACTTTTTTTAGTAACCATAGTTACTGTAGTCACTTTCCCTAA
This sequence comes from Micromys minutus, assembly GCF_963924665.1. Taxonomy (NCBI): domain Eukaryota; kingdom Metazoa; phylum Chordata; class Mammalia; order Rodentia; family Muridae; genus Micromys; species Micromys minutus. Next base: position 39,496,617 of record NC_137979.1, on the reverse strand, counting down.
ATACAATGAAATATTTTTAAAAGACTACCTTGGATATAATAAGATTCTCAAAGTGATTATTAATTATCTTTGAAAATTTAGAAAAAAAAAAGGAATACAAAGTTCAGATACGGTCTGTGGTAACAGAGATTTCAGGACTAAGTCCATGTGTTTAAGACACAATTTGAATAATGGGCAACCACTAGTATACTAACTAATGTGCATCTATTTGGCACCAATTATACATCTTGTCAGTATTTTCTAGCTATTGGGGTTGCCTTTTGAAAAAGGGGAGACATAATGCCCATTTTTCAGGAGTAAAAACATAGAGAGCAAGCGTTATGATAAGCTGAATTAGGGTTGTTATATTAGCTAGGTTCTTGGAAAAGTGATCTTTGGAATTAAACCAGTGCTGAATTTTAAGAATGAAGTAGCCATTCTTAGACTTACAGACACCTGAGCATGGAGATTTTATACGATGCCAAAAAGTCTGAGGTAGGGACATTGTTGATCTGATCAACCAAGGGTGAATTTTTTCAGATGGCCCAGAACTGACAAATCAGATTACCTCAAATCATAAAGTTACTGCAACAAAATCCAAAGAAGGGAGGAAAAAAAAAAAAAAAAAAAAAAAAAAAAAAAAAAAAAAAAAAACCCAAACAAACAGAAATCTACAATACAGGAGAAACACTTTCTCATCTATTTATTTGACTTATAATTACTAACCAGAATATTTAAGAAACTCAAGGTATTTACCAAAGGAATAATTCTTGTCCTCTTCACAGGTCAGAAATGATCACAGCATGGGAGAGATCAGGCAAGGCCAATTTAACATTAGATAATAGATGTTCCTGTACAAGAGCAAAGGCAAGCAAGGCTAGGCTTGGCAAACATCATCTGATTCACAAAAAGGAAGGGTTGATGGGTCCAAATTAGCTACTGTCTATGATTCTCCTTCTTTCTTTTTCTAATCTAGTTTCCCTGATGTTTTCTCTTGCAAATTAATTTTAACAATGTTGTGAATTGTCCTGCTTTATTTTTTTAAAGCAAGACAATTTACAACATAAAAATATCTTCCCTATGTTTTATTTATCTCTGCCACTTGACTGGCTCCTAATTTTCCCTTTCAACCTTGATTCTTGTTGAACAGTAAAGTTCCTCACCCAAAAGGGCAGGTCCACATTACCTATCAAGCAAATGTACAAAGATGGCGGCCTACAGTGCTTTTGGGATCTCATGAAAATAATTGAATTTGGTGTAAAAATTAGGAGAAAAGGAATCACTTGTTATATTAAGCAAAGTATTTTATATTTATTATTAACGTATTTTCTATTATATTCACATAAGCTATGTTTATACTTCTTTTTAATGAAGAAATGTGCCAAGAAGGAGAGAAGTGTCTATGGCCCATATGCCATAAAAGTCCTCTGGGGCCATACTTAATCATGGACTCAAGCAAGGTCATTTTGAAGCAGAACTGCACTCTAAGCATTTCTAGTCTTTACCTTCTACCAAGAAACAGTGCTCCTGTTGAGGGAGACCCAACTCTTATTTTTTTCAATGGGTTTCTTAAACCTTTCATCTAATGGACACTCTGACCTTTCTCTCATTGAGTCTCTTCCTTCCTTCATCACTGCTGTGGCTCCATCCCTGCTGGGTATCTCAGCTTTGAGCATAGTACTACTTTTCTTCTCCTTTCTTCTCTGGTTATCTCCTTTCTGCTCTGATAACCAGCACAGTCTTTTCCCCATCCTACAGATGTGTCACACCTTTAATGGTTAAAAACTCATCCTTATATACTGGGACATTTGTAGGCATCATAGCCAGGGATACCCTATATCTCGTCTGTATATCAACGGCTTCCTGTATTTCTACTCTCTGCACATAATCATTTTCTATCTTAAATTACATTCCTGTAAGTTAATGTTTTAGGCAGAGACAGCTAATTGCTTGGCTGATTTACATTCTTCTCCACTTCCCTCATTAAGAACTAGAATATGCTCACTTAAAATACATTTCCCTGCCTGGCATGGAGCTGACTTCTGACCTGTGGGATTTTAGCAAAGTTACTGGATTAAACTTTTAGCTGTATACTCTAAGCAGTTAGATGTCTCAGCTGATAAAGCCTTGAATCTTCTCTCCCTCATTTCTTAAGTATTGCTATATTTGCATCTAAAATCCACAACCCTGTTGGTTCATGTTAGAAAAGGTCAATCCCTAGCATGTGGTACTACTTGAAGACTGTGGAGCCTTCAGAAGGGGAGGCCTGCTTGGAGGGAATGGATAGCTCGGGGTCTGGCTTTGACTGGGTACCTACCTCTGGCTCCAGTACAAGTCTCTCTACTTCCTGTCTGCCACAATTCAGAGACGTCAGTTCAAGATCACATGCCTCAGACTGAGCCACTCATCCACCATGGCATCCAATTCCCACCATGATGGTTTGCAATCTATAGAAATGATGAGTTAAAACAAATCTCTTTTCTGGAGTCAGGAGAAGTAAGGAATACAGATACAGAGCCAGTCCTTCCTGTGGCTCAGTTCATTTGTGACTCGGAAGTTATTAATGCAGACAATGGAAGCCAGAGCAGACAAACAGAGGGTACCCATGTCCTTGTGAACATTTGGACATTTAGATTCCTGTAACTTTTTAGTGGGAGGACATTGGCTTGAAGAATAAAAACCTTCATAAATTTATTTTTAATTTTATTTTTATTAAACTACAGCAACTCAATTACTGATGAATCAACTTGTACCTTAGATGATTAAATATATCTTAAGATCTCTGCATTTCATTCAATAATTTGTTGTAAAACCAATTTAGTTCATCCTTTATAATAGTGGGACTCAGCATTTACAAACATTTACATGAGACTGTGACACCATCGACATATTAAATATAAAGTATTTATTCTATTTTGTATTTTAACTTCAGGTATATCTATTGTGAATACCCACAGTGCTTGTCATTCGTTTCTGTTCAGCCTTAGTTTTCTAACATTCACCATCCGTCTCCCAACCACATCTTGCAGAAATAGCATGTGTATGTATGTGTGCATATGTATCTCTGTATGTGTATTTTTGTGTGTATTTATATGTGGGTGGATGGTATGTGTGTCTGTGTGTGCATGTCTTTGTGTGTATATGTACTTCTATGTGTTTCTCTCTCTGTGTGTTTGTGTGTGTGTGTGTGTGTGTGTGTGTGTGTGTGTGTGTGTGTGATTTGTATGCACCTAGAAATCAGAGGTCCACCTAGAGTGTCCTACCTCCTCAGTTTTGGCAAACTTTCTTTTTTGACAGGCTCTCTCTTAAGCACCTCGGGCTCCCTGACTCACGCACGCTCCGTGCTTATTGAGGTCCCAGGATGCACTTGTCTCTGCTTCTCTGATACTGCATTACAATCACATGCAATAGGTCCTACCAGACATATCCTCTTCTTCTTTTTTTAATTGAACAACTTTATTTTAAAAAACAAAGATAAATGTACAGATTTTAAGCATTTTTGCATAAAAGTATATGAATACATTTTTGTCAGTACTTGATTATTTTAAAGGTTTGATACTATGCATTAAAATCTTACTGGTTACAATGAGCATAAAGTACATGTAAAACAAGATGTAACCTGGAAATAGTCAAAATTTTCTTGGTGTGTAAAAATTAAGCATACTGGTTTTTTTCATTTTCTTTCTTTTTTCTTTTCTTTTCTTTTTTTTTTTTTCTTTTTCTTTTTTTTTTTTTTTTTTTCTTTTTGGCCTTTTTTTCCTTGAGCTTCATATAGTCTGTGAGTTGTTTCTTGGTTGTTCAGAGCTTTCTGGGGCTAGTATCCAATTCTCAGTGACTGCATATTATGTCTGTTCTTTGGTGACTAGGTTACCTCACTCAGGATGATATTCTCTAGATGCATCCATTTTCTTAAAAATTTCATAAAGTCATTTGTTTCTGATAGCAGGGTAGTACTCCATCTTACAAAGATGCTGGGGCATCAAGCTCAGGTTCTTATGCTCATGTTGTAAAAACTTGTACTGACTAAGATATATCCCAATGCCCAAAACTGCCATGTAATTAGCTCATTTTGGCCTCCCGAGAACATGTCTACAGTCTACATATGTTTATAAAATGTAAAGTAGACCAGTCAGTTTCTTTCCAAGAATCTAGCATTCTAGTCAAGCGTAAGAGTCTGGTATCTTTTGGATGTACTGTGTAAACTCACAACAGCATCACAGATTAATTTTGATCCAGACCATCATGGTGGTGCTCACCTGTAATTCTTTTACTCAGGAGGAGTCTGCAGGGTCAATGCCTCAATACCAGCTTTAAAAAAATAGTCAAGCACAATCTCAAAAATTTAATTCACTAATGCTGTGACCCATTGGTGAAGTATTCAACTAGCAGACATGAGGTTCTGGCTCAACCAAGAAAGCAAAATAAAGATAAACTAAGTTTTTTGCAATGTGGACTGCAAATTCCACCCATAAAGAGAAACTGATGAACAGATAGAATCAGAAGAGATAAAAGATATCAGAGCCCGTGAGTGTCATTGCCACATTGTCGTTTTCACCTGAGGGCATTTGTGTATACCTTCTGTAGAATATAGTATTGTTTATTAATGGTGTCTATATTCATTTATGACATACCTATAAATAAGAAGAAATTAATATATGGGTTTCTTATACAAAGGAGTCAAAAATGTCAAAGAAAATGAAAATGTTAATCAAAATTTAATCCCCATACATTATATCTTCCAATGGAATTTCCATTTATCACTCGAAAAATGTGAATTTAAAAATATTCTAAGGTTTAAAAAGTTACCCTTTATATACATAATTTTTATATGAAACTCTTTGCTCTCCAATTTAATTCATTAATAGAAAAGCTTCAAAGTACAGACTCACAATTGCATGCCTTCACGTTATGAAGCAACAGTGAACCTGAGCAATGTTTTATCACAACATGATAAATTCTAGTTAATGGTCCCCATATGCCTATGTATTATCTACTTTGATTTTGAATATTTATGACCATAGTACCTAGCAGTAACAACTTAAAAAACAAACAAACAAACAAACAAACAAACAAACAAAAACAAAAGAAATACTTTGATTCACAGTTTAATAGGGTCCAAGTTCATCTTGGTGGGGAAGACACTTTGGATGAGTTATGTTTGTAGCACGGGAAATCTGAGGTTGAGTTCATTCAAAATGCAGGGTCCAGAATCCAATGAGGATATGGATTAGCTGTATATAATAATCTCCTATCACAAATGACAGGCTTATGCCAGTAAGGTCTAACCTCCTAATGGATCCACAGTAAATAGCACTTGCAACTAGTAATGACTGTTTCTAACATGAGATTTCAGATTCAAGCAGTTAAGGATCAATTAAACCCCCTTTCACTCTAGATACTTAATACAAAAAGGCACACTGTATGGCATTTTCAGATCTACAGTGGCAGGTTACAGAAGTGTAAATATATGTTTTCATTTTCTTAAGGACCACCCTGGTCAGCAGCATACTACAGCCTTGCCAGTTAATTGAATCTACTTTCATCTGATATTATAAGCCCAAATGTAATTAGAATACAAGCACATCCCTTTGTTTACATATCACCTGAGATTCCTTACAAACTACAGCTCAGAGAGGAAGAGTTCCTCTTTTGCTAGACCAGAATAGCCTAAAATAGTTACAATCTCACTTGTGACAGAAAGCTTTATTGAACTCTGGACTTGACAGGACACAGAAGGATAGAAAGGCCCAGACCAAAGGGATACTCCTGAGAAGTTCTGAGAAAACAAACAAGGCCACAGACAGCAAGAAAGAAACGGAGGAGCATGAACAACACTGAGAAAATTACTCAGGATTTGAGAACTCCTTGCCATTTGCTGCTGAGGCTAAACACCCATCTGCTCCAACTTCAGTGAGAACACATGAATCTTACAATGCATTCCTCCTTTGGGGCTTTCACTAGCTCTGATTTGGTTTCTGTTACTAAGAATCCTTATTTATATTGGTAGTATCAATTCTAACAGAGTGGATCTAGACACTGCTTCAGTTGCTTCTGTAAAGCAGATTTCAAGAGTCTCACCTGAGACTTGCAACTAACAGTATTTGTCGTCTTTCCTGTCAATAGTCAATTTGGAAGAATCAGCTTCTTGGGATGATTGATCCTAGATACTGTGGGGAATTTGCTTCGGTAATGTTCATTGAGGCAGAAAAAAAAAAAAAAGAAAGAAAGAAAGAAAAGCCACTGTAGGTGTCACTGTTTCCTGGTAGAATCCTGAACATTATAAATGGAAAAGGACATCTGAGAATCATCTTGAAGTCATTTCCTCTCCTCTTCTTGATTGTGAAGATGATGTGACCAGCTGCCCCAAGCTCCTGTTATGGTTATTCCCCAGCCATGATGGACTGAACTATGTGAGATAGAATAAACATTATCTACCTTACTTGTTTTTTCTTTTTGTCAGAGAATTTTATTATAATAGCAGAAAAATAAATTAAGATGGTATCTTTTCTTTCTTGTCATCTTAATATTTAACCCTTTCTTTGCTCTGATGTCTGATAGAGATGGCCAATTCCAAATCATTGAACATGTACAAGGAATGGTACAGAACTTTCTAACAAATAGCAGAGTCAAAGTTAAGCCTCCAAATTTGAGGAGTTACTGAACTTTTGTTTTATTACCTACTGTCTGTGTGTCTTAAATTATTCAACTCCTCTCACTCCAGGTTTCCCTTCTGTGAAGAAAAGGGAACAAGGATTTATTTATTACTTTTAGAATAAGAAAAATGAAATGACAAATATTTGGCTTTATAAGAAGAGTTCAGAATTTGTTCTTAGTAATTATGATCATTATGTCTGATACTGAATAGAAAAAGAAGCAATGTCCTTTCCACTACCTTTTAAAAAGTAGTTTATCCTCATTATTGGAGCTTATATTAAAAAAGGAAAAATGACTCAACTATTATGGTTTAATATAACCTAGCAACATGTGGTCAAGTTAATGTTTCTTACGAACTCCAGGCAGACTGAATGCTAGACTGATTTAAAAACAACCCTATTAAAACATTGTGTGTATGTGTGTGTGTGTGCACTTTGAAAACACCATAGATGCATTTTAGATCTTTTATACATGTGCTGATTTACTGTTAAATCAATGAGGTTTCTCCTATTTCCAATGAGTTGCTAAAGTGTAAGATTTATCTGATAGTAAGGAAAAAATACATAAGAACGTTTACTCAACATTCCTACCTTCTACATTATAGTAAAGAATTTGAAAACCGATTTAAATAAGTAGTCACTGGAGTTGAGTACCAAGGCAGCTTCCTTCATTTTTCCTATCTCAGTAATCTCTATGGGTCCCACACTAGGACCTCATAGGTTTCTTATGCAAAATAATTCAATAATGGGAAGGTAGCGTTTTCACCCCCTCCATTTTTTAATGGAGAAAATCTGTTTGAAATTCTTAATCTAAAGAAGGTTGTTTTTGTTTTTGTTTTTGTTTTTAAAAACTCATTGGAAATATTCAGTGTCATGGCATCTATTCCTGGAATCCCAATAAAATCAATATCCATTTATGTCCTTGGCTTGCTGCATTTAGATTTAGAATAGATAACATTGAAACTAAGAGAAAAAAACAATACAACAGAATAACAGTGGTACTAAAACAGTGATTTACAATCCTGCAAGCTTAAGCTTGCAAATATTTATAGTACAGCATGTGCTTGATTTTAGAAAACAACGGGGTATTTCAACAAACAGAATCAGATCAAATCTTTTAGTCTGCAGACCTGCCCTTATATCCTTCTATGTTTGTCTAATGTTGAAGAAATGTATCAACATTGTTACCCATTGGTTTCACTGTGTAAGAGACTGTTCATTTTGTTTTTTAAAAATTATCATATCTTATCTGTTTATTGTGTGTATTCATGTGCCCCAGTGCACATGAGGAAGCAGAGGAAAGATCTGTTGGAGTTGACTCTCTCCTCCATCACGTTGTTCTGGAATCATCAGATCAGTCCCTGGTACCTACTGAGTCACCTCTGTGGTCTAATACTTTGTTTTGTTTTCTTCTTTCTAACTGATTAGTTTTGACAGGTTTCAGGCAGTAAAGATTAAACTTCGTATCAGAAACTAGGAAGTTTATTCTTTCTAATTTTACATTTGTTTACTCTGCTGTTTCTGATTATTATTGAGACTTGCTTGCCCCAAAGCTGCTGTGTAGTCCAGGCTGATCTGGAACTCACAGAGCACTGCTGGAATTACATATGAACACCATGTCCAACTGTTTGTAAATGTGTGTGTGGATAACACTTAAGATCCAAGAAAGGCAAATAAAATACAAACAGTAACTCTGAGGCCAAGTTGGCTCCATGTTTGAAAGGTTTTTGCTGCCAATCTTGAGCTTAATCTCTTTTTTTTTTTCAATTTTTATTAGATACTCTGTATTTACATTTGAAATGTTATCCCCTTTGCCCGCCCCACTCCCCTCACACCTCCCCCACTACTTGTGTTCATGAGAGTGCACTGGCTCCCAATCACCCTCTCCACCTCAGTTCCTTGGCTTTCCCGTACATTGGGGAAATGTGCCCTTACTGGACCAAAGGCCTCTTCTCACATTGATGCCAGACACTGATATTCTCCGCTGCATATGCAACTGGAGCCATGGGCCTCTCAATGTGTGCTCCATGATTGGTAATCTAGTCCATGGGAGTTGTGGAGGATTTGTTTGGTCGACAATGTTGTTCTTCTCATAAGGCCACAATACCCTTTATCTCCTTCATTCCCTCCCCCCTTACTCCAGAGCCCTCACCAAGGTCCCCATACTCAGTCTGATGGTTAGCTGCAAGCCTGCTCAGCTGCATGATTCTGGCAGAAACCTTGAGGAGGCACCCCTATCTTCTAAACTCACATAGGAGAGAGAGAGAGAGAGAGAGAGAGAGAGAGAGAGAGAGAGAGAGAGAGAGAGAGAGAGAGAGAGAGAGATCCAAAAGTCAAATGTTGCCCTTTGCCTTATGAATGAATATCCATCACAAATGTTCCTCCATGAAGTCACATGTGCCACGCATTCAACCAAAAAAAAAAAAAAAAAAAAAAAAAACACAAATAAATAATTTTTAAAAATCAACAAAACTCTTTGGGATTTTACTTCTGAATTATATTTTTCTCTGAGTACAATCTTTGTCAATAATTTTTAAAAATCAACAAAACTCTTTGGGATTTTACTTCTGAATTATATTTTTCTCTGAGTACAATCTTTGTCTGTCACTCTCTAAAGACTGGATCTCTTGCCATTTGTCCCTTAGTATGAAATGACTCTGGCTTCACAAAAACTCCGTTTACAATTCCTTCAGGCGGGAGAGAGCTTTGGCCTCTATAATTGGACACAAGAAGCTGTGAGTTGTTTCATTTTGGCTTTATTTCTGCTTACATGTCACAACTGGATGCTATGCTATGAACTTGTACCCTAGCAGCAATATCTCTGTATCAAGAATTTATTCCAAAGACTACAAGAAATTGGGCAACTTAGTTTTCACTTGAACAAAGCAATTCAGAGAACATTTGACCATATGCAGAGCCTGTCACACTTACCTTTTCCCAACATAAAATATACATTTTTTTATCATCTCAAACAGTTTGTTTTAATTTTTAGTAATGTTCACTAAAAACTGTCTGCTCAACATTAGGCATGCAACAAAATTGAAAATCTCACTTAAGAATGCTTGTCCTTGCTAGTTATTGGTAGCACACACCTTTAATCCCAGGACTGGGGATGCAGATGCAGGCATATTTTTGAGTTCAGAGCAAGCTCCAGGATGGCCAGGACTATACAAGAGAGAAAGAGGGAGAGCAAGAGAAAGAGAGACAGAGACAGAGACAGAGAATACCTGTTACTGATTTAAGAAATAATTGCACAGAGGACCTAAACCTGTTCCTAGATCTTCTTTTCTTTGGAATTACTGACATACGCATTCTTAATCAAACGTTGAAGATCTTGGTGAATCTTTTAAATAAAAGTCAGTAGGAGAGTTATGGTAGTTTGGGTTTGGGATAGAATTTATTGACCATTAATTAATGGACTTTGATATATATATGCTTATCACCCTAATGATTGAGCACATAGATAAATGAATTATGTTCCCTCGGTATTCGGAGTACCCTAATGGGAACACTGACTATTACCTTCTGAAATGTTTATTTCTCAGTATGATTGTTCAAATTGTAGTTAAAATATCTTAGCATTTACAAAGGCAATAGATTCATCTACTAAATTAAGATTATTTCGTTCTTGAGCATATTTTTTTAAAGATTTACCCAGGTACACTGTGTATCTCAACAAAGGTTAATAGATTAATTCTAAGCTAAGCATTCAAATTCAGTATACTTCATGATGTTTAGAGATGCCAGGTTATTAGAAGGGGGAAAGTCTTGCTGAATAAAAATAAATGGAGCAGAGTTGGGGCTGAAAACATTGCAAATTGGCACTTAGCGCAGTGGGGCGTGAGAGCGTCATGATGCCTCCAATAGATGTCAGCCAAGTGCCACCTGAGCTGTCATGACAAAACCAAAATAGTGTGTATGTCTCAGCTTCCTGTTTCACTTACTAACTAGGGAAGAGCTATTTCAGGCAGAGAATACCTCACTTGCTATGTAATACCTCAGCATTATGGCCATTTTGTGGAAAAGAGAACAGCAGCTAATTTAAAATATGGGGGAGGTAGAGTATTGCAGAATACAATAGCAGAAGTCCCTTCCACAAAACAGTCCTGATCTTGCACATCCAATAGGTTAGCATTAATTACCAGCTAGAGCTTAGAGCACAATAATATTTAATCTGTGCAAAACATAGCATTTGAAATATTTTCCCTTAGGGGTTACATCTTGTAATTTCAAGATGACATCTTACATGTACTCCAACACAGGGGAAATGACATTTCTAATGAGCACACTTGTATCATGGCTTGTAGGATCCGACTCCATTGCTTTCAAACCTCCCACAGGGTTCAACATGAGAATCCAAATGTGGAAGTGAGGAGACTCTGGGGAGAAACTCTACTCGGAGAATCACTACTTTTTTTTCCAATGTCACTTTTCTGTCTCTGAGACTCAGAAATATCTATACATAGAAATCTTAACTAAACTTGTAAATGCTGATGCATATACAATGTCCTCATTTCCTGGTCTCTAAACTCCAAGCGGCATGGGTGTCAAGCTTCCTGTTTTCTTGCTCAGGCATTTCACCTGACTCTCATTCCCAGTTGACTCTCTCCATCTCTTTTGGACATAATTTCATCCTTAGCAGCATCTTTCACTCTTGGTCAAATTAAATTCTGTTGCAGAAACTCTAATGTTGAATGATGTTTAGTATGTAGTCATATATGTCATCTGTCACAAACTGCATACATATCTGCCACTTTAGGCCCCAGTTGAATCTCATATATTTCTTAAAATTTCCTTTCCTGCTGCTTAATCACTCCATGAAATTCATCTCTACATCCCTTCCCATTGTTTCTGGATCCAAGCAAAGCATTTTTATATCTCTTATTTTTATTTAGTTCTCTCATCTTTAGGCTACAGATCCTGACAAAGTCTCTACTGCCTCCTCTCCCAAAACCCCTCTGACCCTATCCTTAATTGATTTATTTCAATTGATTTTCTCATAGTTTTGCTCAGACACCCAGAATAAGATGTATTTCTGTCCTTACAGAGATATTGCATGCTTCTTTTTCCCTGCACCCTTCATTTTATTTATGTGTACCAGTGATTCGCTTCCATGTACATTTATTCACCACATGCATGAAGGACCTGGTGAGACAATAAGAGAACATTGGATCCTGTGCAACTGGAGTTAGAGATGGCTGTAAGTCACTGCACCTGGGAACTGCACAGGTTCTCTGGAGAAGTGACAAGTACCCTTAATCCCCGAGTCACTCCTTAACCCTACATCAAGTTTTCTGAGAGTAAGGTTTATCTCAGAACCCTTAATTGAGTTTGTATGAAAAAAAATCCACAGAATACTAACTAGTTAACCACAGAATAAGAGCAAAACCCAAAGAGAAAGGAACATAAGAGGGAGAAAAGAAACCTGCTACAATTCTCAGAAGGAAAATCAGCCCTCGCAATAACCTACTTTAAATGCCAAGGTTTGTCTTTCACTTCCAATCGGTTTCCCTTCCTGTTATTGTCATAGAACTCTAATCAAAGACAACTTAGATGCAGAAAGGGTCTATTTTGTCTTAAGAGTCCAAATCACAGTGCGTCGGGGAAGAATCTAAAGGCAGGAACCACGGGAGAGCAGGCTGGCTGGGTCACTTCTGGCACACCGTTAAAAACCTTTCTTATACAGATCAGAGCCAAGTTTCTAAGGTTGGTGCTGCTGAGAGAAGGCTGTATTCTCCACCAATTAACAGTCAAGACAATCCCTCACAGGCGTGGATACAGACAAATCTGATGATGATAATTTTTCTACCCAAACTATTTCGAAGGAGATTCTAGCCTTCCCAAACTGGCAGTTAATGTTGAATAGGACATGTGAATAGAGGGAAATTAAAACACATTCCCAATTCTTGTGTGTATATATATATATACACTGTACATTATGTATATTTCCAGATATTAGCTCATATCCTAAGTTATCCAATTTGCAAATCTTGTTTTCTCATTGGTACTCACTCACAGCACACACACCATTCTATAGATGAATTCTTGCTGTTAAGTTTGTGTGTTATATAGAATGTAACTTGCAATAGTTGAATTAGATGTGCTGTGGGATTTACAATCCCATCTTTCTGGTTCAGGAACATTAATACGTGTATTTAATTTAACTCCTGTCACTGAGCTCACAGAAAATTAAACACTTTTGTAATTTAACTTTATTACACCTATATTAGCTTCGCTTCATGAGAATGGTACAGGTCAGCAATTTAAATATCACTTTGTAACTCCCTTGAGTCATTATGTTATTTTCAATAATCAATAGTTATATTTAAAAGATGTGCATAACTTATTTATTTCACAATAATGGAATATTTTAAGTGTGGGGGATAAAAATGTAATTAGTTAAGCTGACACTCATTAAGCTCTTGGCCTAATTAAAAACAGTTAGTTACATAAAAGAAATGAAAATTAAATATATAAAAAATCTGCCCAGAAAGTAATAAACATGCATACACTACATATATATATATATATATGTATGTATGTATATATATATATATGTATGTATATATATATATATATATATATATATATATATATATATATATATTTAATTTGTTTTTGAAAGTGGGTGAGAAAGCTCAGTGGTTAGGTGGTTAAGAGTGCTTGCTACTCTTGCAGAACCACAGCTTGGGTCCTTGCACCCATGGGAGGTGGCTAGCAACTGCCTACAATACCAGCTTAAAAGGACTGTCTGTATCCATGGAAGACACCAGCACTCACATTCACATCCCATCTCCAGACACATGAAAACATATAATTAAAAGTAAAAAAAATATAACAAAACAATCTTGCTATGCTCAAGAAATTTGGAAAAGCAGTTGCTCTGTTAATAAGTGTCAAAGAACTTATATCTCTGTGGTTCTAACCACTGTGAAACTTCTTTCCTATCTAGCACTGTTTTTTTAAAGTCAGAGCCATGAAGTCTTCTGGTGAGATAAAAGAATCTTTCACATATTATTGACTAGTGTGTGTTTAAAAATCACACCATACTTTCATGTTTTGAGTTTTAAATATTATATGAAATGAGACTTGGTCCTGTGCTATGCCTTCCTATGGATGAGTAAATTTGTTGAATCCATTTCATTTTCTAGGCTAAGTTTATTACTATTCCTAGTTTGTTTAAAATCTTTGAATTTAATCTAAAGAAATTGCACAGTGACGATCTAGAGTGACTGATTACTTAAAGGTGTTCCTAAACCTAAAATTCATCTTTTCATTCTAAAAGTAAATTAAATGCGGTCTGTGAAGAGGACACAGTGGTTAGAGCACTTGCTGCATAAGCATGAGGGCCTGAGTTTGTAACTTTATCACCAATGATAAAGCACACACATACATACACAGACAGACACAAACACACACACACACACACACACACACACACACACACACACACAGAAAGAGAGAGAGAGAGAGAGAGAGAGAGAGAGAGAGAGAGAGAGAGAGAGAGATAAAAAGAGGGGGGCAGGAGAAACAGGCCCATGAATTCGGCACGTGAGGAAGGGTGACACAAAAGATTACCAGGAAGGAGCTTGTTGCTTGTTGACCTTGGAGCCTAGCCAACATGTGACCGACTGCCAAGTTTAATAAGGTGGAGAATAATACAATATTACATTGAACACTTGTCTATGTATTCTCCACACACATGAATGTAACACTTTGACATACATAGTAATACATAAATATAAATAATCAGGTATCTATCCTCAGTAGAGAAGAAATGAGATATTTCAGCATCAAAATATAGAACAGTGGACTCCATCTGTCCAGGTACTCCAGGATGCAAACCTGTATTACAACAACCTCCAAACTACCTAGCTGAAGTGACAAAGTTTAATTTTGCTTAGGAGTCCAGGTGACCTGTTTATGACAGGTTTACTTTTGACTTTGGTGACTTGAGAGTTTGAAGGTGGTATTATCTTAAAGGTGATTTATAATAAATACCTTAGCATGCTTGCATTTTTTGTAAGGGAGATGAGACTTCTGGGATTTTTCTCTCTGCATCTGTGTGATCTTTGCAGTGGTATCTCCAGCATGGAGGCTTTAGATTAACTTTATCAACTGCAATTCAAATAGGGGATTTTTAATCCTAAGAGGAAAAAATTGATAGACATGATGTTATTTTTTGTGGTACAGGCTCTATAATCACCCATTGACACAACTTTTATTAGGGTTCTGGGAATCTGAACTCTGATCCTCACCCTGTAGACTAATAATCGATCCACAGTGAATCTCCATAGAACATCTTGGGACTCTTTGATGGTGATTTAATGGCTGTGATCAATATTCCCATGTATTCACATGTCTGAATAATTATGGATTCTTTAGATAATACATTGTAGCAACTCATAAGAGACCCTTAAACCAGAGCAGGGATTTGTTTATTTACTCATTGCTATTTTTGTTTAGTAACTTAGTCAAACCAAACTTGGGAAGCCCATTTCTCAAAACAAACCAACCAAACAAACAAACAAAAAAACCCAACATTGATCTGTTCATTCATATTCTACCTCATTTTCATAATTTATTCGGACTATTTTGTATTCGTGGTTGGGTCATTATTTGCATATCACTCATAAAATGTGCCTTTTTCTTTAAAAGTATAGCTTTTAACAGTGTAGGTACTGTTCCTGAGAGGCTGCCAGCATAAGTCTTCAAATAATTTCAAAATTCCTTCTAACCCATGTTCAACTGGGTGTTAGTAGTTTGTAAGGACTATCACCCGTGTAGCTTGGGAAAGGGATAACATGATCATGTGCACGGTTTTCCAGTATGGCAGGCAGAGACTTTGTTTTTAAATCTGGATTTCCCAAGTCTCCTTGGAATCTGACTCTATCCATGATATAAAATTTGGATGAAGTTGTGTTTAAAACCCTGTGTGCCAGGGAAACTTTCACTGTGTATGGATGGTACTGTGTCCATTTTAGGGACTGTTTATAAGATACTCCATGTTCTACCCATACTAATGCTCCAGTAGCTGGAGCCTAATGTATGTATAGCTACCCTGACTTTTAGCTTTTCTGTGATCAAAGGAAGTCCTTCTAACTTCTGGCATGGCAGTGTTTTGCTTGTACCAAGAGCTTACCAGAATCCTCCTAAATTCATCAGTGTTACCCATTAAGATCTCCATGATCTATTGCAGATACCTATTCCCCTAAAGCATAGGTACTTAGCTTCAGAGTTCTCTTCTTTAGTAGCCGTTTGTCCCTTATACTGGAACTCCACAACTCTGCTCTACAATTGCTACTTGTCTACGTCCCGGTGCTCTACAAGCAAGACGGTAATAAACAAGCAGCACTCTTGCACCTTGTCTACTTGCTGTGCCTACAGAGAACTTTCTGCTAGATCAGTATGAGAAAAGTAGAAAAGGAAGTTTCTTGTTGTAGTCATCTTCCATCAGGGTTAAAACAGAGCCCAAGACTGAGATCAAAGAAAGGGAAACCTCATCCCCAACCCTTCTCAGAACAGAGCATTCATGCAATAGCTTCTGCAACTAACACATTTTTGGGGAATGAGAGATCACCAAATCTCAAATACTACACTTGTCTAATATTCTTGAGATTATGTAAATTTCCTTAAATGGATATAGTTCCGTATTTGATCTACAGCCTTAGGGAAATTTTTCAGAGATTTTAAATATTTTTAGTTTATCAGTCAAACTGCTGATTTTTCTGAAAACTGGAATCTGCTCTACGACACATGAATTTTTAATTTGTATTACTGACTCTTGCCCTCCATACCCATGAATTCCTGATTTATTCAAATTTTATTACTTAGCATCTTCTTTCTTCTCCTAGAAATATTGGCAGGGCTGAAAATAGAGTTGAGAGCCTGGAGTACACTAGATAATCACCCTTAGACTGAGCTTTATTTTCAGCACTCTCTTTGTCTATGTATGTATGTATGTATGTATGTATGCATATACATATGTGTATATGCAAGCATGTATAAATGCATATATGTATGAATATACATTATGTATCTGTCTGTCTGTCTTTTGGTCTATAATCTATCTACCTACCTACCTACCTACCTACATATAACTAATTTATCTATATCTACTTGATTTGAAGCAGAGTCTTCTCTGTAACAGGCCTTAGTCTTGGTCTTCATTATTCAACCTCCCTAGTAGCTGTACTTTTGTTTTATTTTTGTGATTCTACCTCAATAGTTAAGAAACTATATTTTATTCTTAATAACGACATACATTTTTCTTCTAGGCTCCCTAAGCAAAGAATAAAGATATGTCCTGATTACCTCAGATGTTAGAATTTTGTCTCAGTGAATAAAAAATTCCATTATCCTCAAAAGGAGTCTTATGCATAAAATCATTATTTAATTTATTCTTAGCAGAAGAAAGAGTTATTCTTGTTCAGTTCCATCCTATCAATTGATATACAATACTTGGAAATTACAGATAATATAATAATATACAACTTCTCTATGAGAAACACTGGAGAAAGATTTTCATTTTTCATCTGAAGAGGGAAATTCTTAGCTACCTTTCAGAAATTATGTTTACATCAAATAAATTTTATACTTGTCTGGTGATAGCAATTTGAATAATGGATGTCTTTTCTGTTGTTCAACTTTCAAATTGGTTTCTCATGCAGTTCTTAGATTTTACAGCTATTTGCTCATTTATGTTTCTGAAACCAAAAGCATTTTGATCTCATTTTTCACACTGATATTTCCCGACACAGACACAATGCTCCATTTGTGTAGAAACGTCAGTTTTCTAATCTTGTGAACCATATACCTTTCGTATTCTTTTAAATCTAAGGAGCAAATGCGCACACACCCAACACCACCACCATTGCCACCACCATCACTACCACCACTACCACCACCAACAAAGTAAATAAAACTCTTTTTAAGTGTAGTGTTCTCCAGCAATAAAAATGTGTCATTTCTTCATATGTCTAATTAATAAATCACCTTTTCCAGAAAGGGTCCATGTAAAAATAAGCTACATCACACACATAGGAACATATGTGGCTCTAAGTGAAGAACTATGTTTTAAATTTAATTTACAGAACACAGATTTATTCTACTGGTGGCTACACAGCTCTAATAGAATCTTGTTGGAATTGACACAGTCTAACAGGACTGGCCTTGCAAACCTGTACACCTGGGCCAGGTTATCATCGCTATTTAGTGTGTGCACATAAGTACAGACAATTCCAACACATTCTCTTCCATAGCTCTAGGTTCACTATATTATATGACATCATGTAAAAATAGTCAAAGGGAATTTTCACTTTTTAAAACATTAAATTATTGAAAAGTATAGATAATATTTTAATACCACTTAAGAATTTTCTGTTACTATTTTTTAAAAATTGGTTTATTCTCAAAGTAGTATGAGCACAAAATAGTTTTATTAGTAGTATTATGAGCACTGACTTACTTTTAAGGTATCATAATTTCTATATCATGGAGCTTAAAGGAAAAAAGCCTTCATATATGGGAGGAGCCACAAAGTACCAGATTTGGCCAGATTTTTCACAGAGCTGATCAAAGAATCAAGCAGAGTCTAAACCGGGAAAAGAGCTTGACTTTATGTGGCCAAGGCATAGAGATCAGAGAAGTCTAATGATCTAGGATCTTTATTTAAATATCTGGGAAGACTTTATAAAAGGAAGGACCAAGAGATTTCACCATTGACAGAGAAGATAATCTGTGCCAGGAATGTCTAAGTGATCGTCATCTCAAGAGAGCCACCTAGGGCATTATTGATGATAAGAATGTTGATGCTTCTTGGGAGATAGTTCAGATGGTGTGAGTGTGTGTGTGTGTGTGTGTGTGTGTGTGTGTGTGTGGTTTGTTGTTTTTATTATTAATATTTAATTGGTTTTGTGTTTGCATGCATATGACTCATGTTTCTGCATGTTGCACATGCCTGTGGAAACCCAAGGTTGACAGAGGGTATCTTTCTCAGTCACCTCATTTATTAAAATACAGCCTCTGACTGAAAGTTGAGCTCACTAATTCCAGACAGCCTGGAATCCAGCCTGCTCCAGGGATTGCCTGGTTTGGCCTTTTGTGTGCTGTGACTTTAGGTGATGTCTAGAACCTTCCAGGCTCTTACTCTGGATGTGGAGATCTTAACACTCTCCATGAAACATGTGCAGCATATGAACTTAAAGAGCCATCTCTCCTGTCCCAGATTTGATTCTTTCCACAAAAATTTGACTATCAGACCTGTTGTTTCTGGTACCTAAGGTTATTGCTGGTGGTATGCATCATAGAAAAAGACAAGTCTGAAAGAAAAGGTTGAATCATTTCCTTTAAGTTTAAGTATTAGATGAGAGACTCAGATTCCAATACGGAGATGTGGAGGAGGAGATTTTAAAAGCTGGAAAACAAACACATTCATTATGGTGGCCCTGATGATGAAAACTATATCTTTATGACACTAACCTTGCTTACTTTTTGCCTGAAAGCCTCTGGTATAATATCAGTTTGGTCAAATATTTTTTAAATGATTTATATGCTTATGAGGTCTGTACTCTAAGTGAGGTTAGGAGTATGGGAGATGGGAGATTGAAAAGATTTCAAAGATTCACAGGTAGATAAAAAACACTGTATTCACTCAATATGAAGGCTGGTGGTCGAGCAACACTGGTAGACATTTAGGTGTATACAGGCATTAGTATACAGAGCATAAAATATACTGAGGGTATATAATTTCCAGAAAAAAAAACCCAAAGGTTACAGGGTATTCCTTTTTTTAAAGTTTATCCTAGTTTTCAAGTATTAGTTTATTAAGTCTAATGTTGTGTTCTTGTGGATGGTAGAAAGGCAGCAAAAGACTTATAACTTTACTTTTTTTTCAAAGCCTCATTTTAATGATAGTCTTTAAATACTTTAAATTCCATTCTAGCCTGCTGCTCACCAGAGGTAGTGAAAAAGAGAGAATGTAGGGGAAATGGATCTGCTTAGAAATGGTTCTTTGGAGCAAATGCCATCTTCACTCTCAGGAAAATCCACAGTTCAGTTCATAGACCAGCAGCAGCAACTTGATCCACTCACAAAGTCCTTTGAGTCCTTCGAACTCAATATTTTCAATTTTTCAAACTCAAAATACTATCTCCAAACATCACATGTTCTCCAAGGCTCTTACCTCACTAGATGTCTTACCTCAGAATTGGAATCTGTCTCAGCTGACATCATTCTGTCAATCATCAGGCGTCTACAGAAGAGGCAAGGAGCCACAGCATTTCCACCAGAAGGTTTTTTTATGTACTTCTCTCTATGGAGTCCTGACAAGGAGGTCAAATCTGCAGTGTAAAGCAGACCAATACACTCAAGTAATTAGCAAAGAATTCTTCATCATGTATCCTTTCATGTGCTTGCTGTAGGAGAACATGATTTTACCTGTGTCTGCTTCAATGTAATGTTCCTCTATGGGTCGGCTTTAGTCTTCCTGCTTCAGGAAAACACTCCTTTACGTGTTTGCCCTAGCTGAACAACATCAGACACAACAGACTTTCCAAAGCAGCACTAGTTTCCACTTTAAAGATCATTAAAGTGGAGAGGGAGTTTTAAAAAGAGAGCTGTAAGAAAGATGAAGTCAAAAACACACAGGAAGATACTGAGGTAGAAACATTTAAATGGGAGTATGGAAGCACAGTAAAAAAGGGTTTAAGGATAAAGAGTTGACCAAAACTAGGGCATGAAAAAGCCATTTGGAAAAATCACTTTTTTTTTATTCCTTATCGCTTTATTTTAAAAAGAAGAGAGGGATACATTTACAGATTTTTAAATGCATTTTGGCATAACATTATTTGAATAGTTTTGTCAGTACTTAATTCTTTTAGAGGTTTGATAGCATGCATAGAAATCCCACTAGTTACCATAAGCATGAAGTACATGTAGGACAGAACATAACATGGGAACAGATTTCTTGTTGGGTATAGATTAAGCATAATGATATGTGAATATCAAAAATTGCCACAAGGCTATTATCATAGCTCTTGGATTATTAATGATTTGAGGTGCAGGTACACCACACTCTGAGAGGGTGCTATACATTTTTTTATCCCTAAGAAGTACTGAGGCTTTCTTTCTTTCTTTCTTTCTTTCTTTCTTTCTTTCTTTCTTTCTTTCTTTTTTTTTTTTTGGCCATTGTTTTGTTTTGGGATTCATATAGTATGTGAGTTATTTTAGGGATGTTCAGAGCTTTCTGGGTTAGTATACAATTATCAGTGACTGCATATTATGTCTGTTCTTTTGTGACTGGGTTACCTCACTCAGGATGATATTCTCTATATGAATCCATTTTCCTAGAAATTTCATAAAGTCATTATTTCTGATAGCTGAATAGTACTCCATTGTGTAAATATACCACAAATTGTTTTTATCCATTCATCTACTGAACAACATCTGGGTTCTTTCCAGCTTCTGGCTATTATAAATAGGACTGCTATGAACATTGTGGTGCATGTGTCTTTGTTGTATGTTGGAGCTTCTCTGGGTATTTGCCCAGAAGTGGGATAACTGGGTCTAAAGGTAGTACTATGTCCAATTTTCTGAGAAACCGTCATACTGATTTCCAGAGTGGTTGTACCAGTTTACAACCATACCAAAAGTGAAGAAGTGTTCATCTTTCTCCGCATCCTCGCCAGCATCTGCTGTCATCTGGATTTTTGATCTTAGCCATTCTGACTGGTGTGAGGTGAAATCTCAGGGTTGTTTTTACTTGCATTTCCCTGATGACTAAGGATGTCAAGCACTTCCTTGGATGCTTCTCAGCCATTCAATATTTTTCAATTGAGAATTTTTGTTTAGCTCTGTACCCCATTTTTTAATAGGATTGTTTTATTCTCTGGTGTTTAACTTCTTGAGTTCTTTGTATACATTGGATATTAGGCCTCTATCAGATGTGGGGTTGGTAAAGATCTTTTCCCAATCGGTTGGCTGCCATTTTGTTTTTGTGACATTGTCTTTAGCCTTACAGAAACTTTGCAATCTCATTAAGTCCCATTTGTAGATCTTTGACCTTAGAGAACAAGCATTTGGTGTTCTGTTCAGGAAATTTTCTTCTGTGCCTATGTGTTCTAAGGTTTTCCCTAATTTCTCTTCTAATAGTTTCAGTGTACCTGGTTTAATGTGAAGATCCTTGATCCATTTATACTTGGGCATTGTACAAGGAGATAAGAAAGGGTCTATTTCATTCTTCTACCTGCTGAGTGCCAGTTGAACCAACACCATTTGTTGAAGAGGCTGTTCTTTTTTGATTGAATGTTGTGAGATCATTTGTCAAAAATCAAGTGACCATATATGTGAGGGTTCATTTCTGGATCTTCTATTCTACTCCATTGATCCACATGCCTATCTCTGTACCAGTATCGTGCAGTTTTTAACAGAATTGTCTTGTAATATAGCTTGAGGTCAGAGATGGTCATTCCTGCAGATGTTTTCTTGTAGTTTAGAATGGATTTTGCTATTCTAGGTTTTTTTGTTATTCCAGATGAAATTGCACATTGCTCTTTCCAACTCCATGAAGAATTGCGTAGGAATTTTGATGGGGATTGCATTGAATCTGTAGATTGCTTTTGGTAAGAGGGCCATTTTTACAATGTTGATCCTTCCAATCCATGAGCATGGGAGATCTTTTCATTTTCTGAGATTTCCTCTTTTTCCTTCTTCAGAATTTTGAAGTACTTGTCATATAGGTCCTTCACCTGCTTAGTTGGAGTCACACAAAGGTATTTCATATAGTTTGTGACTATTGTGAAGGGTATCTTTTCCCTAATTTCTTTCCCACATGTTTGTCCTTTGAGTAAAGGAAAGCTACTGATTTGTTTGAGGCAATTTTATATTCAGCCACATTGCTGAACTTGTTTGTCAAATGTAGAAGTAGTCTGGTTTAATTTTTGGGGTCACTTACATACACTATCATGCCATCTACAAACAGTAATATTTTAACTTCTTTTCTAATTTGTATCCTTTTGATTTCCTTTTGCTGTCTTAATTGCTCTGGTCAGGACTTCCAGTGCTATATTGAATAGGTAGGGGGATAGTGGGCAGCCACGTTATGTTTCTGATTTTAGTGGGATTGCTTCAAGTTTCTCACTGTTATGTTTGATGTTGGCTATTGATTTGCTGTATATTGATTTTAATATATTGAGGTATGGGTTTTGGACTCCTGTTCTTTCTAAGACTTTTAACATGAATAGGTGATGAATTTTGTCAAATGCTTTCTCAGCATGTCATTAGAGGACCACGTGTTTTTTTCTTTGAGTTTGATTATATGGTAGATTTAGTTGATGGCTGCTGGATTTGCAAATATTAAAGCACATTTGCATCCCAGGGATGAAGCCTACTTGATTGTGGTGAATTATCTTTTTATGTGTTGTCAGATTCGGTTTGCAAGGAATTTGTTGAACATTTTTGCATCAATGTTCATAAGTGAGATTGGTCCCTTGTAGGGTCTTTGTGTGATTAAGGAATGAAAATTATTGTGGCCTTGAAAAATGAGTAAGGTAGTGTTCCATCTGTCTCTATTTTGTGGAATAGTTTTGAGAGTATTGGTATTAGGTTGTCAATAAATGTGTGATAGAATTCTGCACTAAACCCATCTTGATGTGGGCTTTTTTGGTTGGGAGGCTTTTCATGTCTGCTTCTATTTCTTTAGGTGTTATGGGATTATTAAATGATTTACCTGGTCCTGGTTTAACTTTATTATCTGGCATCTGTCTAGGAATTCATCCATTTCCTCCAGATTTTCCAGCTGTGTTGAGTACAGGTTTTTGTGGAATGATCTAATGATTTCTTGAATTTCCTCAGTTTCAGTTGTTATTTCTCCACTTTCTTTTCTGATTTTGTTAATTTGGATAATGTCTCTTTGCCCTCTAGTTAGTCCAGATAAGGGTTTATCAATCTTGTTAATTTTCTCAAATAACCAGCTCTTGGTTTTGTTGATTCTTTGAATGGTTCTTTTTGTTTCTATTTGGTCAATTTCTGCTCTGACTTTGATTATTTCTTGCCTCTACTCCTCTTGTTGTATCTGCTTCCTTTTGGTCTAGAGCTTTCAACTATGCTGTCAAGTTGGTAGTGTATGTTCTCTCCAGTTTTTTCTTGGAAGCTCTCAGAGCTATGAGATTTCCTCTCAGTACTGCTTTAATTGCATCCGATAGGTTTGGGTATGTTGTGTTTTCATTTCATTAAATTCTCAAAAATCCTTAATTTTTTTCTTTATTTCTTCTTTGACACTGCTATCGTTTAACAGAGCATTGTTTAGTTTCCATGTGTATATGGGCTTTTTGTTGTCTTTTTTGCTTTTAAAGACCAGCCTTAGTCCATGGTGATCTGATAGGATGGATGGAGTATTTCAAACTTCTTATATCTATTGAGGCTTGTTTTGTGACCGGCTATATGGTCAAATTTGGAAAAGGTGGTGTGAAATTCTGAGAAAAAATTCTGTTCTTTTGTTTTAGGATGAAATGCTCTGTAGATGTCTATTAATTCCAATTTATTCATAACCTCTGCTACTTTCACTGAATACTTTTTCAGTTTCTGTTTCCATTATCTGTCCATTGATGAGAGTGGGGTGTTGAGGTATCCCACTAATATTGTGTGGGGTGCAATTTATTTTTTGAGTGTTAGTAGGGTTTCTTTTACAAATATGTGTGCTCTTGTATTTGGAGAATATATGTTCCTCCTGATAAATTTTCCCTGTAATTCTAAAAAGTGTCCTTCCTTATCTTTTTTTGTTAACTTTTAGTTGAAAATCTACTTCATTTGATATTAGAATGGCTACTCCAACTTGTTTCTTGGGGCTGTTTACTTGGAAAATTTTTTGCCCAACCTTTTACTCAGAGATAGTATCTGTCTCTCTGAGATGAGTTTCCTGTATGCAGCAAAATGCTGAATTCTGTTTATGTATCCAGTATGATAGCCTATGTCTTTTTGTTGGGGAATTGATTCCTTTTATGTTAACAGATATTAAGCAATAATGGTTGCTGTTTGCTGCTATTTTTGCTTTTAGAGGTAGAATTCTCCTTGTGTGTCTTTCCTCTTTCAATTTTCTTGCTTAGTTATTTTCTTGTTTTTACTAGGATGTATTTTTCCTCCTTGTATTGGGTTTTCCACCTAAAATTCATGTAGTATTGGATTTGTGGTCAGATATTGTGTAAATTTAGGTTTGTCCTGGAATATCTTGGTCTCTCCATCTATGGTGATTGATAGTTTTGCTGGGTATAGCAGCTTGGGCTGACAATTGTGTTCTCTTAGGGTCTGCATGATGTCTGTCCAGGATCGTCTAGCTTTCATAGTCTCTGTTGAGAAGTCGGGTTTGATTCTGATTGGTCTGCCTTTATATGTTACATGGCCTTTTTCCTTACTGCTTTTAATATTCTTTATTTGCTTTGGGCACTTGGCATTTTGAGTTTTATGTGTCAGGAAGAATTTCTGTTCTTGTCCAGTCTGGAGTTCTGTAGGCTTCTTTTATGCTCCTGGTCTTCTCATTCTTAAGGATAGGGAAGTTTTCTTCTATGATATTGTTGAAAATATTTTCTGTGCATCTTAGTTAATATTTTTCGCCATCTTCTATTCCTATTATCCTTAGGTTTGGTCTTCTCATTGTGTCCTGGATCTCCTAAACATTTGGGTTAGGAACTTTTTGGTTTTTGCATCTTCTCTGTTTTTTTTTTTTTTTTTTTGTTTTGTTTTGTTTTCAATGTTGTCTTCGGCCCCTGAGATTCTCTCTTTGATCTTTTGTAGTCTGTTGGAGATACCTTCATCTGTGATTCCTGATTTCTTTTTTAGGTTTTCTACTTCCATGGTTGTCCCTTTTAGTGTTTTCTTTATTGTTTCCATTTCTATTTTACATTCCTTCTTCAATTCCTTCATCTCTTTAGTTCTGTTTTCCTCCAGTTCTTTGAAATCTTTGAGTGTTTTTCGTGTTTCCTCTTTAAAAGCTTCTATTTCTTTATGGTTTTCCTCCTATTCTTATTTAAGTGAGTTTTTCATGCTCTTCTCAAAGATCTCCATCATCATCTTGAGGCATGATTTCAGGTGAGTCTCCTTTTTCTGGAGTGTTTGGCATTCTGCTGCTTACTGTGATGGGAGAGCTGGGTTCTGCTGTTGCCAGGTTGTCTTGGTTTTCATTGTGTAAGTTCTTTCTCTTTCCTCTTGCAATCTTGTTGTCTGTGATTATACATGGTCTTGTTGCCAGTCATTGGTTCCTTTCTTTTTTGTGTACCTGGCCTGTGTCTCTGGATATTCACTGTTTCAGGTGGCAAATGGCTTGAGCATTTGGTCCACATGCAAGGGCCTTCCAGGAGAACCTGAGTCTCGGTGGTGGAGATCCTGCTCCCCTGAACCAACCAGAGGGCTGCACTAACTGTGTACTAAGCCTAGCCCTTCTGCGCCCTGGGTGCTCACAGTGCACTGCAGTCTCGCCAGGCCTGTGTCCCTGGATCTCCACTGTTCCTGGTGGCAAAATCTGGAAGAATCACTATTTTGTAAACTTACTAATATATTGCTTTAAGAATAAAGGGTTTGTACAGAAGTATTCTCTGTGAGTGGATAATACTGACCCAGAAGTTAAAAGTAGTTAGATAAATTTCTCAGTAACTGAACTGTGATGTATTCCCACATGTTGGTAGTCTGGGAGAACCCAGAATCCCCCTTTACAAACAATAATGGTTATCACCATTGTTGGTTGCCAGCCAGAATGAGATGTTAAGATTCTGTTTCTGAATACAGGCCACATTTTTGCTGCAATATATTGAAAAATCAAAAATAACATACTGGAAGTTTACTCCCTTCTGACTATGGATCCTCGTACTAGAAAGTGCTGTATAAGACACAAAAGCAGAAAAATGACCAACAGCTTTATCCTGCTGGGAACTCTACCAGCGATAATATCTTTCCACACAAGTTGTGTCCTCTGGAACAACACAGGCAAGACCATATGGGACAACCAACTTCTTATTAATGGAACTGAGACAAACTCGAAGGAGGGAGCTAATGCTCAGTACTGAATACTTGTTTAAAAGTCTGTAGTTTCTAAGGTATACAAAGAACTCAAAAAGCTAGACACCAGAGAATCAAACAACCCTATTAAAAATGGGGTACAGAGCTAAACATAACGTTCTCAATTGAGGAATATGGAATGGCTAAGAAACATCTAAGGAAGTGCTCAACATCCTTAGCCATCAGGGAAATGCAAATCAAAACAACCCTGAGATTCCACCTCACACCAACAAATTGGCCAAGATCCAAAACTCAGATGACAACAGATGCTGGCGAGGTTGCGGAGAAAGATGAACACTTCTCCACTGTTGGTGGGATTGTAAACTGATACAACCACTCTGGAAATCAGTCTGGCGATTCCTCAGAAAATTGGACATAGTACTACCTGAAGATCCAGCTATTCCACTTCTGGGCATATACCCCAGAGACACTCCAATATACAACAAAGATACATGCACCACAATGTTCATAGCAGCTCTATTTATAATAGCCAGAAGCTGGAAGGAGCCCAGATTTCCTTCAGTAGAATAATGGATACAAAAATTGTGGTACATTTACACAATGGAGTACTCAGCTATCAGAAACAATGATTTAACCAAATTCTTAAGAAAATGGTTGCATCTAGAGAATATGATCCTGAGGGAGATGAACCAGTCACAAAAGAACAGACATAATATGAAGTCACTGATAGTGGGATGCTAAACCCAGAGGCTCAGACTGCCCCAGAAACAACTCACAGACTGTGTGAAGCTCAAGAGAAAAAAACAAAACAAAACCAAACAAAACAAAAAACATTATGCTCAATCCTTACACACCAAGAAAACCTAGACTAATTCCGGGTTACATCCTGATTTACATGTACTTTTTGCTCATTGTAACTAGTAAGACCTTAATGCAGAGTACCAAACCTTAAAAAAAAAAAAAAAAGAAAAAAAAAAGCCAAGCACTGACAAAAATGTATTTGTATACATTTATGCAAAAATGTTTAAAATTTTTTTCTTTTATCTTTGTTTTTTAAAAATAAAGTTTAAAATCAAAATAAAAAAAATAAAAGTCTATAGTCGCATAGGTAATAAGCTCTAAGAGGAGACTTAATGCTTTTGTTTTGCTAGGAGAGCATATTGTCCAACTGATTTATAAAAAACTTGTATTTACTTATATCCACAGAGTATGTTTTCTCTGCTTTGATTACAGAAGCATCTTTTCCCATTGGACAATGGTGACTATAGAAACTCATAACTGCCCAAAATGGTGAGAATAAATGACTGAGTCCTTGGGAATAATCACCTTGAAGGAGGCTCAGAGGATCTTACAGAAGAAATGATTGAATTTAGGAGCTAGAGGGAAGGAGTGCTATGCTGATTCCTCATTACCCAGAAAAACACAGTACTTGTGATTACCTGCACATAAGATTCATAAAATTGGCATTGTATTTCATTAGAAAAAGAAGAATAAGGATTCCTCCACCACATCTCATGAGGAACGACTGTCAGTTAACAGTTGCTGAGAGAAGTCATTTTCCTCAGTTGTTTAGCTGCTGTCATGTTGTCCATGCTTCAGTAAATGTCCCCAGGAACCACATTCATGTTAACAAAGCTAGTTATGCACAGTGGAACACACACACATACATACACACACACACACACACACACACACACACGTACACAGAAATAAACAAACACATAGACACACAGGCATATACACATTCACACACACAGACACACACACCTACACATAAATATACACACTTATATACACTTACACACACACATAGGCACACATACACAATCACACACACACCTACACATAAATATACACACATCCACACACATAACACATACTCACACATATACATAAACACACACACACACATCACACCTACCACACATATATCCACAAACACATCCACACATACAAACACACTCAGAGTCATTTGCTCAGCAAGTACCACTAAAGTACCAGCTTTGTACCCAGCACACACACACACACACACACACACACACACACACATGTACACACAAATACACACACACATAGGCACACTCACACACACACCTACACGCAAATATATACACACACATACACACACAAAGACTCACACACACAAAAACACTCAGAATAATTCATTCAGAAAGCACCACTAAAGTACCAGCTCTGTGCCCAACCCACAACCACATACACACATACACACAGAAACAAATACTATAATAAATTTGGAGGGAATTAGGAAGAACTAGGATTTTAGTTGGAGACTGAGAGGATAAGAGAGGCAATAGAGGTAAAAATAAGAGTGCCTAATAAAATGTGTAAAATTGTCAAAAATAACAGAAAGATTTTTTAAAGGCCAGTACTAGCATTTTGATAAATTATATAATGTATTGGCTATCTTTATTCTCCCATTGGGATCTTCAGTATCATTCACAATCATCAGTCTTTGCAACAACCATCCCTATGAACTGAATCTGAAATGTTCTCTAGCATCTCACATTTACAGTTCTGAATCTTAAGCTCTGAATGTGGAGACAGGCTCATGGAAGCCCCATGCTCTCCATACCCTGGGTGCCTCCATGTGGACCAGACTCTGCCACAAGCCTTTATACACAAATCTCTGATCAAACATCAAAGTTAATTTGAAGGCCTTGAGGTTGTTTGGTAGCAGCATTTTGTTTGTTTCCCTTCTAAGCACTCTTCATGGGTTTCTTTTCTCTCTGAGACAAAATGTTTTTTACTCACAATTGATTTCCATTAGTGTTTGGCAGATTGTCTGATTTCTTTATACTGGTTTGAATCAAGTTGATGAATTCCATTTTTCTAAGCGCTCATTCACTTAATTTATAATTTCAAAGTTGTTCATACTGTCCTCACTATTTTTAGTGTGTTTGGCCTTTGCAGTGATATCCTCATTTCTCGTTCCTAATATGGTTTATTTTCCCAATCTCTCATTTATTTGCTTCATTTGTCTCTAGAAGGGTCTATGATTTTTTATTAGTCTTTTCACAAGACCAAATTTTGTTCATTATCAGCATGTACATTTGTTTCTTAATTATTTTCAGTTTTATTGTTTATTATTCTCCCTATGCTTTGTATTATTGTTAGTGTAATAAATTATCACAATTTTAGCAGCTTAATATAGCTCATATTCATTTCTTTTCATTTGTACAGGCTAGAAATCACCCAACTCACAGGACTCTATTATCCATGGGTCATTAAGACTGTGTTTCCCCTTAGGAAAATCTAGTGGACGAATCTGTTTCCTTAACCTTCTTTGTCTTGTTCCACTTGAATTTTGTTAGAGTATATGGTTCTTTCAAACCCTGAGGAGAGAAGGATCCTGAGCAGGACAAAGTCCACACATTTTCCCTGCCATCAAGGACAGTTTAGTAGCCTGAATTTTGTCCCTTTGTCCCTGTCACATAGCATAAGTCACATATTAACTAAGCTTGGCTCTTTATGGTATAGGATGTTCCTCTTTAGCCAAGAAAGATGCCTCTTTCTTAAAATAAACTTTCTCCTCCCATCCAGGGCCTTAAATACTACTTTAAACCCCATGCAGGGCTAGATTAGTAAATACCTTTTATCTAAAAGAATATCACAACCAAAATTCCTTTTATTCCCCTTCCTAAAGTCAAATATATTCCATCATCAAATCAACATCTCTTCTGGCTTTCCTTTGGTCGCAGCCCCTGTATTCTATTTTTACCCTTCTTCTCCTTCCCATTCTTCTTCTTCCCCTTACCATTCTTCTTCCCCTTCCCATTCTTCTACTTCCCCTTCCTCTTCTTCTTTTTTTTTATTCTTCCTTTATATCTCCTTCTTCCTTTTCCTCCTCCTTCTCTACCTCCTCCACAACACCATTCTCTATTCCTTCTTATTTTGTGAGGGTTTTTGTGATAAAACTGGAAACTCTCAAAAATGATAAGAAAAATCTTACTTTAATTTTAGTTAGCTGGTATCTTAATTCAACCTACAATCTTAACACACACTTGCCATGAAGACTAATAAACTAACAAGTATCCTAATCTGGGATTAGGATTTAGATATCTTTGTGGAATTTCTATTTGTTCTTTACTATGTTGGTTTTATTTTCTCTTAATTTATAATCTTTACAAAATATGTTAACTTTTAGTTTTCCATATCATTTTAAGTATGCACTTAAGTTTATATTTTTTTTAAAGAATGTCATGAAGTACATTAAGATATTTTGCTGTTTGGTGTCTTAATTTTTCAATAAAAATATATTCCCTTTTCTTTAGACCATGGAAAATTAGACATGTATTTCTTTAAAATGTGAGTTTTGCTTTCCACCCAAAATTTATTCTTTGTATAAGAAATAGAGAGATGGGGGAAAAAGCAGAGACTGGGGAAAGGAACAATCAATAACTAGCCTTTTTTTTAATTGATAAACTTCATTTTAAAAAACAAAGATAAATGTACAAATTTTCAGCATTTTTGCATAAAAGTATATGAATACATTGTTAAGGTTGTAATTAAGTATTTGTGGGTACATATACATACACATATGTATATATGTAACAATAATAAAGGAAAAGAGGCTATTAATTTGAGGGGATAGGAGAGAAACTGGGAGGGGCTGTAGGAAGGAAAGGGGGATGTGATACAGTTCTATTTTAATTAAAATATATTCTTTTTTTTTCTTGATCTTCACACAGTCTGTGGGTTGTTTCTGGGGTGTTCAGAGCTTTCTGGGGTTAGTATTCCATTATCAGTGACTGCATAGTATGTCTGTTCTTTTGTAACTGGGTTATCTCACTCAGGATGATATTCTCTAGATGCATCCATTTTCTTAAGAATTTTGTTAAGTCATTGTTTCTGATAGCAGAGTATTACTCCATTGTGTAAATGTACCACAATTTTTGTATCCATTCATCTACTGAAGGACATCTGGGTTCTTTCTAGCTTCTGGCTATTATAAAAAGAGCTGCAGTGAACATTGTGGTGCATGTCTCTTTGTTGTATGTTGGAGCGTCTCTGGGGTAAATGCCCAGAAGTGGAATAACTGGGTCTTCAGGTAATACTATGTCCATTTTTCTGAGAAACTGCCAGATTGATTTCCAGAGTGGTTGTATCAGTTTACAACCCCACCAACAGTGGAGAAATGTTCCTATTTCTCCACATCCTTGCCAGCATCTGTTGTCATCTGAGTTTTGGATCTTGGCCAATCTGACTGGTGTGAGGTGGAATCTCAGGGTTGTTTTGATTTGCATTTCCCTGATGGCTAAGGATGTTGAGCACTTCCTTAGATGGTTCTCAACCATTCGATATTCCTCCATTGAGAACTTTTTGTTTAAGTCTGTACCCCATTTTTTAATAGGGTTGTTTGATTCTCTGGTGTCTAGCTTTTTGATACTTTGTTATGCTCACAGACACATGTTGTCCTCTGAGAGGTCTGACTCACAGGGATATGGAGATCACAGTCAAATAGTAGGTGGAGCTTGGGAATTCTCATGAAAGGGTTGAGAGAAGGATTGTGGGTCTGAGGGTGATAGGAACTCCACATGAAGAACAACAGAGTCAACTAACCTGGACCCTTGGAGCTTTCAGAGACTGAATTACAATCCAAAAAATAAACAAACAAAAACCAAAAACACACATACAGGTGCTGGACCTAGGCCCCTTGCACACATGTAGCACATGTGTAGCTTAGTCCTTTATGTAGATTCCAAACAATGAATACAGAAGCTATCCCCAAAGCTGTTGCCTGTCTGTGAGACATGTTCTTCTAGCTAGGCTGTATTCACTGGCCATGGTTTGACAGGATACACCTAACCCAAGAGAGACTTGATATGCCAAGGTGAAAAGATACCCCAAGAAACCACCAGAGGAGAAGGGGAGAAGGGATGAGAGAAAAGGATTGTGGGATGGGGTGAATAGGAGAGGGAGCAGGATGCATTGGTGAATAGTATTGGCATAGATAAATCTAGAGTGTTTTTCTGGCCTCCTTGTTTTATTCCCTGGATTCCTTTCCTGTGACACTGTATTGAGAAGTTGTAGAAACTTTGAGATTTGGAGCT
This sequence comes from Micromys minutus, assembly GCF_963924665.1. NCBI lineage: Eukaryota > Metazoa > Chordata > Mammalia > Rodentia > Muridae > Micromys > Micromys minutus. The sequence goes on along the minus strand of NC_137979.1, from coordinate 39,463,910 downwards.
TAACTGGTGAGAACAGAGCACCAGAGCTTGACTTTGAAGCTTCTAGCTCTCCCTACAGTTCTAGTCAAGACCTTTCCTTCATTTGTATTTTTACATTGCTTTAATGCTATATAAATTTGTTGTTTTCTGAACATAATGCTTTTAAAGTAATAATCAGAATCAGCAGATGGTCCTTGTGGTGGTATGAACATGTTGGCCCAGAGAGTGGAACTTTTAGAACACGTGGTTTTGTTGGAGGAGGTCTGGCCTTGTTGGAGGAAGTGCCTCACTGTGGGGGAGGGCTTTGAGACTCCCCTGCTATCTGCCTGAGTAGAGCTTGCTCCTGGCTTCCTTTAGAAGAAGATGTAGAATGCTCAGCTTCTCCAGTGCTATGTCTGCATGAACTCAGCTGTGTTTTCTGCCATGATGACAATGGACTGAAGCTCTGAACCTGTAAGCCATCCCCAATTGTTTGCCCTTTATAAGAGTTCATAGTGTCTGTTCACAGCAGTAAAATCCCAACTAAGAATTTAGATTCTGTTTGTTCTCAGGAGATGGGAGGGAGAGAAAGCTAAAAATATGAAGCACCTACTTTTTTCCTTTGTATTAGCAGTTTTTTGAAATATCTTTTTATTTCTCAGTCTTGGTTAACTTGTTTTTAGTATATCAACTAAATAGTGGGCAAAATAATGCCATGAGGATTTAAGATGTTTGTTCAGTATATATCTACCTTAAAGAATTAATTTAATACCTAGACCACCTAGATGTCTTCATATTGAGGCTTTGGAAAAGAGACTAAGAAAAAGAATAATTTTAACACTAGAAAAGTTTTATTTGTTTTTTGTATTCTCTAAAGAGAGCTGGTCCTGGAAGTTATTAGTTTTAGAGTTCTCTTGGAATGGGGAGATACATTGTGTTTTCAATAATATTTCTAGTACCACACATAGCATGTGATTTTGGAAGTTTCTAGAAGTATGCACTTACAATTGAGTGTCTTGACTGGTGGTAACAGCCTGCTTCTTACCTTTCTATTTAATATCTTTGTCCTAGAGTGTGTTGCAGAGATGTATAGGGAAGAATAGGACCTGAATGGAGGTTTGTTAACAAAGAGCTGACAATATCTGGAGACAATGTTAATTGTCACACTTGTAAAAATATAACTGTCATAGAAACACCAGGTATCCCCCTAAATATCTCTGAAATAACCATTTTGTAGAGATTAGAGTCTAGTACTATAGTGAAAAATTCTTAACTTTTGGGGGCCAACATAGTGTCCTATTAAATATACTGATTAGTTTTACATGGTGAAATGTTCTAAAAGTGAGCCAGGTAAAGTAATACTCATTGCCTGGTGTAGAAGTAGATATAAGTATATGTTTCCAATAGTGAGTTTACCATGTTCTCATATATAATAGTCTCTTTTCAACATTTCAAAACAAGTTCTTTTCATTGAAGTGTAATTTGTGATAAGATATATAAAATCATTTACCTTATATGTAATGCTATACACATATTACTAATAAAAATGCGATATTAGTATGTTTTCAGTTTCTCAGTTTTTTTTATCTGCACAGTTATGGATTTCTGATGAGACAGAACATTCTGATATTTGCTAATTGAGAATGGATGAAGCTAGAGACTATCATCCTGACTGAGGTTACCTAGTCACAAAAGAACACACATGGTATACACTCACTGATAAGCAGATACTAACCCCAGAAAGCTCTGAATACCCAAGAAACAATTCACAGACCTTATGAAGCTCAAAAAGAAGGAAGGCCAAAATGGAGATGCCTCAATCCTTCTTAGAATGGAGAACAAAACACTCACAAGAGGAAATACAAGGTCAAATAGAGGAACAGGGGTTGAAGAAACGATCATCCAGAAGCTGCCTGTCTTAGTTAGGCTTTTATTGCAGTGAAGAGACACCATGGCCAATGCAAGTTTTATAAAGACAACATTTAATTGGTGCTTGCTTACAGTTCAGAGGTTCAGTCCATTATCATTAAGGTGAGAGCATGGCAGCATCCAGGCAGGCATGGTGCAGGAAAAGCTGAGAGTTCTACATCTTCACCCAAAGGAAACCAGGACCAGACTGAGCATCCTCAGGCAGCTAGGAGGAGTGTCTCCAAGCCCACCTCCAAAGTGACACACTTTCTCCAACAAGGCCATACCTTCTACTAGTGCCACTCCTTGGGTCAAACATATGCAAACCATCACACTCCTTCACCCTGGAATCCACCTCATATGCAGCCACCAAACCCAAGCACTATTGCTGATGCCAAGAAGTAATATGGCAGGAACCAGATAGAGATGCCTCCTCGGGGTCTCTTCCAGAATCATATAGATACAGCTCAGCGTGTTTGCAGCTAACCATCAGATTGAACACAGGGACTCCAGTGAAGGTGCTTAAAAAAGTGACTGAAGGATCTGAATGGGGTTTTAACCTCATGGAAGAACAACATTATCAACCACCCAAACTCTTCAAAACTCCCATGGACTAAAACACCAACCTTTGTGCACACTTTGAGAGACCTATGGCTACATTTGCATATATAGCTGAAGATAGAAGTGGCTGGCATCAATGTGAGAAGAGTCCTTTGGTCCAGGGAGGGCATGTTTTGCCAAAGTAGGGGAATGCCAATGTAATGGGGTGGAGAAGGTGATTAGGAGGGAGTGCAAGTTCATGAAAACACGTGGAGGGAAAGGGAGTATGGGAGTGGGATGGGGGAAGGGGATGACATTTCAAATGTAAATAAAAAACATCATAAATAAAAAGAGAGAAAGAGAGAGAGAATGTATCCAAACATATAAATGTGTCATTTAATGCTGTATAGGTCCAGAGGAGTTTTGCCTATGCTGTATGTGACACTTCTCTTCCCTTCTGGACAAAGAATCCTCTTTTCTGTCATGAAGAGCTGTTGGAGACTTAAGAGAAGTGACTGCAAGTGCCAGTCTGGATTTGCAGAGCCCTCATAGGATGTCTGTGTCCCCTCATCCTGTCTCTTAAAAGTGAGATAAACATTGTTATTTCCTTGCAATAATTTCAAGTTCTGCTTTTCCTCACCAGTCAGCATTTCTATGTCTTATTTTCTGTTCATTTTATATATCTAATTATCAGCAAATTTAAATTCCTTATTAGAGTTTTGAAAACTGGACCATCTACAGGCTGTATTTTTGAACTATATTTTTTTCTTAATTATAGGTCATATTACTCTGGTTCTTTGTAAGTCCCCTGATTTTATTATATTCCAATAAATTTATTATATTTATTATATGTCCAAACTGAGGACAAGATAAATATAGTGATAAAATTGTCACAATTTGAAGTTTTGGTTCTTTCCATAATATCTAGGCTCCTACATTCTTCTCTTCACCTTACTGCAAAATTGTGCTGTTTTTTCTTTTCTCGTTTTTTACCTGATATCTCTTACTGTGAAGTTGAATTGTGGCATAGTCAAAGCTTAATTAGATTGAGTTTAACCTGACTTTAGCCCTACCATCAAGCTACTACATTTTAGCTGCCTTGTTATTGTGTTATTCGAGCTAAAAGGAAGTTGAGTGCAATTTCAAGTGTTTTATTGTTCATTCTCAAGTTAAACTTTAGCAGTGGCCTGACATTTAATAGCTGTGAGAATGTGCAAGGCTTCACTACCCATCTCTGCATATCACCACCTCCAACAGCTAAGAAAGAGGGCAAGGCAGTGCCAGAACACACCATGTGTCTTTCTGTTTAGCGCTCAGATTTATTTAACATGGAAAGGGGGTTAGTTAGAGAAACCCGAGATCACGTCTCTCTGTCTGGTGACAACACTTTTGTACACTGCTAAAAATCAGTAAGTGGTTCACTTGGAGTAAACTGAAACAGTCCTTTCAAGTAGAATATTCAGTAAATATAAGGTTGTATTTTTCCTTTAAAATCTCTTTTAGATTTATTTCCTTTATTTTAAATAAGGCATATGTGTATGTGGTCTTGTTCATTCACATTCAGTTACCTTCAGAGATCAAGACAATGAATTCCCTCTCAGTTGGAGTTACAGGCGATTTTATGCAGTCTGACTAAAGAACTGGGAAACACACTCTTGTCTTCTATAAGAGCAGTGTGTGCTCTTAACCACCAAATAATCTTCCAGCCCCTCATTTTCACAACCTTAATTTTTAAATCACATTTTAAAGTTAATCAGTAAGGCAGTTTTCTTTTTGGATTTGCTAACATTGTAGTAATGATTTTTAAAAATTTATTTATGTATTTACATTTCAAATGCTATTCTCCTCCCAGACTTTCCTCCCAGAATTCCTCTCTTTTGTGGTCCTCTCTTTCACCTTTGAGAAGGTGCCCTGCCTGAATGTACACCCACCCCAGGTGCAGCAAGTCCCTGCAGGATTTGATATATCTTCTCCCACTGAAGCCAGACAAGGCAGCCCTCAGACCTGCCTGCATAGCAGCTAAATCTCAGGGAGTTTCAATGGGCCCAGGTTAGTTGACAATGTTGGTCTTCACGTGGAACTGCCATCACATTCTGGGACTTTGGTCTTTCTCCTAACTCTTCCGCAGCGGTCACCAACCTTAGCCCAATGTTTAGCTGAGGGTTTCTACATCTTTCTCAGTCAGCTAGGTAGAATCTCTTTGACGACAGTTATGTTAGTCTCCTGTTTGCAAACAAAGCATAGCATCACTAATATTGTCAGAGATTGTTGCTTGTCCATGGGATGGGTCACAGGTTGGGTCAGTTACTTGTCACCTTTTCTTTCAGTTTCTGCGTTTTTTTTTTTTTTTTTTTTTTTTTTTTTTTTTTTTTTTTTTTTAGACAGGGATAATTTTGGGTCTAAAGTTTTCTAGGTGGGTTAGTGTCCACAACTCTGCATTGGAGGTTCTGTCTGGATACTGTAGGTGGTCCCTTCAGGTCCCATACCCACACTGTTGGACATTTCATCTAAGGTCAGCCTCATTGACTACTGAGAGCATCCCGCATCCAAGGTCTTTAGGAGTTCCTAGAGATATCCCACCTCAACCCAGAACTGCATATTTCTGTTTATTTTCCTAGCACTCTGGAACTTTCTTCTATATCTTTATTTATTTGACACTTATACCCCCTTATTCACCTCCCCATTGTTTCCCCACTGAAGTCTCTCCTTCCCTCTGTCTCCCAGGACTATTTTCTCACCCCTTCTAATTGAAATTCAAGAATTCTTACTTAGGGCTTCCTTCGTTTTTAATTTCTTTGGGTCTATGGGATATATCATGTTCTATATTTTATGGCTAATATTCCGCTAACAGTGAGTACATTCTATGCATGTCCTTTTAGGTCTGGGTTGCCACACTCAGTATGATGTTCTAGTTCCATCCATTTGCTTAAAAAATTCATGATGTTTTTATTTTTATAGTTGAATAGTATTCCATTTGTAAATGAACTTTTCTGTTACGATTTTTGGTTGAGGGACATCGGGTTGTTTCCAGCTTCTTGCTATTACAAATAAGCCTGCTATGAGCACAGTGGAGCATGTGTTATTGTGGTATGGTGGAGCATCTTGTGGATATATGCTCAGACAGGGGTATAGCTGGATCTTCAAGTAGAACTATTTCCATTTTTTTTCTGAGAAGATACCAGGTTGATTTCCACAATGGTTGTACATATTTGCACTCCCACCAGAAATAGATGAATGTCTACTTTTTTCCACATCCTCCTAGCATGTGTTGCCAGCTGAGTTTTTGATCTTTGATATCCTGATTGGTGTAAGGTAGAATCTCAGGTTGGTTCTGATGTGCATTTCCCTGATGATTAAGGATGTTGAACATTTCTTTAAGTGCTTCCCATCAATTCAAGATTCCCCCATTGAGAATTCTTTGTTTAGCTCTCTACCCCATATTTAAATTGTGATACTTGGTTTTTGGAGTCCAACTTCTTGAGTTTTTAATATTTTTTATATATTAGCTCTTTGTCATAAGTAGAAATGGCGATTTCTTCTATTAGCAGTGTGTCCTTTGCCTTACGGGATTATTTTGGCTATCTTGTTGCTGTGTGTATGTTTGTGTGTGTTTCCTTATGAAGTTGAAAATTGCTTTTGCAAGATTTTAAATTAAATTGTGTTGGAATTTTGATGGTAATTGCATGGAATATGTAGGTTGTTTTTGGTAAGATAGCCATTTTCACTGTGCTAATCCTATTGGTCCATGAGAATGGGAGACCTTTCCATCTTTTGAGGTCTTCTTCACTTTCCTCAGGAACTGGAAGTTTATTGTGCCACCTGTTGCAGTAAATATTAAAAAACAAAAATGTTTATCTCTTTATCAGCCCCACAGTCTCACTCCATGGGCCCCATTGAAATAAGGAGCCTTGCGCACCTCTGTCACTCCATCTGAGCTGCCCCATGGTCTCATTTCATCTATGCGACTATCTTCCCTGGTGGTTTTACACTGCCTGTTTACTGCCTCCTTCCCGTGGTGTTTCTTTACCCTTATTCCGAACACAAACACAACTCTATGACCTGATAGCTTTTCATACATGTTTATATATCAAACTATCAATACACAAATCCTCTATACAATAACAATACATCAAATAGACAAAAATACAAACTGCCCTTCTATATGAAATATTAGACCTATAAAATCCTTATATGTTCATAGCAATTTAATGGCAGTTAAGCCCACCTGGATCTAATTCATCCTTCTGCATCTCCAACTGGAGTTTCCTCCCAATCCTCCTCCCTCCCCTCACCTCTGACTCTCTCTTTCCACCTTCCTTATTTGTATAAAGGAAGGCTACTGCTTTCTTTAAGTTAATTTTATATCCCAACACTTTCCTGAAGTTATTTATCAGCTGTTAAGAGTTCCCTGCTGGAATTTTTGTGGTTGCTTATGTATACTATATCATTTGAGAATAGTGATGACGTCTTACTTTCCAATTTATATCCCTGTGAGCTACCTTTGTTGTCTTATTGCTCTAGCAAGAACTTCATGTATTATGTTGAACAAACAGAAAAGTGTGTGCAGCCCTGTCTTGTTCCAGACTTTAGTAAGATTGCTTTAAGTCTCTCTCAGTTTAATTTATGCTGGCTATTGCTTTACTGCATATAGCTTTTATTATGCTGATTTATGTGCCTTGAATTCCTAATTGGTCCAGGACTTTTAACACAAATGTGAATTTGATTATATTGATAGATTTTTTTTAGCATCTAATGAGATAATCATGTGACTTTTCCCTTTGAGTTTGTTTATATAATAAATCATGTTAATGAATATTTGTACACTGAACCATCTCTGAATCCTTGGGTTGAAGCCCACTTGATCTTGGTATAAGTGATGCTTTTGATGTGTTCTTGGGTTGGATTTGTGATAATTTTATTGAACATTTTTGCATAGGGATTGTTTAGATGGTATACTAGACCTTGGTTTAACTTTGCTACATGATATTTGTCTAGAAAATCATCTTTTTCTTTTATGATTTTATTTAATTATTTTATTTATTTACATTAAAAATGTTGGCCACCTTCCTTGTTGCCTTTCCCAGAGTTCTTTATACACTGGTTGCCCCTCTGAGGGTGTTCCCCCAACTACTGACACATCCTTACTCCATCCCCCCAGCATCCTTTTCTTTTAAATTGTCCAGTTTTGACAAGTATAGGCTTTTGAAGTAAGATATAATCATTTTTTTAATCCCCTCACTTTCTGTTGTTAAATCTCCCTTTTCATTTCTGATTTTGTTAATTCAGATACTATCTCTGTTCTTTTTGGTTAGTTTGGCAAATTAGCTCTTGTGTTTGTTAATGTTTTCTATTGATATCTTAGTTTCAAATTGATTAATTTTAGCCCTGAGTTTGACCTCACCATGATCCTTTATCTGAATACACAAAGCATTTAGTATGAATCAAAATGTTCTTGTAACAAGTTACCACAGTACAAATACCCTAAATAAAAGCACAAGTCAATGATTTGTGGATTAGTTTTTAATCTACATATACAACTGAGATTTTGACACTAATTTCAACAACTGCAATAATATTGACTAAAGTTAGAATTTCACATGAGGTTTGTTCCTTGTATTTGCTCTGTCACTGATGCTCGAGACCCTGTTAACCAACTGAAAATCCATGCTCCACCATGCTCATAGCAGCATTATTTATAATAGCCAGAAACTGAAAAGAACCCAGATGTTCTACAATACAGGAATGGATACAGAAATCATGGTACATTTACACAATGGAGTACTACTCAGCTATTAGAAACAGTGACTTTATGAAATTCTTAGGCAAATGGATGAAACCAGAAGCAATCATTTGGAGTGAGGTAACACAGTCAGAAAAGAACATGCATGGTATGCACTCACTGATAAGTAGATACTAGCCCCAAAAGCTTTGAATACCCAAGAATCAATTCACAGATCTTATGAAGCTCAAAAAGAAGGAAGTACAGAATATGGATGCCTCAGTCCTTCTTACAGGGTAGAATAAAGCACTCATGGGAGGAAGTTTAGGGACAGATAGAGCAGCAGAGATTGAAGAAAAGATCACTCAGAAGCTGCCTCACTTGGGGATCTACCCCATATGGAGCCACCAAACCCAAGCACTATTGCTGATGCCACGACGTCCTTACTGGCAGGATCCAGATAAGGATGCTTCCTCAGAGGTTCTGCCAGAGTCATACAGATACAGTTGAGGATGCTTGCAGCTAACCACTGGACTGAACACTGGGTCCCCAATGAAGGAGTTAGAGAAAGGACTGAAGGAGCTGAGAGGGTTTGCAACACCATGGGAAGAATTACATTATCAACCAACCAAACTCCCCAGAACCCCAGGGACTAAAATACCAACCAATGAGCACACATGGAGAGAACCCTGACTTTAGTTGCATATGTAGCAGAGGATAGCATTGTTTGTCTTCAGTAGGAGAAGAGGCCTTTGTTCCAGTGAAGGTGCATTTCCCCACTGCAGGGGAATGCCAAGTTGCTGAGGTGGAGAGGGTGGTTGGGAGAGGGAGCACCTCATGAAAACAAGTGGAGAGGAAGAAGGGGAAGGGAGTAAGGGGAAAGGGATAACATTTGAAATGTAAATACAGAGAATATTTAATAAAAAAATAAAAAGTAAAAATCCAATATAACTGTCACATTGAAGATTTTTAAAAGAGTGTCTTGAAGGTACATTTAATGAAGTAATTTAAGTCAGAGCTCAGCCATTTGCTTTGGGAAGCACAGTGGTCTCAGGAGGACTTGCTCAACCTTGTTTTTACAACATAGTGTTCAATTTAAAACCAAGCATCTCACCACAGGGTGAGGTGTTGCCATTCCACACCCTTATTCCTGTGCAAATCTTAAACTGTCATTTTACTTAATGAGTCAGGTGACATATTTTCTCTTTAATCCAGAATGCTCAACCTCTATTGGTTATCAACCTCATAAATCCCTTAAATATTCATTTTCTTACTCATATGAGGAATGATATAATTTGGAAAATATGTGTTTAAATTGTCCTATTAATAAACAACTTATAACTAGTAAGGGAATTAATTTATTCACAGTAATTTATGTAGTATTACAATATCTATTGAGGTAAATTGAATTCTTATAATATAAAATATTAAAATAATATGAACACATTTACATTAGCCTTGTGAATTTTAAACATGCTATATATTCATGCATTTCTTGCCTTTCAAAACATAAAAGTAAATATTTTTGTTAACGCTGTATGTATTTTAATTCCAATGTTAACTCTATTATTTTAAACCTATGGAAACATATCAAGAATTATGCAAACAATACCATTTACTGTGAAATGCTGCTAGCTTATACTAATCATTATTACTTTACTTTTATATTGGTATGAATAATTTTTTGGGGTCATATCAGTGCAAATAGTAGGTGCATGTTCCTACATATCAGAGAAATTCAGGGAGAATTTCTTTTTTTTTTCCTCTCTTACAACTTTATTTTTAAAAAAGAGGGATACATAAACAGATTTTTAAAATCATCTTGGCATAACACTATATGAATATTTTTTGTCAGTACTTAATTCTTTTAGAGGGTTGATAGCATGCATTGAAATCCTACTAGTTACCATAAGCATGAAGTACATGTAGGACAGAATGTAACATGGAAACAGTCAGTTTTTTTGGTGAGTATAAATTAAGCATAATTATCTTTGCATACCCAAAATTGCCACAAGGCTATCTTCTTAGCTCTTGGATTATTAATGATCTAAGGTCCAGGTGTACCACACTATGAGAGGGTGCTATACATTTATTTTTTTCCTAAGAAGGAATGAGGCTTTCGTTTTTTGGCCTTTGTTTTTCTTGAGCTCCATATGGCTTTTGGATTGTTTCTGGGGTGTTCAGAGCTTTCTGGGGCTAGTATCCAACTATCAGTGACTGCATATTATATCTGTTCTTTTGTGACAGGGTTACCTCACTCAGGATAATATTCTCTAGATGCATTCATTTTCTTACAAATTTCATAAAGTCATTGTTTCTAACTAGGCAGCCAGAGTACAGGAACAGAAGTGTTGAAATTTGATCTTGACATATCCCCATTTCATTAGTAGCTATAGGTAATTTCCTCTTGCCCCAGGGATAATATGGATGACTTGTGCAGGACCAGGCTCAGACTCACACACTGCACCTAGTCTTCCTGTCTTTTTCATCATCATAGTTTGGATGGCTGCTTCACCTTTTCTGTGTCTTTCTTCACATTTATGTGTGAGCACAGATCACACATATTACTGAAATATTACTGAAAAATTCCAATAATTGAATTTTTTTGATTGCTCTTTGTGATATTTCCATAATGTTTTATCACCAAAGGTGGAAACAAGAGACAGCCTTTCTTTTGTTACTTGGAAAGCCAAATGATATAAGTTTGAGAAAATAGACAATCTTAATGCTCCTACCTCATGTAATGGACCCAGACCCAGGTTTCTCCAATGAGCATCTAATACTTGCTTTTGCAATAAATATAACTAAGAATAAATCAAAAGTCCACCATATCTTATCAATTTTATCATTTTAACATTTTTTTAATAAACTGCCATTCTAAAAGCCAAAACTGAAGAATTCATTTCAGGATTTCATGTTGCTGTAAGAACATACTCCTTTACCTAATATTCATTTATTTATATACAAAGCTTACTTTTCATTAGTATCATGCTTTTGTTGAAATAGGATTGTTTCACTTTCCTGACTTCCTTCTCCTTGCTCCAGTCCTTCACCACCCATCTCTCTCAAGTTGCTAGCCTCATTTTTATTCATATGGTTACTCCTACCACCTATATCTATACACATGTATATAAATACCATCCATTGAGAACATTGTTCTCATTTGTGTGAATATGTTCTCAGAGCTGGCCACTCTCCACAGGACAGTGGATAAGGAGGCTCATTCCTGGGAGATGCTAATTCCCCTCTCTCAACAAAAATAGTTGCCTACAGTGCCTGGATCAGGGATGGGACCCTCTCATTTGTTTTTCTTTTTCTAGGGTATTGTGTCCACTGTTATCATCATTCCAGTCTTCGTTACATGGCCATTCTCATGAGAGATGTTTTATTGCAGACTCTGTGACAGTCTGGCTCTTACAACCTTTCTGCTACTCCTGTGTGGAGTTTCTGTCCTGCATAGCAGGTTCTAGCCTGACCTACATATTGTTGCATCAGCTTTTTTGTTTATTTTTTCCCTCTTGGCTATCTCAGCACATGGTGGAATTTCCCCACCTGAGTTGGGAGATCCACTTTTGGCCTGATCAGAGAGACCTGTGCTGAGAAATGGAAACCTAAGCCATTCAGTGCTAGCATAAAGTGATTTAATACATCAGTAATGTCTAGGGATTGGGCTTATGGTTTTTGCCTTTATTAGCCTGCTGGTTTGCAATAAAGTTGAGTAATGATCAGAACTTTGTCTTGACTCCATTCTTCACTCATCCCTGTCCTTTAATTCCCAGACCCCAATTTGAGGTACCTACATTAGCTGGTAGTTGGGAGTACACTACACTTCTGGAATGTTCCATGAACCATAAATATAGGCTCTTCCAAATCTAACAAGATGGGAGGCTTTCAAGATGAATGCTGTATCTGTTCTTTTCATTCTTAATATTTGACTATTTTGTACTTGTGTACAATGCACAGAGATCATTCTCACCCACAGTATTTTTTGTTTTTTATCTGACAGGATGTCATCCAACCCCCCCTCCTTATTTTTTCCAAGTAACTTCACACTTGTTCTTGTGGAAAAGCTCATAGACTCCTTTCTTCAATTTCCCTTGTGTGTGTGTGTGTGTGTGTGTGTGTGTGTGTGTGCGTGTGTGTGTGCGTGTGTGTGTGTGTGTGTGTGTGTGTGTGTGTGTCTAGACCATCATAGCTGCAATGTTCAAAACTGCAATGGGGGGACTGTAAACCGGAAGCAGTTTCACAGTTCTGCCCCACTCCATTATTGGCATTGTCTTTCCACCTAATTTGTCACAGTGGTACCTGAGTCCTCAAGGCTGTGACACAGAGTTCTCACTCAACAGACACATATTCTCAGCTACGTGACCAGGTCTCTTTCTGTGCTTTCATCATAACCCACTGCCAAGCATGGTTTACTGACTCAGGCAGAGAGCTACACTATGTGTACAAAGTTGAATATTTACCAGTTAGTTTAACTGCACATCTACTTAAATGTTCTGATCTTTTAATTTTCATTCTATGGGTTCTTCTTCACTTTTTATTGTCATGGGATGCCTGGGATTTTCTTTTTCTTTTATTGTCTGTTGTACTAATTTTATTTCAAACTTTCTTGGTGCACGAAAACATTCCAGAATGTATACACACAGAAGCATTTACTTCATTAGTAAAATATGGGGTTTAAAAATAAAAATTTGAAATTAAGTACATTCTTTGATTTTCGTGTGCTGTTGTTTCCATACCCTCCTAGCGAACATAGCTAAGATTGTCTACAAACTAAATATAAAAGTCACGCCACAAGACATAGTTTGATATTGTCGCCTGTTTGTCCTTACTCCCCTTTCCAAGGGGCTTCTGTTAACCTAAGTCTTCCACGTCAAACCTAGAATATGAGAAAATTAGTTTTGGATCCTCAACACATAGCATTGTGAAAAGCAAAAGAAAATTTTAAAAATGCTATAAACTTTTTTCTTTCTGTTTGAAATTAAATTTATAAATTATACCATTTTAAAATTCATAAATGTTCAATTACATGAGTTTTGACAAGTAAATGCCCATGCTACTTGAACCTCTAATGGCATAAAACAACTCCATGTTCATGAAAGCTATGCTGTGTGCCTTTATGCGAACTCATTCTGTTCTCCCTAGGGAAGCCATTTTTGAGAAATCTTATGTTATTTTTGCTCATTATAGAACTTCACACATGTGTAACCATGTGCTGTCCACTTTTCATTTCTGTGCTTACTTTCATTACATGAAAGTCATGGATTCAGGAACAAAAATCAAAAAGCCCAGGCATTTGTCATATGCCTGCGTCATCTCTCTCACTTTTCTTTCTGCCAAGCATCACAGCCTATGTTACTGCTCCTCAAGCACAGCAGTACCATTACTTCACACATTCTGTTTCCTTTCTACATCTGATCCAGAGACAATGACCATTCTTACTTTTACTGCTGAAGCCAGCACATGAAGCCAGAAATTAACTTACCTACAATAATCCTACTTTTTAGGTGTACACACATTATTTAAATTATCTAGATATCACTCTAGTATTCCAGCTCTGTTTATTTGCATGCAGAGTTCTCTTTCTGGAATTTTTAATTTAACTTAATATTATGATTTACTAGCAATATTCCAAAAGTGTTTACAAATTAAATTAATGTACAGGAAATTCTGTGTAAATGGCAACACTTTTATAGAGCAAATGTAAACTTCACACCAGTCTTTGATCACCAATTCAAAAAGAAATATGAAAAGATTGATGGTCCTTTCCTCTTCAATCTTAGAGCATCAAATTGGGAAGGCTGGTGTCTTAATTTCATCAAACAAATAAAACTATCGTTGCTTTTAGAGAATATGAGTAATACAAAATTTCAGAAGATGTATTTCAATTTCTTAAGTGGTGTCTCAGTTAGGGATTTACTGTTATAAACAGACACTATGATCAAGGCAACTCACATAGGGATAACACTTAATTGGGGTTGGCTTACAAGTTCAGAGGTTCAGTCCATTATCATCAAGACAGGACATGGTAGCACACAGGTAGGCATGGTACAAGAGGAGGTGAGAGTGTTACATCTTCTCTCTTCATCTGAAAGCTGCTAGCAGAATATCCACTTCTGGGCAGCTAGCACTAGGGTATTAAAGTTCACACCCACAGTGACACCCCTACTCCAACCTGGCTACACCTCCTAATAGTGCTACTCCCTAGCCTAAGCATATACAGACCATCACAAGTAGATATAGTTATGAAGTATATAATTTCAAAGAAATTTTATCTTCATTTTAGAACATACCATGACAATGCCTATTTCAGACTTGGCTTTTCTGTTGAGTTTTGACTTTAATTGGATTATATCATAGAAAAGGGACAGCCAGTAGAGAAATTGTCAAAAATTCTAACACTGCTGTCGTTAAAGGCATTTAATAATGACACTATATTGTTTCCTTTGGTAGTTAAACCTTACTTTTATTTAAATTAAAAGACTTGTTTCTGTTAATTAATAATTATTGTATGAAGAAGCTGAATGTAATCAGCATTTAAAATACTAAAAAAGATATATTTTATTTGCCAGAATATTTTCTCAAGATGCTCCTTTGGGATGAAATTGTTTTTGAAAATGCAAATTCAATACATTAGTAATAATTTACAGATTTAAAAGAAATTAACAGCCACATAAAAGTGTTTGGCTCAGAAGACAAAATTTAATTAGCCACAAACATCTGTAATCATGTCAGATCTGAACAGGCCATTGGTATCTCACATAGCTGCTCTTCCTAAAATATTTCTGAGGATCAGGAAGAGCAAGTCTATTGTTTACTTCTTCCAAATTTATAAAAATTATTTTAAATTGACTAACAGGCTTTTATCATATCTGCAGGGGAGGGGCATTAACAATCGGAAGATTCAAAGAGAGAAGCATCCAGGAAGCCTGAAAGAAAGGTAAACAGATTTGTGTCTGATGCTTCAAAAAGAGCATTGCAAGATCTTTATTTAGGGGCTGTTTTCCCTCTACTGCTTCCCAGCTCTTGGAGAACTTCCTGTGCTGTAAGATCTCATTAATCAGCATTATGCAGAGCAGGTAAATTTGGGGGTGGCTAACACTGCTTTACTGGCCCTGTCTCATAAACAATGCCTCTGAAATTAAAAAAAATATGATGACAAGTAAGATACAGTTTCTCTTACAAATGCACTGGACAGTTGAGTACTTTCAGGACACAAAGAGTTCTGCAGGAGGAACATCTTCATGTCACTATCCGATAAAAACAGTCATAAGAAGTACATATTTAGTGTGTCTGTGTCTGTCTGTGTGTGTGTGCTTATGTGCATCTGAGTGTGTATGCATATGTTTTATATATACATATATATATATATATATATATATATATATATATATATATATATATAAAATGCATGTGTGTTTCTTTGTGTGGTGTATGTTTGTAGTGAATATGTTGTAAGTATATTATCACATAGTAGAAGAAAAGGACACACACACACACAAGAAATGAAAGAAAAAGATACAGAATTAGTACAAACTCCATATTCACTATCTCACTAATCAAAGATTTTATTTGGGTATTGCACCATAACTCTGCCTTCTGTTTCTTCTACACTAATAGCAATACTGTAAGTATGGAGAAAACCGTCTTACCAGTGCCTATCCACAGTCACTTCTTAAGTCACTGGGCACACATTCCCACCTTTTTACAAAGGAAACAAAAGACATTATTGCTTGTTTAAAACATTCAGTGAAAACAACTATGAAAGGAAAGGTGTAGAATTCTGGCTAAGATCTCTGTGAAATGAAGAATTATATGCCCCCTAATTCTGTTCCATTGCCCAAAGGCATGACTGATTAGCCTGATGTCTGCTGAAGCCGCAGGTGTGGCTTATTCCTGGAGGGCCATGTATACGGCATTTGAGGAGCCCCCAGGGTTTTGCTCTTACTGATCATTAGTAGTCTTTCTCCGACCTGCCCTATAGCTCATAACAGATCCATATCTGTAAAGCATCATTCAAACATCACACACATTTTCATGAAGAACTTTTCTCAGGAGAGAAGGTAATGGCTTGAACACACCCAAAGGAATGAAGCATGGTGAACAATGCCTTGAAGAACAATGAGAGAGGCTCCAGGGAGAAAGGCAGAGGGCTTTTACCTCTAGTGCATTTTGTTTCATGAATTGTGCTTGGGCAAGATTTTATGCCTCCTACAACAAGCATTTATATTTGATTTCTAAGATATTTTTATTCTTGTTGGATGCAGGAACATAACTATAGAAGCCAATCTGGTGACAAGATAAGATGTCCTCAGTGTGCCTTAAATCTGGATATGGCTTTCTGGCTTGTGGTCCTGCTTTCCAAGATGCAATCTATAATAAATGCCAGGCAATTATGAGTAAATTGCTTTGTTCTGACAAATTTCTTGGTAAGTGACTGGCATTAATTTACACATTTTTTCTGATTATGTTTTTCTGAACTCAAACATCTGTTCTTGGGTCACTGCTTTTGTTGTTACACTCCTATATATAGATATACTGAAACCTGCAATGTTGTTTACAACATTACACTGAAGTCTGCCCCATTCTTCAAGGTCCTTAAATCCCAGGTCTCACAGAAATATCTAAGTAGATGTATGAAAGTTGACAACAGATTACCAGAGGAATATATTTTACTACATTTCATCATTTTTAACAGGACCTTACATGCCATGTATAGTCTATTTTGGATTGAATGCATTCAGCAGCATGATGCTTTTTCTTCTTTTTAAAATACACCTAACATATATCCTTCAACCACTATGCATTTCATTTATAGTGTATACCTATTGGGGTGTCCCAAGATATGATCCATTCTTTAATGTACATTAATGTAAATCACATGACATTTGTATTAACACATTAGGTTAGAGACTAGAAAAATGGCCAAGTGGTTGAGCTGCTTTTCCAGAAATTCTGGGTTCAATTTTCAAAACCCACATGGTGGCTAACAACTGATTAATTCCAACTCCACAGGATCGGATGTCCTCTTCTGGACTTTTCAGACACAAGACATGCAAGTGTTACACAAATATACATGCAGAAAAAACCCTCATGCACATAAAATTTTAAAGTATTAGGTAAAAATTATATAATCATGTACTTCAGTAATTTCTTCATAGAGGTTATCGTGTTAGCATAAATGTTTTAAATACCTCTCAAAGATAAGTGAATTGGGGAACACAAGGTCCTTCAGTTTATAGAGACCTTTGCAATGTAACTCTCAGGACCTCCCAAATGCATATAAAGGTGGAAGGAGATATTGACTTCACAAGGCTGTCCTCGGACCTCTACACACACACAATGCTATTCACATGCCCTGCCCCCCTCATATATACATGTCTACATAGAATATAAAGAAAGAAATGATTTTAAAGTGTAGAGAAATTCTAACAGATACAAAGAATCTTGAGGTGAGCTCAAGCTCGTCAAGAAGAGGCTTATGGTTGACCAGAAGGCTAGGGTATGAAGCAATGGTGGGGAATAGGGAGGGTTAAGACAAGCATACTCTCTAGTTACCAGTTTCTAAGCATTAGTTTTGTGTTATGCATCAAACATTGTTCCTATACACTAAAAACAGAGCAGTGTACTAAACCGTAGAAAATCTGCTGCTTAAATGGCGCCTACATCCTAGTGACTATGCGAACTTCTGGCTGCAAAGGGACCTGAATGCTCTTCCGAGAGGTTGACATTAATCTAATTGCATTAGATGCCACTGAGATTTTATTAAGTTTGCGAGTGAGCTGATCAGATACACATATTAGAACACCAACTTGGTGGCATTTTAACAGATGGACTGTGAGAAATGATGATAAATGAAACCATATTACAGCAGTCTGGGACAAAATTGAAGCAGCAGACGTTGCAAGCAGAGAGGAGAACAGGTGCTTTACAGGTAGGTCTATTGATTCAAGGACTAATAGAGCAGGAGCATATGAGAGTAAATTCACAAATTTGACATTTCTTGTTAAAGTCATTGAATCTTTCAATTTGGGGGATGTGGACAGAGTAATTATGGATTCCTTTTCTAGAGAATAAGGACAGGGTAGAAGTGGCAGGGTGTATGTTGAGGGAGCAACACAATTAAGTCTGGGACCCAGGATAAAAAATGGACCTCACACAGATGAGGAAATTGTACAAATACATAGAGATGTTGGTAAGGAAGAGGCAGAAACACAAGACTTATTTTTTAAAAGTGGAATAGTCATGGAATGTCATGGATTGGCTTGTGTCTAATAAAGGGTTTAATGATTATGTTCCGTGTACAGAACAAAGGCTGGTACTTAAGCAGATCATTTAAATGAAGACAGGTTCTTGTCTTTACTCTGCCTATTCTCCTCCTCTACCCCTGAAGTTGACTTCTCCCAGAATGCTCTTTGGTCATTCATAACCTTATTTCTAACAATCTCCAGCCTGGCAGTGCTACAAGACTAAACTTTTTGGATACTATTTTACTGTGGGATTTAGATTTCTGGCATAAAACAGACTACTTGAATCATAGAGGATTGAGGATTGTATTTATTTATTTATTTGTTTGTTTGTTTGTTTATTTGTGTGTTTGTTTAGCAACAGCAACTTCACATGGATAATAGATATGGACTAATGAAAGTGTGGTGTCACACTTTTCAAAAGTGCAAAGAAAGACACAGTTTTGTCTCTGTTCAACAGGAAGCTGGAGTATCACTCCACCTCCCCTTGCCCTGGAACTACTCAGGAATCAACCATGTGATGGAAGGCTAGATACGTGAAAATATCTATTTCTGAGTTAAACCAGCCTTAAAATTTTTAGAGTGTCTCATCTTCAGGTTGTACTCTGAATGTCACTGAGAATTTAGCTTCTAGCTTCTTGAAAGTATGAGCTTGTAAGCCGATCTGGTTTTTGACTGGGTGGCGATATGGTGGTTAGGTCTTTCTGTAGTTTCCACAGAAAACAGAATTGATGTTTCCATTATGATACAATGTCATAAATACAGGAATTTTCTGTTGCATTCTATGTTTCCATTCCCCTAGTGTTTGTCTGGCTCTACAGATTTTCTATGGTAAGCTATTTGGTGACTCAAGGGCCTATAATTTTGAGAATGACGGAGCTTTTCAGGATATAAACATTTCACACACATGTGTGTCAATAGGCCTGAGTGGTACAATTGTGAAGAAATCATTTTATCTTTCTTTTCCTTTTTGTTATTTTCTTCCTCCTTCCTTCCTTCCTTCATTTCTTTATTTTTTTCTTTTTTTTTTTTTTTTTTTTTTTTTTTTTTTGCTTTTTGTGTATTTTCCAGTCAGTGAATACATGTAAAGTGCCTGAAACCTATTTGAGGGATTTCCTATATAAAAATGATTCCATGAGAAGGAAATTGATAGTCCTAATTTCTGCAGAGTAGCAAGACAGTAGAAACTGTGATGATTTGCTGAGTTTTACTGTGGGGTAATCAGAAGTCATATCTATGGAAAAGACAGAGCAAGATTAAGACATAAATTGGATTAGATCAGAATATTTTCTATAAGTACTGCTTTTTTTTTTCTAGAACTTACACATTTAATACACAGAAGCTATGTGGTTGTCTTAAGTTATAAAAGTAATGGATACTCAAGAAATAGTAAGATTTTAATCTCAAGCCCAAACATATCTACATATCAACAGATATAGAGAAATATAGATAGATAGATAGATAGACAGATAGATAGACAGAGATAGATAGAGAGATAGAAATAAAGATAGGGATAAAAGTAGAGATATTCTCTGTACAAGGAACCAGAGTAGAAAGTAACCATAAAAACCATGGTTGATGGCAAAATTATTGCAAGCCATATTAATATAAATGTATAGTGTCAAGTTCACATTTATACAGAACTTATCCACACCACCATTTAATTAAAATGAAAAATAAATTAAATATGCTTCTGTGCAAGCAAAATGTAATGTTATGGGTTGCTTTGTTCTATGCTACTCACAACTGCTTTCCTTGATTTTTTTTTTTTTTTTTTTTGGTTTTGTTTTATTCCTTGTCTTCTATATCAAAGTCAATATGATCTGTTTCCCCTTGAAATTCCCACTCACCAATTGATGTCTTTATTTGCATACCTCATCATTGATGGGGTTCCTTTTCCTCACTGTTGAGACAATCATAATTATTTTTAAATTATTGGAGTCATATAACTGGAGATAATCAAATGAACTTAGGGTGGTGCATCAATAATTTATCAGGTTAGTATCACTGACCACTGAGAAACCAGGCACTGTACTGCAATACACCTCAGTATTGTCTTGCTTTAGGTAATACAATTTACTTTGGTCATACACTATACATGAAGCTAAATATTCAATGTGTTCATTCTTAAATAGGGAGAAAGATTAGGAACTGGGAAGAGCCAATAAAATTGTCTTAATCTACAGAAAGAAACATTAAAATGTACATTAAATCATGTGATAGAGACTTATTGAAAAAATATGGTATTTTAGAATCCAATTCTAAAGTAAAAGACTACAGATTTGCACCATGGTGGTATGAATATAAATGATTAAGTAGTTATTACTGGAATATAAGGCTACAACCACTAGCCCTTCCCCTTTTCCTGAACCAGGTAGTCCATGCACTGAAGAAAATAAAACCCACATTGAAATTCAGATCTGTGTACACTGTGAAGAAGTGCTAGCCAATCACCAATCTTATACTTCCATCTTCATCCTAAGCCCTGTACCAGTTCAAATTCACCTCTCACCAGTTCTGCATTGCTACCCTAGTCTTTGGGACTTAATTCTTCTCTAGCACCCCTGATCTGATCTTCTCCATTCTCCATGATGTGTTTCCTCATGAATTTACATCACTAGTTCTTCCACTGGAGAGTAGGGTTCAGGGATTTTGCAGCTGGCCAGAACCAAGTTTCCTCGAGTTTTCACATGATAATTCTGCTTCCTGATCATGAGATGACTATGACTTCCATAGCAGGCAAGAGACTGACATCTGATAAAAGTGGAGTGAACTGGTTGTTTGTGTGCTAATGTATGTGTGTGTGTGTGTGTGTGTGTGTGTGTGTGTGTGTGTGTGTGTTGTATGAATATGCATGAGCATGGGCAAGATGCGTAGTCCCTCCATGAACCAGATGATTGCTGATTTGGCTAGGCTTGCAAGCCAATGATCACTTGATTTCTGCCTTTTTCTGTCTGGCAATGATAGTATTAGAATTCCTAACAACCATGCAGAACTGAGGATTTGAAAGCAGGCTCTCTCTCTCTCTCTCTCTCTCTCTCTCTCTCTCTCTCTCTCTCTCTCTCTCTCTCTCCAAATTAATTCCATTCATTTACATCTCAAATGATATCCCACTTCTCTGGTACCCTGTTCACCAAACCTACCCCCTAAGTCTGCCCTCCCCACTTCCCTTTGCCTGTATGAGAGTGCTACCCCACCCAACCACACTCTCCTCCCCCACCACTCCAGCATCCTTCTACACTGGGGCATCCAGCCTCCAGGTAACCAAAGGCATCCCCACCTGTTGCTGTCAGGCAAGGCCATCCTCTGTTACATGAGTATCTGGAGCCAAGGATCCCTCCAGGTATACTTCTTGGTTGGTAGCCTAGACTGAGAGAATTGGGTAGTCAGGTCAACATTCCTCCAATGTGGTTTCCCTGCTCCTCTCTTCCTTCAGTCCTTCTGCCCGCTCCCCTCACCGCAGTTTCCCTGACCTCTGTCTGATGGTTGTCTCCAAGCATTCACATCTGAATTAGTCACCTGCTAACCTGACTTCAGGAATGGCCACATTAGTGTCCTGTTAGCAGGCACCTCTTGACCCCAGCAACAGTGCTGGGTTTGGTGTCTACAGACATGGTGGATTCCCAGGTGGGGAAGTACTTGGTTTGCCCTTTCTTCATTCTCTGCTCCTTTTTTGTCTCCATTCTTCTTTTGGACAGGAACATTTCTGGGTTAAAAACATTGAGATGGGTGTGTGTTTACATCGCTCGAACAGGATCCATTCCTATCTGCTGCAGGTCTCTGCAGGTTCTATCTCCCCCTTCTCTGTGTATTTTTGCTAAAGTTATCCTGGTTGGGTCCTGGGATCCTCATGTCTCCCTTGTATCTAGACCCCTATGATAGCTATGCCCAGCTCCTCATCCTCTCCACTAGATATACTGGTTCGATTTCCTGACCCTCCGTACTCCTCTCCTCCAGTTCCTGATGCTTCCATCCTAATTTTCTTCTCCTTTCCCCCTTCCTTTCCTCCTTTCCCTCTCTCTGCCACAATTGTTCTGTTCCCCCCTCAATGCAGGACTGAAACATCCATGCCCTGGCCTTCTGTTTTATGTGGGTTGCATTATGGGCAGGTTCTCAAGCTTACATAGCAAAACATTTCACACTGATCCATTACTCTAGTTGTAAACTACCTATTTTAAAATCACATTCTTGCCATAAGGGTTCACTTATTACCAAAGAACAAAAGTGTGTGAACCGACATGTACTGAGCATTAAGAAGATAATAAATATCACAGAATTATATCCAAATAGTATGCAATTGCTTCATGCTAACATGATATACTCTCTTTTCCAGTCTCCCTTGCTCTCTGTTTTATTGTCGTTCAATGGTCTCATATCTTTGCTTTTTTGTATAAATACTTCCTGTATTAATTCCCTCTATATTGACTCTGTATTAAATAATTTCAAAGACTTTCAAACTCAGCGTTTAAAAAAAAAATCCAGTTTGACTTGAATGTTATTCAAGACTTGCTTGACTCAAGTTCCTGGACAGAGACAAAGGAAGAGAGGGAGGAAAGGCTTTACAAGATATTGTCTTACTGGTCAGTGAGGTGATAATACACCTACAATCATGGCCAAGACAGAGGGTCTGAGTCCAGTTTAGTCCAAAAAGAAATACTGTCTTAAAATTTAAAAAAATAAGTGTTTAGGTTGGTCCCATGAGAAGCAGTTTGAACTTGAATAGGAAGGAAAATAGAAACAGAAACCCTCTCCCCATCTGGTTATGTGGTATCCCTGTGCAGCTGCTGAAGAGCAGGGAATGGGATAAGATAAGCTGTAAGAACACCAAGGCAGAAGCCCACATGTGGGGTGACACATGGCCAGGATGTGACCAGCTTGATTTATAGAGGCCCAGCACATGTGAAATTGAGAAAGGATCTTCGCAAGCTATGGCTTTAGATATTTGGGCACAGTCACTTCTATTTTTCATCTGCATCTTGGGTTTATAGATTTCACTTGAACCCCCCTTTGCAGTGTTTGAGGATACCAATTCCAGACCGAGAAAAGCAAACTCTCAGAGATTTAATTTGCTCTTCTCTCTTTTTCCCCTGCAACACAGGTAATCTCACTTATCCTTCTCCCTCCTTCTTTACACTCTGGGGAGTCCCCAAAGCAATTCAGCTGCTTCACTAGTCTGCTTTACACTGTAATTTGGATTGGCAAACACTGCACAGTTACAGACATTACCTAATATGTCTTTTCTTCTGCAACATCCCCCATCTATTTACTAATCATTTCAAATGTTTACAATTCAGTAAGAGGTCATAGAAATTTATTGATTTCTCTCTCTTTCTCCTTTCTTTTCCTCTGATTTTTCAGAATGTTTCTTCCAGGCTCTCATTATTTAATCTCCTACAGACTTGATTTTTTTTCAAGAGTCAAGGTACTTGAGTTTCTTGCCGGCACTTGCCTAGTTTTCAAGCACTTATGGTGAAGCCTCTTCTCATGGAGTTGCTGCCTGAGCTGCTGTCACAGCAGCAAAGAGAATGTCTAGATTCCTCTGTGGAAAGTAATTTGCTCCCCACCAGCAGCTCAGCATTGCAGCCACCGCAGAGCAAGCCCTGTGGGAGCAGGATGACATTAGCAGGGAGAGTGACACAGCAGTGTGAACTCCATCAAGGATGAAGACAACTCTTCCACAGAATTTTACTATAGGTCATGCTCAGGAAGAGGCCTGGTAAAACTTACCCAGGCTGTTGCTCTGGCCAATGGATCATATATCCCTTGTGGACCATGTACTATAATTGGTCTCCATGTGATTTTTCCTCTTAGATATTTTATTTATTTACTTTATATTCTTATTGCAGCCTTCCTCCCCATCTCCTTTCAGTTCCACCCTCATACCTCCCTCCTCTACTCCTCCCTCCCCTTCTTCTCAGAGAAGAGTTGCACCACTCCATAGGTACCAATCTGCCATGGCTCATCAAGTAACAGCTGGACTATGTGAATGCTCTTCCACCACAGCCAGACAACCAGTTCAAGTAGGGAAAAGGGACCCAAAGGTAGGCAACAGAGTTAGAGACAGCCCCTGCTCCACTTGTTAGCAGACTCACATGATGATCAAGCTGCATATTTGCAACATATATGTAGGGGTCCCATGCATGTTCTTTGTTTGGTGGTTCAGTTTCTGTGAGTGCCCCCCCAACCATAGGCCCATTTTATGTCTTCTTGTGTGTCTTTTACCCATCAAAATCCATCAATAGTTCCCCTAAATCTTTCCTATAGTTCCTCTGCACTGCCTATTGTTGACTGTGGGTCCCTGCATGTGTTTCCATCTGCTCCTGGATGAAGTTTCCCAGAAGACAATTATGCCTGTCTCTTGTATGCATGCACAGTATAATATTAGTAATAGTGTCAGATGTTGGCTCTTTTCCGTGGAGTGGGTGTCCAGATGTGGCAGTCATTGCTTGGACATTGCCTCATTCTCTGCTTCATTCTTTCTTTTAATGAGAATTTTCATTTCTGACCTCATGTATCAGAGTCCCCATTTGTTCCTTTTTATACATAGATGATAAAATTGCCTATACATGAGATTTTCCTTGGCAATATTCTAGCCAAAGTCTTTCTTTTTTGAGCTTGCCTTAGGAAAAATCTTCCCATAGTACAGAAAGAAAAATCTACCTATATGTTTTGAATTAATTTAAATATCTTTCTGCTATGAATTTTCCCATTTCCCACATTAAATATAGAGTTTCATAAGAAATTATCCACAAATATCAGAAAAAATGTTTTAGATATATTTATGTTTAATGAATAATTATAGTATTTATA
The DNA here is from genome assembly GCF_963924665.1 of Micromys minutus. Taxonomy (NCBI): domain Eukaryota; kingdom Metazoa; phylum Chordata; class Mammalia; order Rodentia; family Muridae; genus Micromys; species Micromys minutus. The sequence continues at coordinate 39,438,725 of NC_137979.1, read as the reverse complement.
AGTATAGATTTATCTGTTGAGTGACCTCATGGGTTTTATTTGGTAAATATCCACTTTTTGGTCACACAGAACTTTACTATATTGATTTGATACAATGATCTAGATACTATCTTCTCAGACAATTAATGCTGAATGCCCAGTCTGAAAAACTTTTTTCAATTTGCTATTCCTTAATTATCCTGATGTGTTTAGTATGCTTCATGCTTATTGTGACATATCAGATGTGAGAGATGCATGTTAACAAGAAAATGAATATCATATCTGGGCCCTTTGAAATACAAAAGCTTCTCAGTCCAGATACCTGTGCATTTAAAATAAGACCTTGTTTGTAAGACTGGTACTGTAGACATCACCCTCTGCCCATAGGATGTGGATAAATTAAGTTGGTGCTGACTGTGGATGTTCTTTCCTTATGGCCAGATTTTGGAGTACCACAAGGTGATACACAGACTTTGGTCAGGGGTTGGGGACAAATGTCAGTAGTTGTAAACACAGATGCAATCTGTGATACTTTCTTTCTTTATATAAGGTAATGAAATTTTTGTCAAATCAGTATTTCCCTTACAATATCTTACTTCTTCCTTTTATGCAAACTTCTCAATCCCAAGTTTTGAGGTGCTTCTATAACAATAGCCTTTCATTCTCACACTCAGATTTGATGCTCCTTATTTAATGGTACAGCATTTGGAACCCAGAGACTTGTACTTGCTTGGCGAGCGTTGTTTCACTGACCTTCATTATTGCCCCTGTTTTTATAGTTATTCTGTGTCAGGATCTTACTGTGTTGCCTAGACAGGCCTTAAATTCACTAATAGCTGAGGCATGCATCACAAACTTGCGATCCTCCTCTCTCTGTCTCATGATTGTTAAAATTACAGTTATATATCACCAAATTGCTGCTTTTGGTCTTTCCAGAATAAAAGTATTTACTCAGCAAATAAAAACCACTGGGTATGTTTATATTTATTAATATATATATGGCAATGATGTGGTGGATAGAATTACAACCATCACCGAATTCATGCTTTCATAAAAAATGTTGGTACTGGTGAGATGCCTCTGCTAGTAGAATATCTGGCATGCAAGCGTAAGGACCTGAGTTCATATCTCTAGCACTGGGTTACAGTGTATGCTGAGGGGTACTTCTCCGGTAGCTGGTCAGTAGTGTTTCAGAGACTCACTCAAAAACAATGACCTATTGCCTTTGATCTTGATTGACTAATAGAGCTTGAATGTATTACATGGCTGCTGAAGACACCAAACTTTGGGCACAGAATATAGAGAAACCAAGTTGTTACTAACTAGGAATGCTTCCCTTGATGGTTAACTTTTATTGTACCCAGATATGCTGCACTTGCTTCATGGGAGGGAAAATACATTGACAGTTTTATCTAGATATAAGCCCTGTGAGATAAAATAATAACCATCATAAGAAAATATGCCATTGGGTTCAATCCTGACCTCGGTGTTTGGATCTTAACCAGCAGTTTTCTGCTCTTTTAAAAATGTATAATCCATGGAAAGAAACATACGCATCGTACTGTATTTAGATCTAATTCAGATCCCAGGGTGGAGAAGTACATTGGTCCCAAAGGTGAACTTACTATGATTATCCTGCTTAATGAACATCACATACAACTACACTCTAAATCTGTTTTTTCATATTTGCCTACTAATTTGCTTACTAATGTAGCATTCAGAATTTTTACAGAAGTAATGGAAGGAAGAACAAAAGCACATAAGAGATAACTTTTTAACTATTTTATATTTGAAGTTATAAAACAAATTGTTTTGAGTAAGAGATATTCTATGGTTCAACCTTCATCACCTTTGTTATACATTATCATTAGACAAACTATCTACTGGATATGATGTAAATGTTGTACTCATGAGATCAAGGCAGCTCTGGGTAACTGTACGAGGCTAGCCTGGCACCATTCCCTCCTGGATATGTGAATGACTAGGGGGGTTTCATTGCCTCCTAAGGAATTTTTGACAGTTAAGACTTTCCTATAAAAGACCCATTTTCTTCACTGTCATAGCGAACAATCAGTTGCCTGTGGTCCAATATATAATTCTTCCATACTCAACAAAGTGACCATAATTAACTCAGTGACTCAGAAAAGAAAAGCTAATAATATAAAAGTAAAGAAATATTAGAGTAGTTTGGAAGAAGGTTCAAATGAACTGAGTGGGTAATAAGAGGGAAAAAAGGAAGTGTGTCTGAAGAAAACATGCATTGTCTTAGTCAGGGTTTCTATTCTTATACACAAACATCATGACCAAGAAATAAGTTGGGAAGAAAAGGGTTTATTCAGCTTACACTTCCATATCACTGTTCATCACCAGAGGAAGTCAGGACTAGAACTCAAGCAGGTCAGAAAGCAGGAATTAATGCAGAAGCCATGGAGGGATGTTACTTACTGGCTTGCTCCCCCTGGCTTGCTCAGCCTGCTTTCTTATAGAACCCAGGTCTACCAGCCCAGGGATGGCAACACCCACAATGGGCTGGACCCTCTCCCCTTGATCACTAATTGAGAAAATGACTTACAGCTAGATTTCATGGAGGCATTTCCCCAACTGAGGCTCCTTTCTCTGTGACTAACATCAGCTTGTGTCAAGTTGACACAAAAACAGCCAGTACATGCATGAATATAAAATACCCAAGAATAAACAATAGTGAAGAAGAAAAAGAAGATGAAAGAACACAGTTTCTTATCCTTAAGGAAGAGAGAGGGGTGGAAGAGTGGTACTATATTATTTTGGGGACTTGGTATTATGTATACCTAGTTCTCAGGGTGATATTCAGATCTCTGGGGAAGTTCTGTAGAAAGCCTTGGCTCTTGTTTACATTACAGTTCATGTTTGCTATCTGTTGTTAGCTCAAATGATGCAGGAGTTAGAGTCAGCAGTGTAATCTAGTTGAGACAGGCAGGGTGCAGTTCCAAGGGTTTGTCTCCTTGTGGACCTAGACCATACATGGTGTGGTTTGGAACAATTGTTTCCTCATAGTGAAATTGTTTATTGAGCTTCAATATTGTACACATCAATACTTCTTGAAATGCAAAATACTTTGATTCAAGACCTCAGTGCATGTAAATAAAATTTGCTCTCCCTAGAGGTAAGCATTTGGAAAAGACACAAAACAAAACAACAGGAAACAAAACAAAACACCAACAGAACAATGACAAAATTCCAAAATAAATAGCAACAACAAACAAAACAAAAATTCCCCCAAAACAAGTAACAAAACAAAACAAACAAACAAAACCCACAACTCCTTAGGTACTTTTCAATATCCATGTAAATTCTCATGTTTTATTCACATTTCATCCTTCTTATAGCACCATGGACCAGAAGTGATTAATCTCACTTTAGAGAAAAGGAAAAGGATTGTGAAATGCATATAAACCTACATGCTGAGAATTTCTCCTAGTAGGTTTGTTTGACTCTAGGTGACCCTGGTATAAATCAGTGCAGGTTGGCATCCAAATGACTGTCACATAGGTGAAGAGAATACAAAAATCTTACTAACTGCATTGAGGACTAAGTTGAAGAAATAGGAAAGTGAGGATACGAGGCAGCCTGTCAAGTGCTATAAACTTCTTTGAAAATGACTAATTCTTACCTACCATCTGCCATCTCCTCTGTCACTCAAAAAAGATGAAGGCACTCAATTGCACCAATTTTATCAAAGCCATGAAGAATTATGTATTATTCTACGGCACAGTAAAAAGTTAATTTATCATTGCCTGTATCACTTCCCTCTTGGCTCTGGTGCAAAATCAGTAAAAAGTATTTTGTCTTTGCTATTGTGTCTCTCATAAAGTCTTCTTTGGCAGGCAATAAATTTTGCCACCCAATCTTTATGAAAGAGGTACTTTCTTAAAGTTCAACATCCAGAATTGGAAGGTAAGGCTCAGTGTCATAGTTACTATTCTATTGTGAAAAGACACCATAAACAAGGCAACTTATGAAAGAAAGAATCAATTTGAATTTCCCAGTTCCAAAAGGGTTAGATAAAGTTAGAGCCCATGACCATCTTGGTGGGTCACATGAAAGCAGACAGGCAAGTATGGTGCTAAAGCAGTTGCCGAGAGCTTACTTCTGGAGCTACAAACATGAGGCACAGATAGCCAACTGGGAGCAAGATGGGCATTCGAAACCTTAAAGTCTGGTCCCAGTAGCACATCTTCACTAACAAAATATGCTTTTATACGTTTTCCAAACAACTTCAACATCTAGGGACCAAGCATTCAAAGATATGTGCCTTGGGATGGGGGATGTAGTGATGATGGTGCTGGAACTGGTATTCTGTGTGAGTAAACATAATAAATAAGAAAGTATTACCATAGATATTTATATAATATTCTTATTTTTTTTAATTGGCTTGGAAAAAAACCACACATGTTGTTCTTAAGTTTTATACTGTTGAGCTAGAAGGAATAGATGAATTACTAGAGAATATCAGAAAGAAAATTTTATGCTGAATGTAATGTGGAAAGTTCAGAAAGACAAAAAAAAAGGAAAAGAAAGAAGAGGCAAAAACAAAACAGAAAAAAAAGATGTAAATGAGAAACATGGAATCAGTGAGCATTTGACCATCCCTGTGATATATATTCTGATTTTAATGTAAATGTCTGCTCCATCCTCAAAGCTTGTTGGACTGTAGTTGCTGGTCATATTATAAGAAATCATAGAAACTTTGGAAAGCAGAGCCCACTTGGAGGTAGTAGGTTACATGTATTGGACCCCTGGCAGTAAAGTTTTCCTAGCTACCTTTATCACTGAGTTTTCTGTCTATAAAGAAAGGAACAACTCTCATCTGCCAGATGCTGCTTCAAACCAAACACATAAAGTTATAAAGTTAAGAAGCCATAAACCCAAATCAGTGCTTCTTTAAGTCTCATCAATAAGAGATTTGGTCACAGAAATAAAAAGTAAATAATCAATACTCTAAGGGTAAGATGCATGAACTCAGATTTTAGGTTTGTTTGAGAAGCATATGTGATATGCTGATAGTAAAACACAACCTGCAAGCAATATTCTTTATAAGCACATGCGTGTGTTTGTTGAAATGCAATTATATCTATTTCTCCTATCCATTTCTTCCCTTTAACTATTTCTAGCAACCCTCTTTTGAACCTCTTCCACACATCTGCACTCTGAAATTGAAAGCCTTATCTCTCTCTCTCTCTCTCTCTCTCTCTCTCTCTCTCTCTCTCTCTCTCTCTCTCTCTCTCTCTCTCTCCTCTCCCTCTCCCTCTCCCTCTCCCTCTCCCTCCCTCCCTCCCTCCCTCCCTCCCTCCTCTCTCTCTCTCTCTCTCTCTCTCTCTCTCTCTCTCTCTCTCTCTCTCTCTCTCTCTCTCAGATATTCATTATATTTACATTTCAAACGTTATCCCCCTTTCCACCACTTCCACCCCCCCACCCTTCCCTTTCTTCAATGAAGATGCTCCCTCTCCCAATAACTCTCTCTCCAACTTGGCAACTTGGCATTCCCTTATACTGGGAAAATGAGACTTCACTGAAACAAAGGCCTCTCCTCCCATTGTTGTCAGACAATGCTATCCTCTGCTACATAAGCAACTGGAGCCATGGGTCTCCACTGGTTGATGTTTAAGTCCCTCGGAATTCTGGAGGGTTGGTTGATATTGTAGTTTTTAACATGAGGTTGCAAAACTTTTCAGCTCCCTCAGTCCTTTGCCTAGCTTATTCATTAGGGTCCCTGTGTTCAGTCCAAGGGTTAGATGCAAGCATCCTCAATTATATCTCTATGACTCTGGCATAGCCTCTTACTGGCAGCAGCAATAGTGCTTGGATTTGGTGACTGCATATGCGATGGATCCCCAGTTGAGGCAGTCCTTTAATGATCTTTTCTTTAATCTCTTCTCCTTTATTTGTTCCTATGTTTCCCCCTGTGAGGGTTTGTTCTCCCTTCTAAGAAGGACTGAGGCATCTGCATTTTATCTTTTCTTCTTTTTGAGCTTCATACAGTCTGTAAATTGTTTCTTGGGTATTCAGAGTTCTTTGGGCTAGGTAGTGTCTGCTTATCACTGAGTGCATACCATGTGTGTTCTTTTGTGACTGGGTTACCTAATTTAGAATGTTAGTTTATATTTCCATTCACGTTCCTAGGAATTTTATGAAAATATTTTTCATGAAAAAGTCGTTGTTTTTAATAGCTAAGTAGTACTCCATTGTGTATATGTACCACAACATGCTTTCCATTCCACTGTTAAAGGGAATCTGGGTTCTTTCAAGTTTCTGACTATTATAAATAAGGCTACTATGAACATGTTGGAGCAGGTTTCTTTGTTATATTTTGGGTCATCTTTTGGGTATACACTCAGGAGTGGAATAGCTGGGTCCTCAGGGAGTACTATGTCTAATTTTCTGAAGAACAGCAAGACTTATTTCCATAGTGATTGTAGCAGTTTGAAATCTCACTGACAATGGAGGAGTGTTCCTTTTTCTCCAAAACCTCCCCAGCACTGGCTATTACCTGAGTTTTTGATCTTAGCCATTCTAACTGATTTGAGGTGGAAAGTCTGTGCTATTTTGATTTGCACGTACTGATACCTAGGGATGTAGAGCATTTCTTTAGGTGCTTCTCAGACAGTTGGTATTCCTCAGCTGAGATTTTTTAAGCTCTGTACCCCATTTTTAAATAGTATTAGTTGATTCTCTGAAGTCTAATATCTTGAGGTCTTTGTATACATTGGATATTAGCTCCCTACTAGATGTAAAGATCATTTCACTATCTTTTGGTTGCTGATTTGTCCTCTTGATAGTTTCCTTAGCCATACAGAAACTTTGCAGTTTTATGAGGTCCCATTTGTCGACTCTTGATTTAAAGCATAAGTCATTAGTGTTTTCTTTAGGGAAATCTCCCCTGTACCCATGTGTTCTAAGCTTTTCCCTACTTTTTCTTCTGTTAGTTTTAGTGTACCTGGTTTTATGTGTAGGTCTTTGATCCACTTGAACTTGAAAATTGTACAGGAAGATAAGAAAGGGTCTATTTTCATTCTTCTGCATGCTGAGTGCCAGTTGAACCAGCACCATTTAAGATGCTGTCCTTTATCCACTGACTGTGTTTAGATCCTTTATCAAAGTTCAAGTGACCATAGGTGTGTGGGGGTTCATTTCTAGACCTTCACTTCTGTTCCATTGGTCTATCTACCTGTCTCAGTATCAATGTTGTCTGGTTTTATCATGATTGATCTCTAATACTGCTTGAATTCAGGGATGCTGCTTCCCCTGGAAGTTCTTTTATTGTTGAGAATATTTTTCCCTATCCTAGGTTTTTGGTTATTACAAATGAATTTGCAAATTGCTCTCTGTAACTCTATAAAGAATTGAGTTGGAATTTTGATGGGGCTTGTATTGAATCTGTAGACTGATTTTGGCAAGATGACTATTTTTGCTATGCTGATCCTTCCAATGCATGAGGATGGAAGATCTTTACATCTTCTGAGATCTTCTTCAATTTTCCTCTTCAGAGATTTATAGTTCTTGTCATACAGATCATTCACTTGCTTGGTTAGGGTCACACCAAGGTACTTTATATTATTTGTGACTATTGTGAAGGTGTTGTTGGTTGATTCTACAACTTCTTTCTCCAGCTCCATCTTGATTTCTCCTTGAATCTCCCTTTCTTTCTTCCTATTTTGTTTTTATTGTCTTTACTGCCTATCTCTCTACTGTCTGATAATGTATTATCATAACATCAACTCACACTGTCTCCCCTTTTCTTTCTGGTTTTGTTAATTTGGATCCTTTTTGTGTTCCCTCTAGTTAGTCTGGCTAAAGGTTTATCAATCTTGTTGATTTTCTGAAAAAAAAAAAAAAACAGGTCTTGGTTTTGTTGATACTTTATATAATTCTTTTTATTTCTACTTGGTTAATTTCAGCTCTGAGTTTGATCATTTCCTGCTGTCTACTGCTATTTTTCATGTGTGTGTGTGTGTGTGTTTATGTGCGTGTATGTGTGGGTATATATATATAAAACCTGCTGAGTCTTTGTGTGTGTGTGTGTGTGTGTGTGTGTGTATGTGTGTGTGTGTGTATTTAGGCTTTCAAAGCTGACCTACTCTGCATTGAACACCCAATAATGTAGCTCTTTTTGGGAGAAGCAAATTCTCTTCTCTGTAGTCATTTGTTTGTTTCTTTGTTTGTTGCCTAGGTGTGAGATACTGCAGAATTTTCTCTCTTCCACATTATCATGTCCATTAATATTGCTGTTGATACTGTCTTATTTATGCAGTCACTTCTAGAAGGAACTGTTTTATCATCATTCTTTGCAATTAGCTGGCCTCCGTGTTTCATTTGTTGTTCTATTATACTTTATCACAATTAGCATCTCTTGTAAGATGTTGATACTATAATAATGACAGAAGGAAAGGAAGAACAGACAAGAAGAAGAGCTGGGAGAGGGCAGGCAGGGTGAAAGGGGAAATAAAGTAATAAACCAGTAGAAAGGGGGAATATAATTCTGTACTAATGATAGCTGGTGAATTATTCCTAAATGAACCAGGAGCTCAAATAGCATGACTATATTATTAAAATGCTTTCTTCCCAACTCATTCCCTCAAAGCAAGGGACTCCACAGAATCAGCTCCACAGGTAATTCTGGAGCATTGTTTAGTGAGAAAAAATCAATATTGCTCAGTCAATCATATTTCAGGCCACTGCAAAGCTATGTTCTCTGTAATAAAGTAGGTCATCTTCTTCACAATGAGACAAGGCAAGTAGTCTTGGGTGGAGATAAGAAACAGTAATACACTGCAGTGTTTAGACCAATCAATGTACCTCTCTAACTCTAAAGCCACCAAATAAACAATTGATACCCTGCAGGCCCAGCACTTAAGGAAGCTCCAGGCAGCTACCAGGCCAGCCATTTATTTCCATTTCCAGATCCCTTCAGAACATCATTAACACTAGGGAAGCATTAAGACTGCAAGCGGGACAGATTCACATCTGCCCGGGTAACTGTGAGAGCTAATCTGTTTAGAACACCAGAGAGCTGCTTAGCTTTTCTCTTTTGCTGATGGCATCACCCTTACCAGATTGACTCTAAAGATCATTGCCAGAGGGCTTGCTTCTGCTTTGTTCTTCTCCATGGGAAAACTTTCATGTTTCCCTAAAGAGAACTGGCAGATATGGACTCTGTATTACACGTGCAGCTGATGCATTTTAAGTCATTTATGTTTCTCATAAAAAGTGGGAAGCATGCTAACAATGCACCTTACAAGACAGACCCACAAAGTGACAGTCTAAATTGTGTTTAATGACTTCTTATATCTGTACTTAAATGGACTATTCTATATTGTTCTTGTGTCTCCTAAAGATAAATGTTTGGGATAAATAATGAAATGTAGTTTTTTTTTTTTTTTTTTATTTTGCTTATATTGTCAAGCTTTGTAAATCTTTTATCAGCTGTCAGAGCAAATTTATTACCAAAGATGTCTATATCTTTCTGTAATCCAGAAGGGAAATTCCTGGTGATGGGTTTTATTTTGCCCTGATATAGACTAAACATTGAACACAATTAGGATGCAGAAGCAGATTTGGCACTATGAAACCTCCAACTGCCATCCATTATGCAGTAATGAATCAAAACAGATTGTCTGAAACTGCAACACTTGAAACTTCCCTTTAGTCACATAACCAAAACTTCAGGCAGAAAAGAGCTATCACATCTGGAACTATAGATGCACATGTTTGAAAATTAAAAGAAAAAAAAAAAAAGCAGTGTCTTCCAGGAAAAGCAGCAAACCAGGTTTTGTTTTCGCATATGACTTTTGTTTAAATCATACAAAAATAGTTTTCAAAATTCAATGAAAAAACACAAAACATAAAAACACCACTGTTTTTTTTTAAAGAAAATATCGCTATCTTCCTCTTTGTAGTCTGAGGAATAATGCTCCAGAATTTCTAACAGGGATTATAGTTTGCATAATCCAAGTTCATTTAAATTAAAACAATTTCATGCGTTTCAAAATTAAAATATCTTAAACAATATATCTACTATCATAGATTCATAGATACCCATTTTATATCCGTAATCATCACAAAAATATTTTGTAATTAGATAATTTGTAGACATATTCTGTCTATTTGTGCTCAATGAAACATAATTTTTTAAAATGCAAACTGGTAAAAGTATTTAGAACATTCATATATATGTAAATACTCAGGAAGAAATGTTTTGTAGAAGGTATAATATATATATACATATATATATATATAATTTTAACATATTAAATCGATAGTATAACAAATATACAATATGATATGAACTCTTGAAATATAATTGTTGCTGTAGAATTGTAATTTAGTTTATTGTCATCAAAATATGATCTGTGGGATAAGTCCATCCTGCTACCTGCTTTGATTAAGTTTTATTATGACCCATTCATTTACATTTTGTCAGTGTTTGGTTTTGTGTTATAAAATTGAGCCAAGTAGTTGCTGCAGAGACTATATGGCTGACAACATTGGGTACATTTATGATATAGCCTTTCGAGAGGGAGAACATGCCAGGTCTCATTGTGGGTGGGTTTAATAGGCAAATGGATACAAAGTCCTGCTTTGATGAGCACCCATTATGTGTTAGTTTATTTGTGTCTCAGTTTCTTCTTCTCTCTCACCCCTCTTATTTTGTTACTTTGGTATAGAGCTGGGTATGGTCTTAAGTGTCTGATGCTCCTATTTCCTGCTCCCCATGCTGAGATTACCAAGATTCACTAAGATTTTTAAGATTTATAAACCAAATTATGCAGTGTTGGGATCAAAATCAGGATTTCATGCAATAATCTCTTAACTGATTTACAGTGCTAGACTATTCTCATTTCTAAAATGAAAAAAAAGTAACTATATTGACGAACTGGGATTAATTCACTACATAAACCATTATCACCATGACTGTATGTCCTAAAATGTAGATAACTTGATCTGCAGTTAGCATGTTCTTTTGAGAATCACTACTTAAACTTTAGAAATTCCCAATTAAAGTACAGATTTTCACTTTTAGTTATTATTGGATTATTACAGTTAATTGTGTGGGTGTGTCTTTCATTTAAGGTTTCTATTAGTGTGATGAAACATCACGATGAAAAGCAACATGAGGACAAAGGAGGGTGTTCTACCTTATTGTTCCATGTCATTTTTCCTTTTTGAAGGAAGTCTGGGCATGAAATGAGACAGAATAAGGACTTGGAGGCAAGGGCTGATGCAGAGGCCACGGAGGCATGCTACTCAATGCCTGCTTTCTTATAGACTTTCAGATCGTCAGGGATGGGACCATCCACAATGCTCAGGGCTCTCCCACATGAATATTAAGAAAGCAACTTTGCAACCTTGTCTGAATGGAGCCTAGTCATATGGAGGTATTTTGTCAATTGAGGATTCTTCATCTCAAATAGCTATAACTTGCATCAAGTTAGCACAAAGTTGGCCAACACATCATGCACACATGGAAGTCAGAGGATCCCACTCATCTGTAGGAGTTAATGTCCTTCTTCTAGCAATTGGGCCTCAGGTTCAACAAGGACTTGTAACAATAGAGTCATCTTGGCCATCCTTCAGCTATATAATTCTTTTTTAGAATTTCAGATTTAGAAGCTGGTATGGATTTATATATGATGACTGGCTAGGGAAAATGTAATTAGACTGAGTCATCTACTCCATCAGCTAGAGCCCACAAAGGGGAATGTACTACATTACATAATTTTACAAAGTAAGTTCACCCAAGAGTTTAGTTAAGTGTTGTAAATGGAAAAAGTAAAACACTGAATACCATTTTAAGTAACAATTGATCCTTATGTTAGGCAGATCTCTCTTTCCCTGGGATCTATTTTCTTTTTGTATTAAAAACAGAAGTTATAAAAATGCAATATATTTAGATTGATCATTACTCTTTCTTCTATAGTGTTTCTGACATGGCCACTTCCCCATCTACCAAATTTACACCCTTTCTGTCTTTTTTCTAATGCACAATTATTAATGATAACAATAAACAAATTATAAAACAAAAACATACCAGAATAAAACAAAACAAACAGAAAAAAGAGCCAAGCAAATGGCTCAGAAACTCATACAAATGCAGACACATGCATCTGCATACAGAAAAATACCATAAAAACTTCAAACAGGAAATCATAGTAAATGCACAAAGGACCTGTAAGTAAAAAATTAATAAAACTCCATATAAAAAATGATGGTACAAAGAACTTTTAAAAATGTCATTGACTTAGTTTTTTGTTGGCCATCTCCTGCAGGGTCTTTGGTTTGCATACCCAGAGATAGTTTTCACTGAAGAAAATTCTTTTCATTTTCAAGAAGCTATCAATTATAGATCACTTCTGGGTTAGAGATATGAGCTTGTGCCCACTTCCCATCTCAGCCCTGAAATTGTATCTAGCTTGAGCTATGTAGGCCCTGTGCATGCTGACAAAGTTTCTGTGAGTCCATATGTGCATTAGTCCTACTGTGTCTAGAAAGCCTTACTTCCTTGGTATTTTCCATATGCTCTTATAATCTTTCTGTCACCTCTTTTGTAGGCTATTCTTACCCTTGAGGGGAAGCTTTTGATGGACACAGCCTAGTTCAGATTAAATGTTCCAAGGTCTCTTCATTTCTACATATTGTCTAGTTGTGAGTCTCCATATTCCTTTCTGTATACTGTAGAAGAAATCTTCATTATTGAAGGCTGAGTGAGGCATTGCTCTATAGATATAGCAGCATGCCATTAGGAGGCATTTTATGGGAACATTCCTTTAGAATTGTAGTATTTGTACTAACTTGTAGTATTTCTTTTTCTTCTCTAGGTCCTTGACCTATGTAGACTCACGTTCTTGGCTACCTGAGCAGTGTCAGGGATAAATTGCATCTCATGTAGTGGGCCTTAAGTTCAGTCAGTTATTGGTTGGTTACTTCCACAACCTTGCACCAACATTGCACTACTGTCTTATAGATAGGCTATCACTGTAGATCTAAAAGTATGAAACTGCTTCAGGGTTTACCTTCCTCTTTTGGCAGTGTTGGAACACCTTTGATACTATAATAGTTAGCAGGGGTGAGGGTTTTGGTAGGCACTAGCTAGACTTCTGTGTGTTTAATGAGTTGTGGAAATATTGTCTTCAGTAATAAAGATTTACCATCAGTTTGTGGAGATCAATCAATAATCTGGGTTGTTTGGGAGTTCCTAAAGGGACCCTTTGGTCAACAACTGAATTAAATGTAACCAATCCTTGCCCTGGCAGCTCCATTTCATTATGTGAGATGTCTAGTTGGCAGTTTTCTATAGTGGAGCACTTTTACTTCAGACTTTAGTAACAACCATTTTCTCCTCTGACACCCCATACTATGTCTGGATTCCTACAATACTTTCTGCCTGGTATGACTTTTCTCATTTTCATTAAATAGACTGTAAATTTTTTTCAACATGTATTTATTAAGATTTTCTATTAATTACCTGCATAATAACATACTTTCTGTATATTCTCATTATATTATGTGAAATCTTCAATCTTATCACTGAAAATATCATTATTTATTCTTATGGGCATAACAACTGGTTGAAAAAGATTATCAAGTTAAGGTTCCAGTGCTGTTAAGGGAGAACATGACCAAGGCAAGTCATTCAAAGAAAAATATTGAGTTGGGTCTTGCTTACAGTTTCAGAGGTTTAGTGTATTATCATCATAGTGGAAAGCATAACATCATGCAGACAGATTTGGTGCCAGAGGAGCCAAGTCTTCTACATCTTGATCCGAAGGCAGCCATGAGAAGAAGCCTTTATTCCAAAGCCAGGAGGAAGTGCTCATACCACACTGGGTAGGGCTTCAATAACTGAAAGTTCAAAGCATACAAGATAACACACTATCTTTAGCAAGGCTCTGACAAGACCACATCTTCTAATAGTGCCATTCTCTATGGCCAAACATTCAAACACATGAATCTCTTAGAACAAAACCTATTTAAACCACCACATCAGGCATAAGGCTTATCTTTGTTTTGCATTCAAATTTTAATACCCAAAGACAATGTCTACCATGGCATGTGTCCACCAGATATTTGCAGAAAGAGTAAATAGGTACCCATTTGTTTTGTTTTGTACTTTGCAATTAAACAGTCAAGTTTAAGAAACAGGTGGGACTATAAATGGTAATCACAGAATATGTTAAGTTACCTACTGAAAATGCAAGACAGCTACCCTTTGTTATAGCCTAAGAGATGCCAGGGGAACCGCAATGATGGAGCACAATGAGTTGGGAAGTACTCACTTCCACAAATTTATGCTATGGTGTCAGGATAGGAAAGGTCTTGGGAGTTAATTTGTGTACTTATGCACTATTTAAGTTCTTGGTGATAATGGCTTTCTAATTAACTCCCTTAGTTTCCTTCATGGCTACCTGGGCTACAACTCCTTAAACAACCTTGAGCCTTTTTAATTTGATTCAGTTCACTTCTTTAGAGTTCTAGAAATGTCATGCTCAGTAGAGCTGTAAATCCTGGAGCAAACAATCCCCTGGATGACCAGGGTAATTACATCTACATTCCTCTTCTGTAGCTTCTCCTGTGCAAGCCAGTGGAGAATTAGGTTGTACTAGGCAAATTTCATCAACATTTGCATAGAAATTAACTTTCTGTTCACTTTTTCAAAAATATGATCAAAGACAAATTTTTCTGTAGAAGGTAGCCACAACAAAGGGTACAATATAAGAAGTTAATTTTAGTTTTTATTTGTATGTACCTAGTGCTGTGGTTGACACACTTACATGTATCACTAAATATTATCCAGAAAAGGTTCTTAATATAAAGTTTATTATTTTTATTACAAAATAGAGACCCTGTAGTCAGGAAAATTAGACTAACTTAATCCCTAAAGGGGGATTTTTTCTTATTTTATATTTCTGTATTGAAATATCACCTTAAACCCTGCAAATATATGCAATTATGAATTTTCAATTGAAAAATTAATAATTAATTAAAACAAATTATGAAAGACCAAGCCAAAATAGATAAGTACAAAATCTAGTATTTAAAAAAACTCAGAGACTCAAAAACATAATTTACTGTGTCTAATACAGCTGAACAGGCAAACCCTGCAAAACAGGGAATTATAATACATTAACAGGAGGAAAATGTGATAATACACATAAATGACAAAAACAGTGACATGAACAGACAAGAAGACTGAGTGAGGTGGTACGCTCAGGTTCAGCAAAGGCACGTAATCATCAAGAATTGTGCGTGGAATGGGACGAAAAGAAAATCAAGTGAAGAGTCACTGAAAGGTTAGGAGTGGGTAGAGGGTGAGGATTATAATAGTACAAGTATCTAGGCATTCCTATGCAAGAATGTTTTACAATTTTTATTGGATATTCTCTGTATTTTCATTTCAAATGCTCTCCCCTTTCCCCCATGCCCATCCACCCTCCTACTCCACTTCTTTCCATGAAGGTGCTCCCTCTCTCAACCACCCTATCTACTTCAGCACTTTGGTATTTATCTAAAATGGGGAAACACACTTGTGACCAAAGGCCATTTTGCCCTCTTAATGGTGTCCTTAGACTTAAAGAAACTTTGCAATTTCATAAGGTCCCATTTGTTGATTCTTGATCTTAGAGCATAAACCATTGGTGTTTTGTTCAGGAAAATTTCCCCTGTGCCTATGTATTCTAAGCTTTTCCCCACTTTCTCCTCTATTAGATTCAGTATACCTGGTTTTATGTGGAGATCTTTGATCCACTTAGACTTGAGCTTTGTACAAGGAGATAAGAAAGGATCAATTTGCATTCTTTTGCATTCTGAGTGCCAGTTGAACCAAAACCATTTGTTGAAGATGCTGTCCTTTACCATTGAAATTTTTTAGCTCTTTTGTCAAAGATTAAGTGACCAGAGGTGTGTGGTTCATTCCTAGGTCTTCAAATCTCTTCCATTGTTCTACCTGCCTATCTCTGTACCAATACCATGCAGTTTTTCTCACGATTGATCTGTAATATAGCTGGAGGTCAGAGACAGTGATTTTCCCCCTCCAGAAGTTCTTTTATTGAGAATAGTTTTCCCTATCCTTGGTGTTTTGTTATTCCAAAAGAATTTGCAAATTGCCCTTTTTAACTCTATGAACAATTGAGTTGGAATATTGATGGGGATTGCATTGAATCTGTAGGTTGATTTTGGCAAGATTGCTATTTTTAATATTTTTGTCCTTCCAATCCATGAGCATGTGAGTCCTTTCCATCTTCTGAGATCTTCTTCAATTTCCTTCTTCAGAGACTTGAAGCTTTTATTATACAAATATTTCATTTGATTGGTTAGATCACACTAAGGTATTTAATATTGTTTGTGACTATTGTGAAGGGTGTCATGTTTCTAATTTCGATCTCAGCCTGGCTATCCTTTGAGTAGAGGAAGGCTATTGGTTTGATTGAGTTAACTTCATATCCAGCTTCGTTGCTGAAGTTGTTTATCAGCTGTGGGAGTCCTCTGGTAAAAATATCATCTGCAAATAGTGATATTTTGACTTCTTCCTTTCCAATTTATATTCCTTTGACTTCTTTTTGCTGTCCAATTGCTATGGCTAGGACTTCCAGTACTATGTTGCATAGGTAAGAAAAAAGTGGGCAGCCTTGCATGGTCCCTGATTTAGTTGGATTGCTTCCAGTTTCTCACCATTTAGTTTGATGTTGTCTACTGTTTTGCTGTATATTGTTTTTACTATTTTAAATATGGACCTTTAATTATTCTACCTCTAACAACAAAAATCACAGTAAAAAACACTCCCCATTCCATAATACCTCTTAACATCAATGGACTCAATTTTCTAATAAAAAGGCAAATACTATCAAACTGGATAGGTAAATAGCATATAGGAAACTCATCTCAGTGACAAGGAATGACACCACCTCAGAGTAAAAGGCTAGGAAAAAACTTTCCAAGCAAATGTTCCCAAAAGACTAACTAGAGTAGCCATTCTAATATCAAACAAAATAGATTTTCAAACAAAAACTACCAAAAAAGTTCAGGAAGGGCACTTTATTCAATAAAGAAAAAAATTTATCAAAATGAACTCTCAATACTGAACATCTATTATCCAAATACAAGGGTACCCACATTCATAAAATAAACTCTACTGAAGCTCAAAACATACATTGCACTACATACAATGATAATGGAAGACTTCAACACCCCACTCTCATAAATTGGCAGATCATGAAAGCAGAAACTGAACAGAGACACAATGAAACTAATGGAAGTTATGATCCAAATGGATTTAGCAGACGTGTTTAGAAGATTTTATACTATAAGAAAAGTATATACATTCTTGTCAACACCACATCGCACCTTCTCTAAAACTGACCACATAATTGGTTAAAAACCAGCCCTCATCAGATATAAAAAATCAAAATAATCCCATGCATCCTATCAGATCACCATGGACTAAGGTTGATCTTCAACAACAACAAAAAACAAAAAACAAAAAACAAAACAAAAAACAAAACAAAGAAACAACAATAAGTTCACATATACATGGAAGCTGAACAATGCTCTACTCAGTGATAACTTGTCAAGAGAGAAATAAAGAAAAATATTAAGTTTTTTTTTTTTTTAGACTTCAATGAAAATGAACGCACAACTTACCCAAACTTATGGGATTTGATAAAATCAGTACCAAGAAGAAAACTCATAGCTCTGAGTTCCTCCAAAAAGAAAATGGGGACAGCATATACTAGCTGCTTGACAGCACACCTGACAGTTCTAGAACAAAAGAAAGCAGATACACCCAAGAGGAGTAGATGGAACGAAATAATCAAACTCAGAGCTGAAATCTACCAAGTAGAAACATAAAGAACTACTCAAAGAATCAAAAAAACCAGGAGCTGGTTTTTTGGGAAAATCAAGAAGATTGATAAACCCATAGCAGGACTAAGTAGAGGACACACAGAGAGTATCCAAATTAACAAAATCAGAAATGAAAGGGGAGACATAAGTATAGAAACTGAGGAAATTCAAGAAATCATCTGATCCTACTATAAAAGCCTATACTCAACAAAACTGATAAATCTAGAGGAAATGGACTATTTTCTAGAAAGACACCACGTACCAAAGTTAAATTATGACCAGATAAACCATCTAAACAGTCTTATAACCTCTAAAGAAATAGAAGCAGTCATAAAATCTTCCCACCAAAAAAAAAAAAAAAAAAAAAAAAAAAAAAAAAAAAAAAAAAAAAAAAAGAAAAGGAAATCCCAGGACTAGATGAGTTCAGTGCACAATTCTGTCAGACCTTCATAGAAGACCTAATACCAATACTCTCCAAAGTATTCCACAAAAAGAAATTGAAGGAATATTACATAACTCATTTTTGAAACCACAATTACACTCATTCCTAAACCACACAAAGACCCTACAAAGAAAGAGTGATTCAGACCAACAATCCTCATCAACATCGATGCAAAAATACTCAATAAAATTCTTGAAAACTAAATACAAGAACACATCAAAACAATCATTCACCATGATCAATTAGGCTTTATCCCAGGGATGCATGGATGACTCAATATATAAAAATCCATCAATGTAAACCACTATATAAACAAACTAAAAAATTGACGATCTCATTAGATGCTGGGAAAGTATTTTACACAATTCAACATCCTTCATGTTAAATGTTTAATGCAAATTTAAAGGACTGATGCAAAGTATGTACATGAGAAAGTTTGGGGCAGAAAATCGTCTGGAAAGAGGATAAGCAGAATGTAGTGAATTATTGTACAGTTTCTTGTAGAAAAACCCATGCCCCTTTACTAAAAATTGTTTGTGCTTCTTTAGTATCTACATTGTATTCATCATAAAAGCTAGTGGTTTGAAGTAGCAATATCCTTTTTATTCTCAATTTTTAATAATCTCTCATATAATATATTCCAACCATAGTTACCCCTTTTTCCACTCCTTGCAGCTATCCCTTACGTCCCCTCTCCCACATATCCACTCTGTCCCTATTTTCTCATTAAAAAATACAAAGGGGTGGGACTAAGGGAATCCTCCTCCACTGATGGTGAGAGTGCAAATTTGTACAGTCATTTTGGAAATCAATATAATATTCCTCAAAAACTTAGGACTTAATCTACCTCAAAACCCAGTAAAACCATTCTTGGGCATACAGACAAAGGACAAATCATGTTCTCTTTAACATTGAAATGTGAAGCCATGTAAGTTTGAATTCTTTACCTGGCCTATCTTTTCTTCAGACATTTGACTGCCATCTTGTTTAGTGGTCTGAGATGGTCTTATTCACATGCCTATTTGTTGGTGACAGACATTGACAAAACTATGGCTCCCTCAAGTGCTATGTTAGCATTATCACAAAATAGCTGAGATGTTTTTGCCTTTGAGCAAACATTTTATTCTACAGCATACTGGCCACAGACCTGTAAACTCCTTCCTTGGACTCTTAAGTGATGGGATTGTGGTTAAGCACATACTCAGTAAAGAGTTAGCTTTTCAAATCTGGAGAAAGTACATCAAACCTAATGAATTTTTACTTTTCAAAGCTTGTCCATATAAAATATTTTTTTAAGTTTAATTAGTTAAAAATGTCACATGGGCCAGGTAAACGTAGAAAGGGAATTCTGCACCCATAACTGTTTCTTGTGCCTTTTGGAGGGGGCTCTTTTTCTTATTTTTGTTAATTTTGTCCTATAAAGGTGCATTTGTCTTATATTTGTATGATATATTTATTATATTATCTGGAAAAAAAGTGGATCTGGATTGGAGGAAAAAGGAACTGGGAGGCAAAAGAAAGATAGGAAACTGTAACCATCAAGTATTATATAAGAAAGTAAATCTATTTTTTTTAATTTAAGAAGAAAGAAAGCGTTCCTAAAAACACAACTCATTAGCCAACTTAGACTTTAGATAGTACTACTTTATCCTCTCATGGATAAACAGATGCTCATCACTTCTATCTGGGAAAATTCTCCCACAACAGTAGCAAGTAGCTGAACTGGAAACTATGCCACATCAGACTGACTCTGAAATGTTATTTTTTTAAACAATCTAATACAAAAGTTATACATTACAGCGGCATAACACAAATGCTTAAATTGTTCAAGGTTGTATTGAACTGCAGCATATAGCAAGGTTCTAGCAGTACCTCATTTGCATAATTTCTTTAATTAATATGAGCTTTTATTTAATGTTATTAAGCATTATTCAGAGTTATTTTAAGTTGTATTCAGCAATTGTCTACTAAATTGAAAATAAATAGTGGGATTCTTTTCAAACTTTATTTTTTCCTCAGTAACTTACTAGCTTTCTGCTTTATAAAAGCATGTCCATGTGGGAAGAATTGGGATGTATATATTCAAAATACATCGTCAAATATATGAAATTTTCTAAGAGTAAGCTTAAGATATTAAAAACTTTTAAAAAAATTAAGAAATATGACAAATTTATTGAAAACAAATGAAAAAAATGAAGGCATGAATCCTATGGCACTTTCCTTGCATAGAACATTAATATTTTAAAGATTTGTTCATATTTTTATTTGTGTGTATGCATGTGTATATGAACACACACTCATGCATGCTTTATCTGTGTCAGTACCGATAGAGGCTAGAAGAAACTTCAGATTCACTTGTGAGTTGTTTGGCACAGATGGTCAGTGGCAGCAAGGAACAAAAAAACAACAAACCCCACGTGCTGGTGCTGGTGTGTCTTCAAAAAGAGACCCAAATGGCGTGGAAGTGGTGTCGCTGCCACGCTCAGTGGTGGTGGAGTGTTTGGATGTTTACTTCCCCTAACTGTGCTTCCGTTGCCCTAATTGTGCCTGTTCCTGTCTCTGCTAACCTATTCCTTAGTCACATACCTTCACTTAGAGAAGGATTTCAGTTTTCTCAGCTCCATCATGCTTTTGGGGTTTGTTATTTTGGGGGTGCCTGTGGGGGTTGGCCTGAGTCCAGCCCTCATTCATTATGTTCAAACTGGAAAACTGGGACAGTTTGTGGCAGGAGAAGTGTGGGGAGGTGAGCATCTCTTAATCTACAGTGTAATAAGATTCATATCCCAAGATACTTTAGACTGGCTATCATTCAGGTTTATTTCTAACCACACACACTATAATCATCATGTGAAGTGTTCTTCCCTTTCAGAATTCCAGATATCTGTAGGTCATTGTATATCTTATAAAT
Organism: Micromys minutus; assembly: GCF_963924665.1. NCBI lineage: Eukaryota > Metazoa > Chordata > Mammalia > Rodentia > Muridae > Micromys > Micromys minutus. The sequence goes on along the minus strand of NC_137979.1, from coordinate 39,417,525 downwards.
GCTTCAGGAAGCGAAAGGGCTAGAAAATGCCACAGAGTGATTCAAATAGCTCAGCCTAAGGAAAGTTTACATTACTTCTAATATCTATTGAGTTAGAATATAAGCATATATGTGACCTAAACAAGCTATGGTTGGATATTTGCATGAACAGAATATTAGTGCTGAAAAGAATTCACATTCAGTCAATAGTCCCATATCTAAATTATATTATCTTCTAACATGTCCTATTTACAAAGAATTAAGAGTACCCTGTTAAAGGGGGTAGTGTACTCTAATATCAATGGAAAAACTGAATTGATTAACCATTAAATTTTTTTTATTTTTAGTTTTATGCTGTATAACAGGAGCAGTTCCTGGGTTATTCCAGAAATATGAAGCATGTTAAATTAATTGTTTAGGTTTCGGTTTAAATTCTTGTTCTTGTGACTGATAGAGAGTTTTGATTCCTGGCATGTGAGGTTGTTAGGGACAGAAACACTTATCCACTTAGAAGACATACAATGCCTTACATTCATGAAGTTGTAAGCAATCTACCAAAAATCCTGACTGAGAAAACACTCCTCCATTGTTTTATTATATTTAACAGAAATATTTAGACCCAGGGTTAATTAAGCATCCTTTACCACCTACTTTCTTAAGGGGCAGACAAAATTTTATATTTTGAACATTAGTTTTATTTCATTATTACATAGTGTTTCACAATGTCCAACAATGTATATTTAATGATTACTCATTTTCTAGATTATAGAAGTAGTTTGTATAAAATCTGTCTTCAGTAAAACCCCAGTGTGGCTCTTGAGAGAACTAAGTAGTTATTATAGCACCGTTCTAGATTTAAAATTTGTGAAAAAGCAAACAATCAATCAAATATAACCAAACTTTCAAACAACACTTAATTGAAGAATTGCCTTTTAACTTGGCCCCTGTCAAAGAAGCTTCTAACTCTCGGTCCCAGACTCAGCTTTTCAACTTGCAGCTCACTCTCTACTAGCATGGATTCATTTCAAAGACAAGGAAGGTTCAACACTTTTTGTTAAATATTGAAAATAAAATTATTTTTCATGCATTAAAACATTTCTTGGGATTTATTTAACTGAGTCCCCCCCCCCTTTTTGTTAAAGTGGGGGAAGAATGAACTCATTAACAACAACAACAACAACAAATCGCAACAGATAAAGCAGGACATTTGGACAGGGTCAGTCATCTTCCAATATAGTTTCCAGATAGTATAAAGCTGATCTCATTTAAGATATTTGTATGAAAAAATCACGTAACCTATACTTGTTTGTCTAACGTCAACATGTACATTTTATAATTTTACAGCCTAACACTTAAAAATATGCAAGAGGAGAGAAAATCTGATTTTGTTATTTTTAAGGGAACAAAATATATCGATATTACTATTCAGATGTCCCTTGACAATAGGAAAGAAATTTACTATTTAACTAATATTTCACTATTTCAAATGAGACACTGTGACATTAGAAATGTGGTGTCTTCAAATGGACACTTTAACTTCAATATAATCTCAGGAGTCTCCTAATTGTGCTGAAAGATTGAGAACCCTGCAGTAAGTCACTGGCCCTTTGTGCAGGATATCACATAGTCTTCTCCTTTTACTACCACTTCCTGGTCTTCAATAAAACAATAACACTGAAAAATACGAACATAACCTCAGTCTTCCAGCTTGGCTGGCAGACTGTTTGTCTTCTTTTCTGTGGATTCAAGAATGGAGAGGTTAGCCATGGGCCCCTCTTGAGGGATGGGGCCACCCACCTTCCTCAAAAAATTTAACCCAGAATTGCTCCTGTCTAAAGAAAATACAGACAAAGAGTGGAACAGAGACTGAAGGAAAGGCCATTCAGAGACTCCCCCCCTCCGCCCCGCCACCTGGAGATTAATCCCATATGCATGCCCCAAACCAAGTCAGTGTTGTTGATGCCAAGAAGTACTTGCTGAGAGGAGCCTGATAGAGAGCTGTCTCTTGAGATGCTCTGCCAGAGCCTTACTGATACAGATGTGCATAATGCAGGGAACAATCAGACTGAGCAAAGGGACCACAAGGAAGGAGATTAGGAAAGGACTAAAGGAGCTGAAGGCATTTGCAACCCCACAGGAAGAACATCAACCAACCAACCATACCCCACCTCCGAGCTCCTAGGGACTAAACCACCAACCAAAAGTACACATAGAGGGACCAGTGGTTACAGTTGTATATGTAGCAGAGGATGGCCTTATCTGCCATCACTGAGCTAAAAGTGTCTTGGTTCTGTGAAGGCTTGATGCCTCTGGGTAGAGTAAAGCTAAGACAGTGAAATGGTAGTGGATAGGTACTGGGTAAGTGGGTGAGTAGCACCCTCATAAAAGCAAGAAACGTGGGCAGTAAGATAGGAGATTTGCAGAGGGAAAACCAGGAAGGGCAATGTCTTAGTCATGGCTTCTATTCCTGCACAACATCATGACTAAGAAGCAATATCCAATAAAATAATAAAATAAAATAGAAGCAAATTGGGGAGCAAAGGATTTATTTAGACTATACTTCCACGTTGCTGTTTATCATAGAAGGAAGTCAGGACTGAAACTCAAGCAGTTCAGGAAGCAGGAGCTGATGCAGAGGCCATGGAGGGATGCTGCTTACTGACTTGCTTCCCCTGGCTTGCTCACTCACTTTCTTATAGAACCCAGGGATGGCACAACCCACAATAGGCTGGGTCTTCCCCTCCTTGATCATTAGTTGAGAAAATGCCTTACAGCTGGATCTCATGGAGGCATTTTCTCAACTGAGGCTCCTTTCTCTGTGATAGCTCCAGCTTGTGTCAAGCTGACACGAAACCAGCCAGTACAGGCAATAACATTTGAAATGTAATTTAAAAAATAAAAATTAAAAATTAAAAAAAACAATGACTGAGCAGAGAAGTTACATTCAGGAGCGGGATTCCCTCGGCCTCACTCATGTAACTTTGAAGTCAGGCATTTACACATTGATGAATTAGCTGTGTCACTTAGAACTGCATGACCAGCATTCTCTCCAGATGCCATCGTGGCTGTGTGTGGATTTGATTTGATCTGAACCCTAAGGTTTAATAGAAATGCATCACTGCTCTTCCTGGTCTGCCTGCTCCAGGTTGCCACCCCCTGGAGTGCTGCAGCCTGGAGTGTTGCAGCAAGCCTCCGATTACAGTGTTGATTAACTGCCCTTGTGTCCATTCCTGGACCCGTTACTTTGCAGTCCTTTACCTTAAATGACAAAGCTGAGACTTTATGCCCAGATCCTACTCCTTCTGTGTATGTACTCTCTCTGTGATCTCCACCTCAGGCCATCGCCTCCCCTCACCTCCACATTGCTGTTGCTCTCTCAACCATTCTTGGCACTTTGGGAGGTGGTGTTCCTCCTTCCAGGACATTAACATATAAAGTGGGAGAACATTAGCCTTAATATTGACCCTTGGTTTTCCCCATTTCTCAGTCTCCTAACTTCCAAATTGTTTCCACACCCAAATGCTCTTTTTATATCAGATAATCCAATTCTCTCTCTTTTTTTTTTTTTTTTTTTGCCTACTTATGATATGGGAGTGAAGGAACTGTGTTATTTTTAACTATAAAAGGATGATTCAGCTATGTTTCTTTCTTTTTTTTTTTTTTTTTGAGTTTAATGAGGTGTATCCTATGAAGGATTATTCTCAGCCACAATACTACGGGAACAGAATATCTAGCTAGTGCAGCTTCAGAAACGATAAGGGACCAGGACAAGCCACTACTAACACTGTGCTACAACACTGTATCAAACAACACCCCTCCACGACAGGGTTTCTCGGTGTAGCTTTGGCTGTCCTCCTAAAACTCGCTCTGTAGACCAGGCTGCCCTCAAGCACAGAGATCCATCTCCTCTGTCTCCTGAGTGCTGTTATTAAGGGTCTGCATCACCATCACTCAGAGCACCTTTGATAAGACATAGGAAAGATTTCTAAAACGACCAAGGCACATTCCCATTGAGCAAATCTGATTGACTTCTCCTTTTCCAACAAAAACAACATCAACACTACCAACAACAAAACACACTGTGTGCTTCATGGCTTTCTTTTTAAAATAAACGTTATTATAAACTCGCAAATAAATAAAATTATCATTTCAAACTATTTTCAAACCAAATACTAATGTCCAACTAAGCGGTTCACAAAGACTCGTTTGATATATTTTGTTTGACAATAATTAAAGCAAAAAAATATTTCAAAGAAATATAATAGGCCTGATTGTGCCTTCAGAATGAGGACAGTGGGTGTTGGAGAGAAACTGTGAGAAGACAAGAGAAAGAACAAAGGGCCAATCATACATCAACTATGAAATCCAGAAGAGAAAATCAGGTTTAATATTTGATTCCATAATTTCTTAACAGTTGGTTATCTAGTATTACTGAGCACATAATGTGGAAATAACAGATTCAAATCATTCCTCATTTATTCTTTATAAAAGTTCAATTCATTATTATATATACCTATTATTTATTATTATTTTCATATATATAAGTAATAAAATTATTATATGATCCTATCAATTGACATACATTGGGAAAAACATTAGGCCTAGGTTTCTTTTATCCCTACCTAATAAAAGGATAGAAAAAAAAAAGAAAAAGAAAAAATAAGAATAAATTTTTAACCTCATATTTTGAGTTATTATTGGTAACCTATATACTTACATAGTTCAATTTGGAGAATATTATCTGACTCAAGGAAAATACTGCATATATTTCATTTAAGCAGCAATATATAATCTTCTCAATGAAAAAAGTTTTAAGAATTTCTTTCTTGTATAAAGCAGATAACTATTTACAAATATTTATCAAGAATACATAAAATAAAGTAAGAAATTTGCATATAAACCAGCTCCTTAGAATTAGCAAAGAGATATATATGGTTCTTTCCTGCCTTTGCTCCTCCCCTTGTTCTTTCTCATTTAGAAAAACTCATATTCTAGCCGCAGATAACATGGAACTAGTGATATTCCTGTCTCAGCCTCCTGTGTACCTCATTCAACATTTTGAATTAATCCTACCCAATAGAAATATGTGTGTGTGTGTGTGTGTGTATGTATGTGTGTGTGTGTGTGTGTGTGTGTGTGTATGTTTGTGTGTGTGTGTGTGTGTGTGTGTGTGTGTGTGTATGTATGTGTGTGAATAGAGGAAAATATACCTGCCTTGAAGAAATCATTAAATACCAATGTTTCTTGTTTGGGTTTTAGTATAAATATGATTGTAATTATTTCAAGCAGTTGTAGGACAGGAAAGAGTACTAGTAACACATATCTGACCTTTTTTATAACTTTTTATATTCAAGAGCAACAATAGAATATGACTGAGTGCTATAAATAGAATTATCACAGTCCCCAAAATTGTGTTGCCCTAATTCACAGCACTTTCTCTACTACAATGCATGAAAGACATGTCATTATCAGTTACCTTACAGCCCAGGGGAAGGAGAGAGAAATGTTGTCCATGACATACATACGCTCAATCATACTGTTTCCAACTCTTATTTATAGTTGTTATTCCACAATACAAAGAGAACTTCCTCCTGAACAACACTTCAAAACCAAGGATAATCTTTAAGTCAGAAGTTTGTTGTAGGGATTCAGTGTGTAGTCATGGATAGCATTTGAAGCAACACACTGCATGTAATAAACTTTTAGCAATATTATCTAGTACTTCTCTTATATTCCATCATTAATTTTCTTATTTTCACTTTTAATTACTTAAAAATATTCATTGAGTAGCAACTTTTCATAGGTTTGTATGTTTAGTTAACATCCAATACAAAAAGAAATAAAAGATTACCCAGTATGTAAATGTACCACCCTTTCTGAATGCATTTTTCTGTTGATGGGCATCTGGATTGTTTCCAGCTTCTGGCTATTATAAATAAGGCTGCTTTGAGGATGGTAGAACATGTGTCTTTGTTAAATGTTGGAGCATCCTTTGGGCATATGTCTAGCAGTGGTATATCTGGGTCCTCGGGTAGTACTCTGTCTTAATTTTCTGAGGAAGCACCAGGCTGATTGTACCAGCTCACAATTCCACCAACAGAAGAGGAGTACTCCTCTTTCTTCCCATCCTTGCCAGCATCTGCTGTCACTTGAGCTTTTGATCTTAGCTATTCTGACTGCTATGAGGTAGAATCTCATGGGTCATTTTGATTTGCAGTTTCCTCATCACTAAGAATGTTGAACAGGTCCTTAAGTGCTTCTCAGACATGCAAGATTCCTCAATTGAGAATTCTCTGTTTAGCTCTCTACACCATTTTAATAGGGTTGTTTGGTTCTGTGGATTCTATTTTTTTGTGTTTTTGTATATTTTAGATATTAGCCATCTATTGGATGTAGGATCTGTAAGGATCTTTTCACAATCTCTGGGTTGTTGTTCTGTCCTATTGACTGTACCTTTTGTCTTGCAGAAGCTTTGCAATTTTATGAGATCCCATTTGTTGATTCTTGATCTTAGAACATAAGCCATTGATGTTTTGTTTAGGAAGTTTTCCCATATGCCATGTGTTCAAGGATCTTCCCTACTTTCTCTTCTATTAGTTTTAGTATATCTGGTTTCATGTGGATGTCTGTGATCTACTTGGATCTGAGCTTTGTATAAAGCAATATGAATGGATTAGTTTGCACTCTTCTACATGCTATCTGCCAGTTGAACTAGTACCATTTGTTTAAAATGTTCTTTTTCTCCACTGAATGGTTTTAGTTTCTTTGTCAAAGACCAAGTGATCAAGATGGATCATTTCTGGATCTTCAATTCTGTTCCATCGATCTACTCCCCTGTTTCTGTACCAATATCATGCACATTTTAATCATTATTGCTCTATAGTATTCCTTGATGTCAGGAATAGTAATTCCCCAGGAGATCTTTTATTGTTGAAAGCATTTTTTGCTATCCTGAGTTTTTGTTACTCCAAATGAATTTGAGAGTTGTTTTTTCTAACTCTATGAAAAATTGAATTAGAATCTTGAGGGGAATTGCATTGAATCTGTATATTGATTACAGTAAGATGGCCATTTTTACTATATTATTCTTGCTAATCCATGAACATGGGAGATCATTTCATCTTCTGAGGTGATTTCTGATTTCTTTCTGGAGTATTCCTCAGTCATTAAAAATGGTGATGTTATAAAATTCAAAGGCAAATGGATGGAACTTAAAAATATATCATCCTGAGTGAGGTAACACATTTACAGAGGAACACACATAGTATGTACATGCTGATTAGTGAACATTAGAAAAGAAGCTGGGGATACCCATAATACAACTGACAGACTATATGGAGGTCAAATAAAGGAAGACCAAAGTGTGGGTGTCTAAGTCCTACCTGTAACAGAGAGGTAGGCAAAATAATCATGAGAGTTTGAGAGTGGGAGGAACCTTGGAGGAAGAGAGGAGGAGGAGAGGAAAAAATGTTTGGGCAAAATTAGATGTGGGAGTAGAAATTCAAGATATACAGAGGGTCAGGGGATTAGTGTATAGCAATGGGAGATGAGGAATGGAGAGGGGAGTAGCCACCAGAAAGTCCAAGATTCCAGAAAAGCAAGAGGCTTCCAGGACTCTAAAGGGATAAGATTGGCTGAAATACCAAGAAAGAGCACACAGAACCTGTAAAGACCATATCCAGAGGTAAGGTCTGCACCCTGTTGAGGAATCTGGTCACCCATTTTTCACAAAATTTTAACCCAGAATTGCTCATGTCTAAAAGAAATGCAGGGACAAGGAGTGGAGCAGAGCCTGAGGCAGGTTCCATCCAGGGACTGCCTCACCTAGGGTCTATCTTATTTACAGCCACCAAATCCAGACACTTGCTGAAACCAGCAAGTACTTTTGACAGGAACTGGATATAGATGTCTCCTAAGAGGCTATTTCTGAGTCTTTCAGTGGCAGATGTCAATGCTTGCATCCAAACCTTGGACTAAGCATGGGAACCCCAATGGCAGAGTTAAAGGAAACACTAAAGGAGCTTAAGAATTTTGCAACCCCATGGGAGGAACAACAATATCAACCAACCAGACTACCCCCCCCTCGCGCGCAGAGTTACCTCCCCCCCCCCCGCAGAGTTACCGTGGACTAAACTACCAACCAAAGAATACAGTATGGTTCCAGCTGTATATGTGGTGGAAGATGGCCTTGTCTAGCATCAATGGAAGGGGAAGCCCTTGGTTCTGTGAAGGCTTGTTACCCTAGCATAGGGGACTGATAACATGGTGGGGTGGAGGTGGGTGGGTGGGGGAACATCCTCAAAGAAGCAGGGGGGGGGTGAGAGTGAAGTGTCTCGTTTGTGAGAGAACCAGGAGGGAAGATAACATTTGAAATGTAAGTAAACAAAATAACCAATTTAAAAAAAAAAAAAAGATTACCCAGTTCTTCTTCTTCTTCTTCTTCTTCTTCTTCTTCTTCTTCTTCTTCTTCTTCTTCTTCTTCTTCTTCTTCTTCTTCTTCTTCTTCTTCTTCTTCTTCTTCTTCTTCTTCTTCTTCTTCTTCTCTCCTTCCTTCCCCTCTCCCTCCTCCTCCTCTTTCCCCTCCTCCTTCTTTTCTATTGGTTATTTTATTAACTTACATTTCAAATGTTGTTCTCCCTCCCTGTCTCCCCTCTGCACACCTCCCATCTCATCTGTCCTCCTTTTTGCCTCTAAGAGGGTGCTTGCTTTCTCACCCACCCACCCACCCTTTCCTGCCTAACCCTCTAGCATGCACCTTTGCTGGGTCATGGAGCCTCCACATGGCCAAGGGCCTCTCTTCTTATTGATGCCAGACAAGACAATCTTCTGCTACATATGTAGCTGGAGTCATGGACCAATCGATGCTTTTTGGTTGGTGGTTTAGGGCTGGAGAGATGGCATTATGTCAGCCATTAAGGACTAGGCCCACAACAAGTTCTTCTTTGTAAATATTTTTGTAGTTAGAGTTAAAAAAAATTACACAGTGACAACGACTTAACATTATTGTACATGCTCCTTATTTTCCTGGGACTGGCATATTGTAAATGATCCAATGCTAAGCAAAAGTAATTCTCAAGAAACAGAATAAGGGATTCAACCTTTCTCTTTGGAGACCGGGTTACTCTAGTGGTAAATATTTAAAAAGCAGCAAAAGTTTCCATGCACCACACCATGCTACATTCCACTATTCTATGTTTTCTGTGTTGGCCATCTGTGATATTCTGTTGCTGACAGATGCACGAAGTGGCAGCTCTCTCCACTAGTCTCTGCCTTCGCTGGTCTCTTGGCCGAGGAACCTGCTCTTATTCCCAGAAACCCAGTAAAAATCAAAACTCCTGAAGCTTGTATTTTATTAATCAGATTCATATCAGTAAATTCTCTGGTTCCAGGTACAATTCCATGCTAGGACCAGCACTGGTGGACCTCATAGCACTAGCAGGTTGTTTTCATCTTGGCAAACTCTCTGGACCAGAGCTCTCGAAACCTCTCCACCCGACTCACAAAATTTCCATGAAGGATCACTGCCACACCAGCCCCACTCATTTCAATTCTGTGGCAGGTTTAGTGTATTCTGCCACTGTACCTTTCTCTTGAATTCAGTTGAGGTGCTGCATGGGGAAAAACACCATACAATCATAGTATAGAATCAACAGCTAGCAACAATCGCTGGATGCAACAACTAGCATTTTAAATTGTAAGCCATTCCAAGTTATAAATCTTTCTCAAAGGATCCATCACCTGAACCAGGAACCTTGCTACTTACATGTGTCTCCATCCCTTCCTTTCAAAAGGAATGATCCTTTTCCTTTCTTCACTCTTCTTCTCTCTGACCAGGAAGTCCTGCCTACTTCTCACACAGTGATTGGTCCTCTGAAATCATTTTTACTGCCTAGTCACAGGTCTTGTCTTATCCTGTGCCTGCCCTCACCTGCATATAGACTTCAACCACAGGTTACATTTTTAGAAAACACTTTAAAGTGATTGAAGACATAGGTATTATTTCACGTGGTGGGCTGACATGCAGAGGTATGGTAAGAGGAAGGGAACAACTGTATAATCTCTGACACTTTCACAATATGGAATTCCCTTTACTTGTTATTAATAGTAGGATTAATAGCTACTTTAATTTCTCCATCCAAGGTAATTATGAGATATTTGACCATTTGCCAGAAATGTCCCTGGTGTAAAAATACATAGGGTTGGGACATACTCATTTTCTTCTTCTTGGACAGAGTAGATTAATAGAACAATCATAAATGTAATTATAGATTTGAAGTGACAGATAGTAGGAAACTATGTAAAATTTTACAAGATTATACAAGTAAAAATCCAAAAAAATTGACCAACTTAAAGATGTGTACAATGGCGCTGAAGTTTCTTGGTCACAACATTTCAGACTACCTGTTTATGTGTGTGAATGTACACATTCCACGGAACACACAGAGACAACAATAAAACCTATACTTTCCCAGTCCTGCCATTTTGCCTAAGAGTTATTTAAATTTATTCATCTTGTTACCTTGTTTCTTATTTCCACATGAATTTGAAGAGCAGCACCTCCCATCTCTAAATCAACACTCCATTTAAATCACATTCACTTCGGTACTTTACACACAGTGAAATATTCAAGCCAAGATTCAGCCCAGAATGCAATGCCTCACAGCAAATTGGGAATAAATTACCCATGTAGTTCAGGTACATTGTGTGTGCATTAAATGAGGTAGCAAAGTTATAGGAAAACAAAACAAAATAAAAAAAAAAAAAGCATCTGGGCATGCCTTAATCCTAAGTACCTTTGCTAGCACAGTGTGGCCTGAAAACCATATATACATTATAGGAGAATCTTCAGTGAAAATTTTACATCAGATTTTTTTACAGATAGTCAGTATCTGTTTCTACTAATACACATTTGTAATTTTAAAGGACATCTTTATTTTATGTGTATAAATGTTTTGCCTGCTTCTATGTACGAGCATCATGTCCATATCTGGTGTTTAGCACAGCCAGGAGACATGAGACACTTTAAGACTTCAGTTACAGATGGTTCTGAGCTGTCAAGTGGCTGCTGGAGACTTAACCTAGATATTCTAGGATAACAGCCAGTGCTCTTAACGGCTGAGCTACCACAGGTTCATATGTGGACATCTTGACACTGGAGCCATACAAAAGGCTATATTTCCATTGTGTTCCTATGTTCTTCAAGTAAGTTTAAAACATACTTTTATTTTATGGGATGGTGTTTTGCTAGTATGTATATCTGTCACTGTGTGTGTACAGTGTTGACAGAATAGAGAATTCCCACGTTATCTGAAACCAGAGTTATATACAGTTTTGAGCTGCTATCTAAATACTGGAAAACAGACTTGGGCTCTCTTGAAGAGTAGCCAGTACTCTTAACTCTTCAGCTCTCTCTAGATCCTCTATGTAATGTGATAAGTGGATCAATAGTTAAAATAAATATATAATGACACTTTCATGTAACTTAGCAATAGTTTTATTATTATATTTATATTATTGAAGGCTCAGAAACTGTATTTTTGCAGTATTGTGATAAATTCACTACAATTAAACATATGACTAAACTACATATTTTTCTATTCTCTGATTAGATGCCAACTTGAAAGCACTAAGCACTTAAAAAATCTTCAAAACACAAAAATATTCTTTTAAAGAACTATGCAGTTAAAATCCAAGTTTATAGGGTCTGGGTAAATGGCTCAGCAGTTAAGAGCACTGACTGCTCTTCCAGAGGTCCTGAGTTCAATTCCTAGTAACCACATGGTGGCTCACAACCACCTGTAATATGATCTGATGCCATCTTCTGGCATGCAAATATACATGCAGATAGAGCACCCGTTTATAAATGAAAAAGAAAACAAGCAAATAAATAAATAAACAAATGTGGGGCTGGGTGCCGAAGGCCCCACACAAAATTGCAGGTCACGATGGCTGATGTTTGCTTAAATGAAGACCATTTCTTCTTGTTTGTGTTCCTTCAGGAAAATATGAACATAATAAAATAGTTTATTCACTAACAGCATGAGAGTTATCAGCCCTGGGACTCTAATTGTTAGATACATTTGAATAACACATGATTTTTCACTGACACCCATAAGATATACTTTAAACAGTTCAAAACCCCTATAATGATGGTGCGAGTAAGGCTTTGTCTTCTAGATCAGCCTACACTTTAAGGATTTTCAATAGTTATAAGAAGAAACCACTACATGTTGAAAAGGTGGGAGAGGAAACCCAACACACCCTCTTCAAATTGAAGAATTCAAATCATGGAATACATCTATATTGTTCAGCATGCATATTAGAACATGGATCAGATTCAGCAAATTAATTTTTTTATTTATTTTTATTACATACTTCTATTTACTTTATTTTTATTGCATACTTCTATTTTCTTTCTCATTCATACATCTATTTGCGATGGTCCTTAGTATATCCTTAATCACCTGCTCATTTGAAGAAGAGACTGAGAACCTTTTAGACCATGAGGTGCATATTGAATTTCAGCCCCGTTGCCTCTGTCAGTGGATCTCACCATGTCTTACATTGCTAGATACACTGATGCCCTCAGGCCAAAAAAAGACTGTAAAGATGAAATCTTCCTTTCACTCCTCAATTTCTCTTTTCATTCGAATACTGTGTCAAATCAAATAAAATGCATTTAACAGTGCATAAGTTACAGTTTTAAGAAACCAGCCTTACAGTGTAATGCATGTGTCAGTAGAAGTACAGCCCAGTTACAAGGCATTGCTATTTTGAGAATTTTCTCTTTGGTTGTTTCTGGGGTAAAAAAAATGAATCTGAGATTCTTTGCCACATAGAAGAGGATTTAGTCCTGGGGCATTCTAGAATGGGCAGCTCTGAGAGCAGCATCAGGAACACAAATTTTTTTGTCACTAGAATGATTTTTTTTTTCTAGCAGACTTTTCTTGTAACTGTGTGGAAATTTCCAGAGGAAAAAAAAGATTAGGCTACCAAGAAAGCACAAAGGAGGGGGAAAAGAACAATCTACTTTCACCTGTTTAAAATAGCATTTAACTTCAAATATTAGGTTTGTATTTGCTCCAAATAGAAATGTTTCTAATAGCTGTAAGACATGCCTATGACATACAAACCAAGAAAAATTATGGCCATGAAAGTAAACTTGTTTGTATATGTTTCTTTATACTGTGCCATAGTTAATGCCAAGTAGAATAGGACCTGGGTCTGGAGAGTCTGTGTCTTTCCAAAAACTGATGTGACCATGATCATGAGTCCTGAACCACAAACAAAGATATGTAGACAACTAAGAAATCTCAAGAACATAAAACTGGTAACCATGTTCTTGAGAGGTATTAGAGATAGGGGAGGGGGAAAAAACCAAGATGAAGGAGAAGAAGGATGAATTCCTCCAACCCCAGTTTGGCTTTAAATAGCCACAGGTAGCTATGACTATCTTATAAAGGATGGATGATTAAAGACAATTTGTTGTATCTAGTTGTCCAGTTCATATAAATATTAATTGGCTCTGAGTTTATTTTGTGGATATTTTGTGGAGTGACAATTTACTGACATAAATCTGATTGACAAACTACAATCTTCTAGAGTTTTATTTTGTTGGGTTAGTGAGGATTGCAATAGTAACCATGGGGACAGATGCTAGAAATGTGAGCAGAGTTGAAACAGAACCCAAGGAGGGTGGCTGCTTCTGGGGCCAGAAAGTATTAGTAATAGTTATATGAGATAACAAGGCTTAAAATGAAGTATTAAGTCTTTAAATACATACCTTTACAAAATATCTATTTTGTAACAAAATAATCTTCATTTCTCAGAGCCTCACACATCTGTTTACAGAGAAAATGGAAATACACTAACTGGTTTATACACATAAACATGTAAGCTAGGTATATAAAACATAAAACATAAGTGAATCTATCAGATTTCAAATGAGTTCCATAATGCCTAATATGCATATACATATTTTTTTCAGATATTTCTCAAACGTAACAATGTAACTGTTATGGTTTAAATGTGACAAATCACTCATAGTTCATGTTGAACCTATTCCTTCCAACACACACACACACACACACACACACACACACACACAGGAAAACACTGGAGGTATTCATTTGTGAATATGACTTTTAGAAGAGTGTCACAGGGCAGTCCTTGAAGGTAATATAAACTTCCAGCTAGACAATTATGCTATGTAGAAATATATGGTGATATAAACGAGCTCTCATTCAAGCTCCTGATCTCCAATCAAATCAATCTAGCCACCGTGGCTTTTCTCCTTTGATGAACTAAATTCTCTAAACTATAAGCCTAAAGAAATCTATTGACTATCAGGGTGCTTCTCTCAGACATACTATGCCTAAACAAAACATTCATTGGACTGATAAACCTTGATGCTGAAAGGGACATAAGCTGAATGACAGATGGCCAGGACTGCAGTGATGAAAAATCATTGTATCAATGTATCTTCATAAGGAGAGTCAGACTGTTAAACTTGTGAAATTTATAATTGTTTCTGATGTATAGTTAAGCTTTGTGCAATATTTGGCTTAAACAAGAAGAAGGCAGACATAGAGGAGTTTTAATCCAGCAATGTGATGTGCAAGGACCTTCTATGTCTATGTGATCTGGCAGGAATGGAGACATGCTCTGGATTAGAGTATAATCTAGCTGGGATATAAACACTCTCTTAGTACAAAGTTTTAATCTCTAACAATGAAAATAAGGTTAGTTTGTAGAAGAAATCAGCCCTAATTGAAAGTGGCATCTAATTGAGGGGCAGTCAAAATGATGAATCAGAGACAGAGTTGAGAGAATAAGTCAGAAATATGATAAACCCAACTCAAGTCAAAAACACATAGGGAAGAAATGCTACTTAGGAGCAGTGAAGGAAATATAGAGCAGGTGGGTGGTGTCTGGCTGAGTTGGGTGCATTGTGTATGGCAGTTTTATTCAGATACTTTTGCAGAGAAGGGTTGTTGAAATACAAAGCTAGACACAGATGAAGACAGAAAAATCCATAGAATATGGAGAATCCAGAAGATTAGACCTTATTACAAAAATTAGTGTGAGGCAGAATAATTTGGGTAGAAGCAGGAGAAGCCAGATTGAATCAATTACCTTGTAAGATTAGTTTGTATGGAGAATGGAAGCATCCAGTCCTAGGCCTAGAGATAAAACAAGAAACAAATGTTCTGGACCAATCCCAAGCCAGTGCTCACACACCTTGGATATGACTCTGATCTCATACTCCATCTAAGGAAATAAAAACCACATTTATAGTGTCACCTTGGTTACTGTTGAGGAAAGGACAATCTTAGAATGAGGCAAGAAAAAGTGCCTTTAGTTTAATCTTATATGTTTTATTTATGTTACAAATTTGTGATTTTAAAACCTTAATTGGTTAAATCCTATTTCAAAAATGTTTTAATTATTTGTGTCACTTCAGAAATGCATAAAAGAAAGAAAAAGTAACCATACATTTAATAAATACAGCTAAATTGGACTGTTCAAAGCTACAAATGACTTGGCAAAATCATAACAAAACCAGTGAATTTTTATTCATAAATGTTATGTTAAAAAAGCAAGGCAAAAATAAAGATTTAATTGGGCCGATCTGTATGGATCGCACGGTGGTAAAGATAGGAATACAATTATTTCACTTCCAATCTGTATTTAATTTACCATCATGGAAAAACACTTTTGAAAAGAGAATAAATTACATACTTAAAATGGGAAGACTTAAACTCAAATTAAGATCAAACACAAGACAAAGATCCTTGCTCATTGAAATAGTCACCCCTCTCTCATGGAATACTCAGTCTCAGAGAAGTGTAGAAGAGGTATTTTGTACCTTCCACTGGGCTTAGTATTTGCCAATCTGTGGTTTGTAACAGTGTAGATTAACCTCAATTATGTTCTTTTAAGTGTGTGTGTGTATAGGGGGTTGTGTGTGTGTGGTTTGGTGTATGTATGGTTTGTGTGTATGTGGTTTGTGTGGTGTGTCTGTGTGTATGTCTGTATCTCTGTGTGTATGTGTATCTCTCTGTGTGTGTATCTCTCTGTGTGTATGTATCTGCCTGTGTCTGTGTTTCAGTGTGTGTGGCATAGAACACATTAGAATTCTGTATGGGTTTTAAATATAATAGGGTGAAGTAGAATGAGTGACTATTCTTCACTGCCTGCATAAAATACAAGTATTAGGGATAGCAGAGTCCTGAATATCAAAATAAAAAATATTGCCCTGATACAAACTTAGTTGGATTAAGTTTTCTAAAATCTGGATCCTCTATGAAGTAGGTGTTTGTTTGTCTGTGTTGTTGTTATATAATTTCAATCTGTACTTCAAGTTCTTAAAATCCCTGAGGTGAATCCTCAGTCTTTCACTTAAATAACCTGTCACACAGGTTTCTTTCACAAGGAACTAGGTAATATCAGAAAGCTTTAATATAGGTTTCTGAGCTTTTCTTACAACTACATCAGAAAAATCCACTATGAATAATAATTTAAATGAGTATTTTGTAACTTTTACTGAAATAGGTTGATTACATAACAACTTTGTTGAGGTTTTTCTTTTTTTTTTTCCTTTTACTGTACTGAAATTCTAATACAATACAGTGCAGGCCTGCAAGGCTTGGAGTCTGCATGTAGCTCCTGTGACCTGCCCTCCAGTTAAATTTGATTGGTAAATAAAGATGCCAATAGCTAATAAATAGGCAAAGCTACATAGGTGCAGTTTAGGTTTCCTGAGCTTGGGTCAGAGGAGAAGTTAGTTCAGGATAAGAAAAATCACCATAAACTAGCTACGCAAAAAAAAAAAAAAAAAAAAAAAAAAAAAAAAAAAAAAAGTGGCTATGTGGGTTGGCCAATTGTAGTTAAAAGCAACTCAGATGAAGATGAAACATAGTAAATAATAAGTAATAACACAGGGTTATTAATTGAAAAGTAGACCTAACAGATTGGAGAGTAGGCAGCTGCTCTGCTCAGCTTTTGTGCTACTTAAAGCATACTGTAAATTATAAAGTGTGTGTGTGTATGTGTGTGTGTATGTGTGTGTGTGTGTGTGTGAGTGAGTGAGTGAGTGTCTGTTAAATCTGAAAACTCACTTAACAAAGGTGGGGTAGAAACCTTGGAAAAGAATTGAATTATTCAGTATTACACACCATGCTTGAGAAAAATGCATTGTTGTTTTATAGTATTCAGGCACTGGTGTTGTGAGCTCCTGTTCATATTGAAGCTTTGAATAGGAATGTGTTTGATGGTGTCAGTCCTTCATCCATGAGGTAATTGATCGAGGAACTGCAATCTTTGCATGTTTCTTTCTCCTTCATTATAGCTGCATAGCCGTAGCAGGCACCAAGAGAACTATATTATATATATATATATATATATATATATATATATATATATATCCCTGTGCCCTCTTGTTAGTCTGGCTAAGGGTTTATCAATCTTGTTGATTTGGTTAAACAACCAGCTCCTGGTTTTGTTGATTCTTTGAGTAGTTTTTTTGTTTCTACTTTGTTGATTTAAGCTCGGCCACCTACTCCTCTTGGGTGCATTTGCTTCTTTTTGTTCTAGAGCTTTCAGGTATGCTGTCAAGTTGTTAGTGTATGCTCACTCTAGTTTCTTCTTGGATGCACTCAGAGCTATGAGTTTTTCTTTTAGCACTGCTTTTATTGTATCCCATAAGTTTGGGTATATTGAGCCCTCATTTTCATTAAATTCTAAAAAGTTTTGAATTTTTTTCTTTATTTCTTTCTTGACCAAGCTATCATTGGTAGAGCATTGTTCAGCTTCCATGTGTATGTGCAGTTTTTGATGTTAATGTTGTTAATGAAGACCAACCTTAATCCATGGTGATCTGATAGCACGCATGGCATTATTTTGATGTTCTTCTACCTGTTGAGGCCTGTTTTTTGACTGACTATATGGAAAATTTGGAAAAGGTACTGTGAGGTGCTGAGAAGAAGCTATATTCCTTTGCTTTGCTTCCCCTAATTCTGGTCTAACACATGGCTTCTTATTATCCCCATAGCTAGTAATAACAAAGCACTTCTTTGTATGTTACATTTTAGGAAGCAAACTAAGAGTATTTAGGAAAAAAAAAACCAGTTAATGTTATTGAGAGATGGATATCCAAAGATTCAAAAAGAGAAAGTTGAAAATTCCTGAGAAAATAGCCCAGCTTTTTATTCTCTTTCTTTGCTTCTGTGATGAATGTTCAGTCTTCATGTAGAACACTGTTCTCAATTCAGATTTAACGTGTCTCTGCTAACTGTGCAGCAAATTCTACAGAATATCCCCCTACTCAGTGTAGAGTCTACCCTAACAGTGACCACTGTCACTTTTGCCAGGTGCTCTCAGGTATGTACATATGTCAATATGCATTAGCATGTTGGTTTGCCTCTGAAAGATCACAATTTAAAGCAAGGTTAAATCCAGCAACATGGCTTCTCAGGCAACAATTTATGATGAGTCAACTATTACATTAGTATGTCTTCAGCAATTCCCTAGTGCCTCCAAATTTTTTAATTCAGATCTTTTAATTTTTAATTCTTATTTACACACCATCATCCAACATGTTAGAATCCATCTATCAAAACTAAATTTTCGTTCCAACATAAACTTGATATTTTCTGAAATTTCTCAACACTTCATCACTCAAAAAGATTGTTAGTCACAATTTTAGACCTGTAGGTCAACAGGTGGTGGGAAGTTAACCTAATTGTATCAAGTTATATGCTATGTATGCTGTAAATAATTTATGCTTACAGAGTAAGCACATCTCTACCCTTGATCCTTATAACAATGCCAAGGTGCCACAGGGAAGAATGATTCTGCCATGGGCGGCATGATTTTAGTTGTTTACTCTGTTGTTAAACCTGTGTCAATGTTTCACACCACAAACCTCCTCATGCCAGTAAAAAGTATATCATATCGCCTCTTGATCTGTTTGTACACAATTTACTTTAACAGGTTTCAATTTGTATTTAAAACTGACATTTCCATGTTTCTGCTCTCTGAATGAAATGCCATCATCTTTATTTGACACGGTTTATAGAATAGTTCTATTTTTGAATTGTCACATCCTTATAATTCCCTTTCTACCTGCATACAATCATGAAGCCAAAGCTGAATATAAATATTTCTGTACTCTTTTGAGTATGCCCTTAGGATATATTACAAAAAGGGGCGCATTATATAAAATGAGATGAATATTTTATGTAGCTTTCAGGAAAGACTAGGGGAAAAGAACAAACCTCAACAGCATTTTGAATTCTCATTTTATACAAAACATATTTCCATAATATAATTTGGCAAAACTTTGCTTATATAGTAGTTGAAACAGTATCTTATTGCTTTCATTTGCAATGCTGAGATGGACATTTTTGATTCACTTTAAACAATTTGCATGATATAATTCTTAGAGAGATTTTAAGTTCCTCACTCAGAATTCTAGAGTTATATGGAACTCATTATGTCACTCAAGCTGTCCTCGGAATCAGGGCAACTTTCCTGCCTCTCAGTTTTAGCTATGTTGGGATTATTAACACAGATGTGACCTAACATGCCTAGATGTGTAAAAAATGTGGTAAAATTTTCTTATTTATTTATATTCTCATATATTCCATCCTGACTGCAGTTTACCCTTAATTCTCATCTCTTAGTCCCTCTCATCCACTTCCCCAATACATTACTCCTCCATTTCCCTTTAGATACAGCAGGCCTCCAGGAATAGGCAGGTATATAGGTAGGTAGATATCTAATTAAAGAAAATAAATTAGAACACGTTAGACCATTAATTTTTTATTCTGAGTGAAGGAATGATCTTATTAATTATAAGAATCATTTGCCTTAATATACTTAAGATCTATTTTGATAATTTGTACAAATCAATTTTACTAACATTTTGTAAAATATATAGGAAATATAAAGACTTAAATGCCTATTTCCTGGAACCAGGCAAGACTAATAGTGGAGAGATTAAGACACCAACTCAGTCACAAAACCTTCATCCTACAATATGTCTTACCTTACCTACCTGCAAGATATGCTGGGGTAAAGGTGGTATAGTGGCTAACCAATGTCCAGTCCAGTTTGAGACATATGCCCCAGGAGTTCATGTATCTCAGAAATTGCCTGGAGACACAGGGGTAGCTAGCCCAGAGACATAGGATAGAACAAAACACATTTCTAAAAAAAGGCAATGAATTTATTCCAATAATAGTCTGCTATTTATGATATACTAAAAGAAATCAAGTGCCCACAAAGCTATCATACCTAACTCAACAAAGTTTTTATATGCTGAACAACATTCTAAAGATTGCAGAATCAGCTATATTAAGAGATTTGAATTGGGAGAATATCTGAGACTATCCTAGCTTTCCAAACATAACTACAAAGATTCTTGTTAGAAGCTGGCAGGAAGAATATAAGATGGTTGAAGAGAGAAACATAAAGAGATTCGAAGATGTGACCCTATTGCCTTTGAAAAGTTTGGGTGGACCAACAATATAGGTGAACTCTGGAAGGCATGAGTAGCAAGGAACTTTATTCTCTCGTAGAGTCAGCTAATGCATGTTAGATTTTTCTGCCTATAGACAAAGAAAAGGGTGAGATTTTAAAACATACTCTTTAAAGCATTTCTGTATCAAAATGTTAGGAAACACACAGTAATATCCCATTACTGCAAATGTACAGAGATTTGATGCAGGATATTTTTCTTTCCTCTTCATAGCATTGTTTTAAAACTCATATAGCATTTCTATAGTCCTGATTAAAGCACACCATATGTAAATTTTATGATTTATTGTACATTTCATACTGAAAACATAGCCTTTATTATTAGTTCCTTTATTCTAAACATTGACAATGAGGGTGTATGATTAGATATAAAGTGAAAATTAACAAACAAAACTTTCACACTGCATTAACAAAATAATATCCTACACTACAGTTTTTGTGATCTCTAAACAAAAATAATGTATACAAACAAGAGTATGTGGCCTTTTGTTTTATAGTTTAATCTGAATTCTAGGTTTCTATTACTGCATAAGTGATCCCTCACCTTTGTAGCATATAAAACCTGAGTAATCATAAAATAGCATATCTCTGTGTTGGAGAGAGAAAGAAAGAGATTTAAGCTACTAAAGTGCTTACCATGCATATGTTAAGAACAGAGTTTCATCCCTAGAGCCACTATAAAATGTCAGGCAGTCTTGACTCTGGGTAGGCAGGAAGGAGGCATTCTGAGGACAATAACAAGCTATCTTAGCTGATGAGGTGAGTTTCAGTTCCACTGAGAGACTGAGAAAACAAACTACACAGTGATCTCTGGCTTACAAATAAACTTGCATGCCCACTACTTTGCAAGTGCACAAACATGAACAGACAACAACGCCCCCTGCACAAAATAAAGTGATCTATAAATCAACATATGTTCAGAAATGTACTCTATATACCAACTATTCTATTAAGTTCAATTGTATTCTTCTTAAATTGTTAAAAGTATTTGATGGTAAGAGCCAACTGTCTGCAAAATTACTCTATGACAGTGAATATCGTCATTCTGATTGAATGGCTACATGGCCTTTATGGGAAATTAACTAAAATGGAGAAATTATGTTCAATGTAGGAACAGGATACGGTACAGAAGATTGCATAGGATGTATCTCCAGTGTCTTCTGACACATCTTGGTGGAATTATTGCAGAAGCAACCCTGGATAATCAAAAGAAGGTCAGAGCACATCACCTGAATAATGTTTTTGACACACCATCATCAGTCATAAATGAGTGATCTCCCATCCAAACGATCTCCTTCACTCTTGCCCAGGAGATATCAGCTTTATGACATTGTGTTCCAAATCAGAACCAAGTGAACATAAGAGAAGTTGAAATTAGCCAAGGGCATACAGTATACGTTACCAAACTTTATGAAATAACAGGATAGGATAAAAGAAGCAGCCTGTGGAAACAAAGCTATAAAAAATGTTGAAAGATCATAACGTGAATAAAATCTCTGAAAGATGAGAGTGTACAGGTAAAACCATTCAAATGGGGGGAGATGCACAGTGAATACTGGACTTGTGTAAGGAATAAAACACACTAAAATGCCAGAAAATATGTATTGAAATATGTGATTGCCAGAAGTTTCTTTACTTGTTCGAAACCATCCCTATTTCTCTTTCTCTTGGTTTTACTTTATAAGTAGGTCAACCTAATATTAATTTGTATAAAGGAGCAATGTATTGAACTTCAGCTTTTGTGTTTTTTAGCTACAGGCTCTTGTACATTATCTCTGTAATAGGTATATAAATGCATTGCGCAAAATGTTAATAAACATAATTAAATTATATAAACTGTGTCTGAAGACCTAATGCAGCTGCCTGTAGGAAGAATACCTTTAGCTGTGTGTCTTCTTGCCAACTTGTCAACACCTGGAGGCTCAGAATTTTCCAAATGAAAAGAACAAAATGAGTTCTGGGGAGGAACAGTGGTCAAAATGAGAAAAACATTAAACCACCCATAATAAGTGGAAGTTGCTGTCATTCCCAAACGTTAATATAAATTGTGACTTATTGGAAGCCAATACTTGTTTGGAACTGAGTCTTAGCAGAAACAAAATACTGTCTATCCTCAAGCCTGGTAGAAAAAGATTATCCAAATGGAAACTCAATTCCCCCTTTCTTTTACAGTATTCTGTCTTGTCTTCAATTACACTAAATTATATGAAAACAGCCTACAAGGGACCCCGTGACTCACAAGCAGAAGTCCAGTGGCTACAGGCCAAGTTGTAAAAGTCAGTAAATCTACATGAGCTAATGGAAAGGATCTAGGCTTTATATCTGAACACTTGCCTTGCAGAGTTAAAGAAAACAGACCCAGAAGTAAGAATAATTGCTAGTTTGAACACTTGTCCTATAAAGTTGAGAAAAGTAGGCCCAGAAGTAAGAATAACACATGTCTTGTGAGGTCAGATTTATATATTGACAGATATTGAGGACATAGGGAGAATATTAAAGTGTTAAAAAAAAAAAACAAACAAAAAATGTAATAGAAAACTAATAGAAATATTCCTAATTTTGTACTGTTAATCAATATAGTAAGATTTAACATGTTTTCTGTAAATTTTTCTTTTTTTTTCTCTTTTTTATTAGATACTCTGTATTTACATTTAAGATGTTATCCCTTTACCCCTCCCCGCTCGGTTCTCCCCTCCCCCTTCAGTTGTCTTCACAAAGGTGCACTCCCTTCTGATCCCCCTATCTACCCACCCCATTGCCTTGGCATTCCCCTACATGGGGAAAATGTGACCTCTCTTGAACAAAAGCCTCTTCTCACATTAATGTCAGACACTGCTATCTTCAGATACATATGCAACTGAATCAATAGGTCTCTCAACGTGTAAACAAAGGTTGGTGTTTTACTCCATGGGAGTTTTGGAGGGTTTTGTCAGCTGATAGTATTATCTTCCCATGAATTTGCAACCCCTTTTATCTCCTTAGGTCCTTTCCTTTGCAACCTTATTGGGATCCCCGAGTTCAGTCTGCTGCTTAGCTGCAAGCATGCTCAGCTGTATCTATATGACTGTAGTATAGTCCTTGAGGACCATCTCTGTCTGTTTTCTGCCAGTAAGTACTTTTGGGGATCAACTATAGTGCTTGGAGTTGGTATCTGCATATGTGGTGGAGCCGCAGGTGAGGCAGCTTCTGAGTGATCTTCTCTTCAATCCCTGCTCCCTGGTTAATGCACAATAGCTTAAATGAGCAGGTACTTTTGATTGATCATTTTTCTTTGTTTACTTGTCTTGCATTTATTTTCTGGCAAGTATGTGTGTGGTAAGGTTGGTAACTAGGAAGGTATCAGCACAGTGTGTAGTGGTTTCATGGAAGAGATACATGTTAATTTGTTGTTTGAGACTTTCCAACAGATTTGTCATAATTTGATTAAAATACCTAATGTTCCATAATAAAGACCCAGAGGATGGTCTTGAATTAGAAATGATTATATCAGCGAAAGTGCACAAGAGTGATACCAGCTGCATGATTTCAGAGCTCTAAAGATCCAGGAAGATGCACACAAGGAATGAGTTTCTACAGGTTTATAAATATGTAAAAAAATTGAAATAATGTGACATGAAATGACAGAAAATATTAGTTGATGGTAATTTCCAATGAAATATATTAACATCATTAAATACACATACAAAAATCCATTCCTCAGATGTAATTACATAAATACATATGTCTTTGTCATATTTAGGTTTTATAATATGGTTGTCTTGCAGAAAATTATGTCTTAGTGTCTGTCAAGCTCAGAGATAGGATTGCTAAGAATTTAATAAGAGATAGAAGAGAGAATCTCAGATGTAGAAGAGACCATAAATGATATTATCATAGAAGGTAAAGAAAATATAAAGTGCAAAAAGCCCCTAACCCAATACATCCAGCAAACTGAGGACACAATGAAAAGACCAAACCTAAGAAAAACAGGAATAGAAGAGAGTGAACATTCCCGATATAAAGGGCAGGAAAACATCTCCAACAAAACCATAGCCAATACCTTTTCTAACCTAAAGAAAGAGATGGTCATAAACATACAAGAGACCTACTGAACACCACATAGATTGGATTAGAAATCAAATTCATCCCATCACATAATAATCAAAGCACTATATACACAGACTTGAGAAAGAACATTAAAAATGGTAAGGTAAAAAGGTCAAGTAATATACAAAGTGAGATTTATCAAAATTATACCAGAATTCTCAAAAAAACCTCTAAAAGCCAGAAGATATTGGATAGATGCCATGCAGACCCCAAGAGAATGCAAATGCAAGCCCAGGCAACTATACCTAGCAAATTCTCAATTACTTTTGATGTAGAAACCTACATATTCCATATAAAGATCTAGTTTAAACAATGTCCTCCATAAATCTATTTATACAGAAGATAATAAAAGGAAAACTCCAGCATTAGGAAGGAAACTACACCCAAGAAAAATGAAGAAATTAATCATCTAACAAAACCAAAATAAGAAAACCACACAAACATAATACCCTCTAACAACAAAAATAACTGTAACTAACAAACATTAGTCTTTTTTTTTTTTAAAACGATTTTATTTTTCAAAACAAAGATAGATGTAAAGATTTTAAACATTTTTTGCTTAAAATTATACATTTTTGACAGTACTGTTTTTTCAGACATTAAAACAAATTTTACATAAAACCATGTGAATATGTTTTTTAGTCGGTACTTGATTTTTTTCAAGGGCTTGACAGTATGCATTGAAAACGTACTAGTTGCAATAAGCGTAAAGTACATGCAAAACAAAACGCAACATGGAAATAGTCAAAGTCTTCTTGTTTTGTGAATATATGTATAGTTTTTGTTTTCTTTATTTCTTGGACTTCATACAGTCTGTGAGTTTTTTCTGGGGGAGTGCAAGCCTCTGGGGTTAGCATCCCACTATCAGTGACTGCATATTATGTCTGTTCTTTTGTGACTGGGTTATCTCACTCAGGATGATCTTCTCTAGATGCAGCCATTTTCTTAAGAATTTGGTTAAGTCATTGTTTCTGGTGGCTGAGTAGTATTCCATTGTGTATATGTACCACAATTTTTGTATCCATTCGTCTTCTGAAGGACATCTGGGTTCCTTCCAGCTTCTGGCTATTATAAATATAGCCGCTATGAACATTGTGGTGCATATATCTTTGTTGTGTATTAAAGTGTCTCTGGGGTATATGCCCAGAAGTGGAATAGCTGGGTCTTCAGGTAGTACTATATCCAATTTTCTGAGGTATCGCCAGACCGATTTCCAGAGTGGTTGTATTAGCTTGCAAACCCACCAACAGTGGAGAAGTGTTCCTATTTCTCCGCAGCCTCGCCAGCATCTGCTGTCATCTGAGTTTTGGATCTTGGCCAATCTGCCTGGAGTAAGGTGGAATCTTAGGGTTGTTTTGATTTGCATTTCCCTGATGGCTAAGGATGTCGAGCACTTCCTCAGATGTTTTTCGGTCATTCGGAGTTCCTCAACTGAAAAAGATTTGTTTAGCTCTGTACCCCATTTTTTAATAGGGTTATTTGATTCTCTGGTGTCGAGCTTTTTGAGTTCCTTGTACACCTTAGATATTAGGCCTCTATCTGATGTGGTATTGGTAAAGATCTTTTCCCATTCTGTTGGTTGCCGTTTTGTTTTCTTGACGATGTCCTTAGCCTTACAGAAACTTTGCAATCTCATTAAGTCCCATTTGTTAATCTTTGACCTTAGAGCTTGAGCCATTGGTGTTTTGTTTAGGAAATTTTCTCCTGTGCCTATGTGTTCTAAGGTTTTCCCTACTTTCTCATCTAATAATTCCAGTGTATCAGGTTTAATGTGGAGATCTTTAATCCACTTACACTTGAGCTTTGTACAAGGAGATAAGAAAGGGTCTATTTTCATTCTTTTGCATGTTGAGTGCCAGTTGGACCAGCACCATTTGTTGAATAGGCTGTCCTTTTTCCATTGAATGTTTACTGCTCCTTTGTCAAAAATCAAGTGACCATATACATGAGGGCTCATTTCTGAATCTTCTATTCTATTCCATTGATCCACTTGCCTATTTCTGTACCAGTACCATGCAGTTTTCAGCACAATTGCCTTGTAATATAGCTTGAGGTCAGGGATAGTGATTCCCACTGATGTTTTTTTGTTGTTGAGGATGGTTTTCGCTATTCTAGGTCTTTTGTTATTCCAGATGAAATTGCACATTGATCTTTCCAATTCCATGAAGAACTGGGTTGGAATTTTGATGGGGATTGCATTGAATCTGTAGATTGCTTTTGGTAGGATGGCCATTTTTAAGATGTTGATCTTTCCAATCCATGAGCATGGGAGATCTTTCCATTTTCTGAGATCCTCCTCAATTTCTTTCTTCAGAGGTTTGAAGTTCTTGTCATACAGGTCCTTCACTTCCTTAGTTAGAGTCACACCAAGGTATTTCATAGCTTTTTTAACTATTGTGAAGGGTACCTTTTCCCCAATTTCTTTCTCCACATGTTTGTTTTTTCAGTATAGGAATGCTACTGATTTGTTAGAGTTAATTTTGTATCCGGCCACTTTGCTGAACTTGTTTATCAGCTGTAGGAGTTCTCTGGTGGAATTTTTGGGGTCACTCAAGTACACTATCATGTCATCAGCAAAGAGTGATGTTTTTATCTCTTCCTTTCCGATTTGTATCCCCTTGATCTCCTTTTGCTGTCTAATTGCTCCAGCCAGGACTTCCAGTACTATGTTCAATAGGTAGGGAGAGAGTGGGCAGCCTTGTCGAGTCCCTGATTTTAGTGGGATTGCTTCAAGTTTCTCGCCATTAAGTTTGATGTTGGCTGTTGGTTTGCTGTATATTGCTTTTATTATGTTTAAATATGGGCCTTGGATTCCTGTTCTTTCCAGGACTTTTAACATGAAGGGGTGTTGGATTTTGTCGAATGCTTTCTCAGCGTCTAGTGAGATGACCATGTGATTTTGGTCTTTAAGTTTGTTTATATGGTGGATTACATTGATGGATTTCCTTATGTTAAACCATCCCTGCATCTCAGGGATGAAGCCTGCTTGGTCATGATGAATGATGGTTTTGATGTGTTCTTGGATTCGGTTTGCAAGGATTTTGTTGAGTATTTTTGCATCAATGTTCATAAGTGAGATTGGTCTGAAGTTCTCTTTCCTTGTAGGGTCTTTGTGTGGCTTAGGTACGAGGGTTATTGTAGCCTCAAAAAATGAGTTGGGTAATATTCCATCTGATTCTATCTTTTGGAATAGCTTGGTGAATATTGGTGTTATATCCCCAATAAATGTCTTATAAAATTCTGCACTGAACCCGTCTGGACCTGGGCTTTTTTTGGTTGGGAGGCTTTTGATGACTTCTCCTATTTCTTTAGGTGTTATAGGGTTATTTAGATGGTTTACTTGGTCCTGGTTCAACTTTGGTATCTTGTATCTGTCTAGGAATTCGTCATTTCCTCCAGATTTTCCAATTTTGTGGAGTATAAGTTTTTGTAGTAGGATCTGATGATTTCTTGAATTTCCTTAGTTTCAGTTGTTATGTCACCACTTTCCTTTCTGATTTTGTTAATTTGGATACTCTTTCTTTGCCCTTTAGTTAATCTGGCTAGGGGTTTATCAATCTTGTTGATTTTCTCAAAGAACCAACTCTTTGTTTTGTTGATTTTTTCAATGGTTTTTTTTGTTTCTATTTGGTCTATTTCTGCCCTAATTTTGATTATTTCTTGCCGTCTACTCTTTTTGGGTAAATCTGCTTCCTTTTGTTCTAGGGCTTTTAGCTGTGCTGTCAGGTTGCTGATGTGAGCTCTCTCCAGTTTCTTCTTGGAAGCACTTAGAGCAATGAGTTTTCCTCTCAATACTGCTTTCATTGCATCCCATAGGTTTGGGTATGTTGTGTTTTCATTTTCGTTGAATTCTAGAAAATCCTTAATTTCTTTCTTTATTTCTTCTTTGACCCTGCTATCCTTTAGCAGAGTGTTGTTTAGTTTCCATGTGTATGTGGGCATTTTGTTGTCTTTGTTGTTGTTAAAGACCAGCCGTAGACCATGGTGATCTGAGAGGATGCATGGGAGTATTTCAATCTTCTTATATCGATGAAGGCTCGTTCTGTGTCCAATTATGTGGTCAATTTTCGAGAAGGTGCCATGGGGTGGTGAGAAGAAGGTGTATTCTTTTACTTTAGGATAGTATGTTCTGTATATATCTATTAATTCTAGTTGGTTCAAAGTCTCTGCTAGTTTTGCAGTGTCCTTGTTCAGTTTTTGTTTCCCTGATCTGTCCATTGGTGAGAGTGGGGTGTTAAAGTCTCCCACTATTATTGTGTGGGGTGAAATGTATTTTTTGAGCTTTAGTAGAGTTTCTTTTATGAATGTGGGTGATTTTTTATTTGGAGCATATATGTTAAGGATTGAGAGTTCCTCCTGACAGATTTCCCCGGTAATGAGTAAAAAGTGTCCTTCTTTATCTTTTTTGATAACTTTTGGTTGGAAATTTACTTTATTCGATATTAGAATAGCCACTCCAGCTTTCTTCTTGGAGCTGTTTGCTTGGAAGTTTTTTTCCCACCCTTTTACTGTGAGATAGTGTCTGTCTCTGTCTCTGAGATGAGTTTCCTGTATGCAGCAAAAGGCTGGATTTTGTTTATGTATCCAGTCTGATAGTCTGTGTCTCTTTATTGGGGAGTTGAGCCCATTTATGTTAATAGATATCAAGGAATAATTGTTTCTGTATCCTGCCATTTTTGCTTTTTTGGGTTGAGTTGTGTCCGTGTTTTTTTTCTTTTTTTAGTTTTCTTGTTTAGGAGTTTTCTTGTTTTTACTAGGCTGTATTTTCCCTCCTTGTGTTGGGTTTTCCACCTGTAATTCGTTGTAGTGCTGGGTTTGTGGTCATATATTGTGTGAATTTTGATTTGTCTTGAAATATCTTTGTCTCTCCATCGATGGTGATTGATAGTTTTGCTGGGTATAGCAGCTTGGGCTGGCACTTGTGCTCTCTTAAGGAGTGCATGATATCTGTCCAAGCACATCAATGGACTCAATTCTCCAATAAAAGACATAGGCTAAAAAACTGGATACATAAACAGGACCCAGAATTTTGCCTCATTCAGTGAAGACACCTCATTGACACAGGTAGACACTACTTCAGAGTAAAAGGCTAGAAAAAAAAGTTATCAAAGAAAGTTGTGCCAAGAAACAAGCTGGGATAGCCATTCAAATAAAAAATGAAATAGACTTTCAATCAGATGTTATCAACAGAGATGGAGAAGAATACTTCATACTCATAATAGGAAAACAAATTCACCAAGATGATATCTCCATTCTAAATACCTACACCCCAAATTCAAGAGGACCTACATTATAAAAGAAAGTTACCAAAGATCAAAATAAACATTGAAATTTACACAATATTAGTGGGAGACTTCAACACCGCATTCTCACCAATAGACAGACTGTGAAAACAGAAACCAAATAGAGACACAGTTAAAATAGCAGAAGTATGAACCAAATAGATTTAACAGATATCTATAGAACATCTCACCTTTAAATAAAATAATATACCTTCTTCTCCACATGTCATGCTACCTTCTCCAACACTAACCATATAATCGCATATAAAACAAGTCTCAACATGTAGAAGATTGAAATAACCCATGCCATGCATTCTAACAGATCACTACTGATTAAGGCTAGTCTTCAAAAATGACAGAAATCCCACATACTCATGGAAACTGAATAATTATTAAATGATAACTTTGTCAATTTAAAAATAAAGAATAAAAATAGACATTATAGAATTTAATGAAAATCAAAGCACGGCATACCCAAACTTATGGAACATAAAAAATGCAGTGTTAAGAGGAAATTGAATAGCACTGGGTGCCTTTTTAAAAAAACTGGAGAGATCCTACAATAGCAACATCTTAACAGCAGATCTGAAAGTTCTAGATCAAAAAGATACAAAAACCCTGTACTGGCTAGTTTTGTGTCAACTTGACACAAACTGGAGTTATCACAGAAAAAGGAGCCTCAGTTGAGGAAATGCCTCCATGAGATCCAGCTGTAAGGGATTTTCTCAACTAGTGATCAAGGGGTGGGGGAGCTCATTGTTGGTGTTGACATCCCTGGGCTGGTAGACCTGGCTTCTATAAGAAAGCAGGCTGAGCAAGTCATGGGAAGCAAGCCAGTAAGAAACATCTCTCCATGGCCTCTGCATCAGCTCCTGCTTCCTGAACTGCTTGATTTCCCATCCTGACTTCCTCTGGTGATGAAAAGCAATATGGAAGTGTAAGCTGAATAAACCTCTTCCTCCCCAACTTGCTTCCTGGTCATGATGCTTGTGCAGGAATAGAAACCCTGACTAAGCAAAACACCCAATAGTAATAAACTGTAGGGAATAATAATATTTATGGCTGAAATGAACAAATTAGAAACAAAGAGAACTATAAAAAAAACTCAAGAAAACTAAGAGAAACTATAAAAAAACTCAAGAAAACTAAAGTCTTTCTTTGAAAGACCAGTGAGATAGATAAACCCTTATCTAGATAAAGCAATTAGAGAACAAAAGAAGGTCAAAAGGATAAAATTTGAAAAGAAAGTAGTCTAGTTTGGTTTGTTATGATAATATATATAAGTCACTACAAAAATTCTACTGAATAAATCTTCTATCAGATATCCAACAACATGACTGGATATAAAATTAACTCAAACAGATCAATACCCTTCCTCTACCACAAAATGAACAGGTTGAGGAAGAAATTAGAGAAATCACACCAATAACAATAATCACAAATAATATATATTATCAGATATAACTCTAACCAAGCACGTGAAAGATTTGTATGACAAGAGCTTTAAGTTTCTAAAGGAAAATATCAAAAAAGAGCTCAGAAGATGGAAAGTTTTCCCATGTTCTTGGATCAGTAGGATTAACACAATAAAAATAGGCATTTTACCAAAGGCAACCTACAAATTCAATGGCATTCCCATCAAAATTCCAACTCAATTCTTCACAGAGATAGGAAAAGCAATTATAAAAACCATAACAACAACAACAACAACAAAATCTCAACCAAAAAGAACTTCTGGGGGAATCACAATTCCTCAACTCAAGTTGAACTACAAAAAATAGTGATTAAAAACCCACATGGTATTGGTTATGAAAGATAACTCAAAGGAATATAATTGAAAACCCAGAAATAGACCCACATAATTCTGGTCACTTGATCTTTAACAAAGAACATCCAATGGGGGTGGGGGGTATTTTCAACAAATGGTGCTGGTTTAACTGGAGGTGTGCATGTGAAAGTATGAAAATTGATTCATATTTATCTTTTTTTGTACAAAGCTCAAGTACAAGTAGATTAAAGACCTCCACATAAAACCAGATATGGTGAATCTAATAGAAGAGAAAGTGTGAAAGAGCCTTAAACACATTGGCACAGAGATATTTTCCTGAACAGAACATCAGTGGCTCAGCTTCTAAGATCAACAATTGTCAAATGGGACTTCATAAAATTGAAAATCTTCTGTAAGGCAAAAGACACTCTCATTAGAACAAAATGGCAAGCTACAGATTGGCAAAAAATCTTTTCCAACCCTACATCTGATCATATGTTTTTCTTTTTTTCTTTAAGTTTATTTATATGATTGGTTACATTGGCGGATTTCCCTATATTGAATGATCCCTGCATCCCAGTGATAAAGCCTAATTGATCATAGTGAATGATTGTTTTTATTTGTTCTTGGATGTGGTTTGCAAGAATTTTATTGAGTATTGTTGCATCAATGTTCATGAGGGAAATTGGTCTGAAGTTCTCTTTCCTTGTGTCTTTGTTTGGTTTAGGAATGAGAATAATTGTAGCTTCGAAGAAAAAGTTCTTCAGTATTTCCTCTGTCTATATTTTGTGTAATAGTTTGGAGAGCATTGGCAATATATCTTCTATGAAGATCTGATAGAATTCTGCCCTGAACCCATCTGGTTCTGAGCTTTTTTTTGTTTGGGAGGCTTTTGATGACTGCTTCTATTTCTTTAGGTGTTATGGGTCTGTTTAGATGGTTTATCTGATCTTGATTTAACTTTGGTATCTCTTATCTATCTAGAAATTTGTACAATTCCTCCAGATTTTCCTGTTTTTTTGACTATAGGCTTTTGTAGTAGGATTTGATAATTTATTGAATTTCCTCAGTTTCTGTTGTTATGTCTCCCTTTTCATTTCTGATTTTTAAAATTTGGTGCTCACTCTGTGTACTTTAGTTAGTCTGGCTAAGGGTTTATTGATCTTGTTGATTTTCTCAAAGAACGAGGTCTTCAATTCGTTGATTCTTTGTATGGTTCTTTTTGTTTCTACTTGGGGGATTTCTGCTCTGAGTTTGATTATTTCCTACCACCTACTCCTCTTGGGTGTAACTGCTTCTTTGTTCTATAGTTTTCTGCTGTGTTGTCAAGCTGCTAGAGTATGCTTTCTCCAGTTTCTTTTTGGAAGCTCTCAGAGCTATTAGTTTTTCTCTTAGTACTACTTTCATTGCATCCCATAGGTTTGGCTATGTTGTGCTTTTATTTTCATTAAATTCTAAAAAATTCTTAATTTCTTTTTTTCCTTCCTTGACCATGTTATCATTGAGTAGAGCATTGTTCAGTTTCCATATGTATGTGGGCTTTTTGTTGTCTTTGTTGTTATTAAAGGCCAGCTTTAGTTCATGATAGGATGCATGGGGATAT
Source organism: Micromys minutus (assembly GCF_963924665.1). Lineage (NCBI taxonomy): Eukaryota > Metazoa > Chordata > Mammalia > Rodentia > Muridae > Micromys > Micromys minutus. The sequence continues at coordinate 39,384,266 of NC_137979.1, read as the reverse complement.
TTCAGTCTTCTTATATCTGTTGAGGCTTGTTTTTTCACCAACTATATGGTCAATTTTGGAAAAGATACTGAGAAAAAGGTATATTCCTTTTTTTAGAATGAAACATTCTGTAGATGTCTGTTAATTTCAATTGGTTCATAACCTCTGCTAGTTTAACTGTATCTCTATTCAGTTTCTGCTTCCATTGATGAGAGTGAGGTATTGAAATTTTGCACTATTATTTTCTTCTTTGAGCTTTAGTAGGGCTGCTTTTATGAATATGGGTGCTCTTGTATTTGGAAAATAGATGTTCAGGATTGAGAATTTAACTTGATAGATTTTTTATCTGTAATGAGTAAAAAGTGTTTTTCCTTAACTTTTTGATAACTTTTGGTTGACAATCTATTCTATTCGATATTAGAATGGCTACTCCAGCTTGTTTCTTGGGGCCATTTGCTTGGAAGGTTTTTTTTTTTTTTTTTTTTTTTTTTTCCCGGCCTTTTACTCTGAAGTATTGTCTGTCTTTGTCTCTGAGATGAGTTTCCTCTATGAAGTAAAATGCTGGATCCTGTTTACCTATCCAGTCTGATAGTCTATTTCTCTTTATTGGGGAACTGAGTCCATTGAGGTTAACAGATATTAATGAATAGTGATTGTTGTTTCCTGTTTCCTGTTTTATTTTATTTTTATGTTCTTGTTGTTCTTGTTTGAAGTAGAATTATGTTTGTGTATCTTTCTTCTTTTGGCTTTCTTGCATAGTTTCTTGCCTCAGTCAGTCTTAGAAAAAACAAGTGTAAAGCACCCTCTTAGAGTATGGTGTACCTAGAACTTAAATCATGATAATTCAAGAGCTAAGAAAGCAGCCATGTTGCATTCCTTGGTGTTTAAAATTATTATGTTTAATCTCTACACATCAAGGAAAAAATTTGACTATTTCAATGTTACGTTGTTTTACATGTACTTTATGCTCATTGTAACTAGTAAGTTTTCAATGCATACTATCAAACCTTAAAAATCAAGTTCTGACAAAAATATTCATATAATTTTATGTAAAATGCTTTTAAAATCTGTACATTCATCTCTGTTTTTATTAAATAAAGGTGTTTAACTTAAAGTAAAATAAAATGATCTTGAACTCATGATCCACTTGGCTTCAGCTCACAAGTGCTAAGGTTACAGGAATAAACTAGCACATCTTATTTATGCTGTGCTGGGAATAAAACTTGTGGGGGCTTGTGCATGTTAGTGATACAGTCGACCAACTGATCCCCACTCATGAACGTAACTTTTACAATCAGTTCTTTAACTGACTTTATATCCAGTTTTCAAAGTCAACAAAATGCAAAACTGCACCAATAAATGTGAAATTGTCTCTTTTAAGAAGAAATGTTTTGAGGGACTTGGATATATATCAAACAGTCTATGTTTTTAAAATTAAGTAGTATAAGAACTTCTCTGACTTAAAATGTTACTTGTGGGCTGGAAAAATGGCTCAGAAGTTAAGAGCACTGACTGTGCTTCCAGAGGTCCTGAGTTCAAATTCCAGAAACCAAATGGTGGCCTACAACCATCTGTCATGAGATCTGATGATGTCTTCTGGTGTGTCAGAAGAGAGCTACAGTGTATGTAATAAATATGTAAATTAAATAGAACATATTGTCATAGAAATCATATAAATGTGATCATAGTTATTCAAGATATACATAAGGTAATGCTTATTTCTTTATTATAAATGATTATATTTAACATATGGTTGCATATTCTTTATACAAACAAATGAAACTTTTTCATATAATTTTTCCTGGGTCACAGATATAAAAATACAGTTGTACAAATTCAGTTCCAGAAAATATTATGTATAATTGTAAAATATACTTTCTGTTAAGGTATTCTTTTCATTATTAAAAATAGCTATAATTATATTTAATTATTATTTTACTTTATCAAAGACAGTTTGTAGTTTGAACTCCATTTTTAGAGTCTACCCAGCTTACAGCCATTGCAGCAGCATATAATTTTTGTAACACCACTTGGAACAGGTTTGGTGAATAGTCTTCTGAAGCTCTCTTTTTCCCCTTTAAATGACAGATGTTATAAGCTGGTAACTATTAAATATGGTTTATTTCATAAAGCCTCTTGAGCTTAATAAAATGAACTTTCACTTCAAAGGTGTTAAACAAAACCATATTTTACCTAGATTTCATCATCCATTTATTGGCAGTAAAACACAAAGTTCTCCTTACTTCTTTCAATGTAGGCTTAAATTTTATTCAGAAAATGGCTGCTTTTCTTGATAAAAAAAAAAACGACAAAAAAAAAAAAAACATATCTATGGTTTGGCACAAGTGATATCTTGTCTTAGTTAGGATTTCCGTTGCTATGAAAAGACACCATGACCATAGCAAGTCTTATCAAGAAAAGTATTTAATTGATGCTGGCTTACACTTCACAAGTTTAGTCCATTTTTGGCATGCTGAGGAGCATGGTGTTGTGCATGCAGAGATCATCTGGAGAGGTAGCTTAAAGTTCTACATCTGAGAGCCACAGACAGCAGAAAGTAAAAGTGAAGCTTGTGCCTACATCATACCTTTCAAACTCTATAGCCCTAATCCCAGTGATATACTTTCTTCAACAAGAATGTCCCTATTTCAAGAAGGTCACACCTCCCTATAGTGCCAGCCACACCTCCAGTGGTACCATTGAGAATATGGAGGACATTTTCAAACTACCACAATCTCTCTTCAGAATATTACTTGGTCACTCTGATAACACAGTGCAAAACCAATGATTCTTGTTATCTGCCACACTCTATAAACAAAACACAATGGTGAATAACCAATAGAGTTAAGGGATAAAGGCTAAATACATAAACTCACATAAAACATACAAGCATACATATATCTTGAGGAAAATATTAGTAAACATTATTCTCTGAGGCACAAAGTGCAACTTTCAATATAAACACCCAATAAATAATAATCTTGTCAACTTAGGGCCTCTTTATAAAAATTCATATGAGAAGAATTTAAGAGATCACAGAATGGGTAAAAAATTACATACATAAGTAAAAATAGCTTCAGAATATACAAACAATTTCTTAAGTAATATTAAAGAAACATACAACTTAGTTATCTTTTCTCATTTTTTATATTGGAAATTCTCTGCATTTACATTTCAGATGTTATCCCCTTCCCCCCAATCCTATCTCCCTCTCCCTTTCATTGCCTTCATGAAGGTGCTTCCTCTTGCAACCACCCTTTCCCATCTCAGCACACTGGAATTCCTCTACACTGGGAAAATGAGCCTTTTCTGGACCAAAGGCCTCTCCTCCCATTGATGTCAGACAATGCTATCCTTGGCTACATATTCACCTGGAGCCATGGGTCTCTCTGTTTGAACTCAGTGGTTGGTGTTTTAGTCCCTGGGAACTGTGTAAGGTTTGGTTAGTTGATAATTTTGTTCTTTCCATGGGGTTGCAGATTCTTTCAGCTCCGTCAGTTATTTCTCTAGCTCCTTTATTGGGGTCTTCATGTTAAATATGATGGTTAGCTGCAAGCATCCTCATCTTTATCAGTACGGTTCTGATAGAGCCTTTATGGAGGCATCTATATCAGGTTCCTGCCAGTAAGCATTATTTGGCATCAGCAATAGTGCTTAGTTTTAGTGGGTGCATATGGGGTGGATCCCATGGTGAGGCAGTCTGTGGATGGTCATTTCTCCAAATTCTGTTTCTCTGTTTGTCCCTTTATTTCCTTCCTTGAGTGTTTTTTTCTCCCTTCTAAGAAGGACTGAGGCATCCACATTCTGGAATTCTTTACTTTTAAGCTTCACAAAAGTTGTGTGAATTGTTTCTTGGTTATTCAAGCTTTTTGGGTTAGTATCTGCTTATAAGTGAGTACATACCATGAGTGTTCTTCTGTGACTGGGTTATATCACTCATGATGCTCCTGGGCAAATAGATGTTTGCTTTAAGTTCTATCAGTTTGTCTAGGAATTTCATAAGCTCATGGTTTTAAGAGTAGTACTCCATTGTGTATACATACCTCAATTTCTGTATCCATTTGTCTGCTGAAGGATATCTGGGTTCTTTCTAGCTTCTGGCTATTATAAACAAGACTGGTATAAACATGGTTGAACATGTGTGTTTGTTAGATGGTGGAGCTTCTTTTAGATACAATAAATCTATTTAAATTGAATTTATCAACATTGGTACCATAACATCATTTTAATATAAGCATAAAATATACTTTGTGATGATTTCCCTATAGGCTGGTATGTTCCCTTTTCTCACCTTTATCTCTCACATCACTTTTTATTATTGCATTAATTATACTTGTTTCTAGTTTCATGTCTTCTGCATGTGAAGCATAGATTTTTGTTTATCTATATACTCTAGGCTCCATGAATGAGAATAAATTTAATCTTTCTTAGATTAGCTGAATTTGCTTAATATGATTATCTCCAGTTATACTCATTTGCCTGAAAATTACATAATTCATTCTTATTTAGGACTGAAAAAATTCAGTGTATCTCAACCATATTTTCTTTATCCATTCTTCTGTTGATCAACATCTGGATTGGTTGCCCAAAAGATATTAATAAGGGGAAAGAGGTAAATAGTTATTTGTACTGTCTCTACATTGTCTTCATTTAAATCTCTTGTGTGTGACATTGCTTCATCATATGGCTGCTCTATTTTTAGTTTTATGAAGACCATTCATAATTATATTCAAGTCGCTTGGCTAATTCCTATTATTAGCAGTGTTTAAGGGTTCTTTTTGTCTTTAGCTCATCAGCATTTGTTACTCCATATCGAAGATACTCTTATTTCAATTGGGCTATGATGCAGTCTCAGTCTCGTATTAATTTGTATGTTCCTAAAACTAGGGATGTTGAGCGTGTTTTCTTATGCATATTGACTATTTCTATTTTATATTTTAACAATGCACCAGCTCACCTCACTAGTCTACTTATTGAATCTATTTTTTTGGCATCTTGTTTCTTTTTTTATTTTAATGCAATCTTGTTTACCACCCATATTAATACTCCTTGATATGTATAGCTATACATTATCTTCCCCAGATTCTATAGACTCTCTCTTCATTAGGCTTCCTTGCCTCCTTCTCCACTTTCCTGTCAGGCATGTTGAACAGGATTGTGTGTCACAGAGCTGAGGAAACTGATGAGTGAGGTAAACTTGAAGGGTGTGTTCCCAGATTATAACGAACTTTTAAAATCAAGGTGAGAAGCTATCACTGTACTATGTAAGGTTCCCTCTAAAATGAATACATTGGGAAGGCTTCTACATCCAAAACAAATCAAAATATATAAAAAAAAATAGAACAGTGCAATTAAAAATCATTTGGGAACAACTGACAAGAACAAATTGTCATAGATTTTGATAAACAAAAGGCTTAATATACTTAACATCAATGGGTTTAACAACGCAAATACAAGACATTGGAGAATACATAGTTAATACCAGAAAAATGTTATTAGATGACTTAAAAGGCAGGTTTTTTAAAGAATTACAATTGTGACAATAGGAAAAATTCAAGATCAAGATTTAATAACATAAGAAAGGTATTGACAGGTCTATAATGCTCAGCTAAATAACATGACAAAACAAAGAATTGATAACCATAAATCTAAACAATATAATATGTCAAGTTTTTAACAAAGAGCACTGAGCGTGACACACCATAACTGATAGAATGTATAAAGGAGGGTCCATGAAGAGGGGCAAGAAATGATCAAATGCTTAAGAAAACACTGATGATACCCCAGGAAGCTCATGCTTATGTACACTGGGTACTCATTACATCAATATTGTCTAAGGAAGTGCTATATTAGTGTGATAAAACATCATAAGAAAAAGCAACCTGAAAAGAAAAGCATTTATTTGGCTTATAACTTGTAGTCCGATCAGCCAATAAAAGCATGGGAAGAACTCAAGGCAGGAACCTGGATGTTGCAACTGAATCAGAGGCCAAGGGATTGCTATTTACTGGTTTCATCCTCATGAGTTTCTCAACATGCTTTCTTAGGATACTCAGGACCACCAGCTCAGCGGTGGCACCTTCCATAGTGAGCCGAGCCCTCCAGCTCTACCTTCAATAGAGAAAAATTCACTATAGGGTAATATGCTGGCCAACCTGGCGAATTCACTATAGGGTAATATACTGGCCAACCTGGCGAAAGACTTTTGTCAGTTAAAGTTTCCTATTCCCAAATGATACTAGACTGGCTCAAAGTAAAATAAAAAGTCACTAGCACAATCATTATAGAGTTGAATTAATTAAAACTTACAATGAACTAGTACCTATGTGTCGATGAATAAGGCAATTCTTGCCTAGTGGCTGTCTCACCACAACAGGAGCATCTCTACTGATGCTCAATTTCTTCTTAGGATTTAAGAAGGGGTGCTGTCAAGAGCAGACAGTGCTCTAGTTAAGTGATCTTTAACAAAAAGTCTAAAAGTGTCACATTCTGGGAGGTCCTAGTTTTACAAATTGCTTATTTATTAATTTCTAAGTGATATTCAGTTAGTTTTCTTTGTAAGTTATCCTGTTAAGGCCTTGTGACTCGTCAGATGCTGGCTAGCAAAGGTTTATAATTATCTAAATTGTTTATATTGTTTCAAAATAGATATGATATCAAGTTTTGTGTTTATATTATTGCTCTGGGAAAGAATACAAGCTAGAAGATATTATAGTTCCCAACTAAAGGACATGCTATTTTGGAGAAAAGTTTTGCCTTTCTGTTTTTAAAAAAGTGTGATTTGGCTCTGTGTCACTTCCAGCATTATATGGATTAAATTTGATAGAGGTAGACCACCTGAGAAACTAAATTCAAGAAGATCAAACAAAATATTTCTTAATACTAAAATGTTTTCTGTTGAGTATTATATATGTTACAGAATGTACAGCTTTGTTGGGGTTTGTCACTAAAATGCTGAACTGGCCTGATTCCAGACATTAGAGTCTACAACAATCACCAGGTAGTTTTCCTTCTTGAGGCCTGTCTGGTTTCCTTATTCCCATCCCCCCTTCTAAATTCTCAATGTCATGAACATTGTGGTGCAATGGGCATAGCAGCTCTATTTATAATAGCCAGAAACTGGAAAGAACCCATATGCCCTTCAGAAGATGAATGGATACAAAAGTTGTGGTACATTTACACAATGAAATACTACTCAGCCACCAGAAACAATGACTTAACCAAATTCTTAAGAAAATTGCTGCATCTAGAGAATATCATCCTGAGTGAGATAACCCAGTCACAAAAGAACAGACATAATATGCAGTCACTGATAGTGGGAAGCTAACCCCAGAGGCTCACACTGCCCCAGAAACAACTCACAGACTGTATGAAGTCAAAAAAATAAAGAAAACAAAACAAAAAAAATAGTCATGCTCAATCCTTACCCACCAAGGATACATTGACAAATTCCGGGTTGTACCCTGTATTACATGTATTGTCTGCTCGTTGTTAAAAAAAAAAATCTTTACACACCAAGAAAACTTTGACTATTTCCAGGTTGCATCTTGTTTTACATGTACTTTTTGCTCCTTGTAACTGGTGGGATCTTGATTACACTATCAAACCTTTAAAAAAAAAAAGTACTGACAAAAATGTATTATATACTTTTATGCAAAAAATGCTTAAAATCTGTACATTTATCTTTGTTCTTTAAAATAAAGTTGTTAAAAAAAAAAGAAAAAAATTCTCAATGCCCATATATTCAGCTTAAAGAAGCTATGAAGAGTTGTCGCCTAATTCCCTGGACTTTGTGGGTGTGAAAGTGGTTATTGTAAGGTTGTTTTATGAAGAAATTAGAAATGGTCATAATTATACAGGGAGGAATTAGCCAGATTTTATTATACAGCCATAATCTTTTTTGATAACTAAGCTAAAGCCGTATCTTCACTGGTAGGAATCTTTCTAAGTGATGCAAAGTTAAAGTCAGACTCTTTACAGTGCTATAAAATTTATTTGATACAGATTTAAAGTTTATGCATTGTGTTTAGTTGGTTAAACAATACTAGTTGAGGGCTAGATAACAAGCTCATGGTTCTGAGTCATTAAAAGGGTGATATTTTTTAAAAGATAATTTCAATTAAAGATCACCCAGAGTAGTCAAGGCTTAACAGTTCAGAGATGCTTTATGTAGATAGACAATGTTCAAAGGTGTCAGAAGTCCAGAGAATGTGACATTTTTAGACATATTTTTATTTAAAGATCATTTGACTAGAGACCTGTCTGCTCCTGACAGCAAGCACCTCTTTTTAGATTCTGAGAAGAAATTGAACAGACAACACTGCCCAAGAAGGAACACTTTGACAAACCAAAATCATCAGCCCGTCAAAATTCTCCATTCAAAGGTTTGTCAGTTATGATCCTGAGCCAGAATTCTGAAGACTGATGCTCTAATATTTTGAGGGATGACGGACGGTCCATATGATCAGTGGTCTCTATATATTGACTAGTTTTAGAAGCTGTGCTTTGTGCTTCTCATATATTAGGTAATATTAGTCATTCTGGGGTTTCTGATGTGGTTCATGACTGGTAGTCTCGTAGCCAAACCAGCTGTTTGGCATTAAGAAAGTTAATACAGATCTAAAAAGGTGGTTTTCAGGTGACATACAATCTAAAATCAAGATATAAGTCAGGTGTAAAATTTTAGTCTTTAAGACAGATGACAAAGTGCTTTATTTAATAGACAAAATTGATAGACTGGGTGTTAAGGCTGTCTTATACTTCATAAATTATAGAATGGTAATAACTGTACTCATTTTATAGTTGATGGAAAAAAAGAGCTTTTTAACTGGACAATAAGGGGGGAATGTAGATGGTCCTGCTGCCTTTTGTATTTTGATATTAATTCCACTTCCCCAAGAAGGTCTGCCTAGTCACAGACTCATGAAGGTGATTCCATCTGAACCTTGCCATTTTATTTAGTAAAATAAAGGCAAGAGCTGGTGATTGGGCAGGAGAAGGGAGGTGGAGAGAGAGTGTCAGAGATGAGGGGAGGGGAGAAAGTAGGACCAAGGGAGAAGGACTGATATGTAGGCTGAGGAGAACAGATTGGTTCTGGGTGAACATTATTGGTGTTAAGTAGCTATGAACATTTAAAGATTTTATAGATCTTTTATTTCATATAGCAGGATGGTTTATATTTTTGTCCATTTGATGTAATCTTATTGTATAGAGAGTTCTTAGATTAAGAGTTTGATATATAAACCTGTGTGAAAAGCTATTGGGCCTTAGAGTCATGTTTGTGCTGGGCAGAGCAGTGATTTAACCTGGATTGAAGAGCGTTGTGCAGGCAGAGATGGGGGCAGCTTGGACCGAGTGACAGAGTCTCCAAGCCTGCTCCGTACTAGAAGAGGTGCCCGCGAAGCAAGACTGCAGGGCCGATAAAAAGATATTACTTCCCATTTTAATATAAACTGCAACACCTATGGATAATGAGATTTCAATTGGCCAACAATAATAAAAACAACAAATATACACTGGAAGAGAAGAAAAAAGAAACAAAAGTTTATTAATAATCAAAGAAATAATGAGAAAATAAATTTTAATGCTTCAAAATAATATAAAAATATTTGCTAAAGTGAGAGAAATATGCCTTAAATATTGTTTCGTAATATGAAATACTAGCATTCAAATGGGAAAGCAAATGAATGTATCCACACATAAAAGATGGGAAAAAAATCATGCCACAGATACATTTCTGCAAAAATTACTTGAAATACATTTTTTAAAAAAACATGATTTTTAAAAAATAATAAAGATGAAGTTCTTGAATATATTTTTCAGCAGCAAAATTAATAAAACATGTTGTTTTATGCTGCACATGCAAAATGAATATTTCTTTATGAAAAAGAAACTATATAAAGCCATTCAGATTGTGGTACATTTACACAATGGAGTACTACTCAGCTATTAAAAACAGTGATTTTATGAAATTCTTAGGCAAATGGATGAAACTTGAAGCTATCAGACTAAGTGAGGTAACCCAGTTACAAAAGAACATTCATGGTATGTACTCACTGATAAGCAGATACTAGTCAAAAAAGTTCAGAATACCCAAGAAACAATTCACAGAATGTATGAAGCTCAAACAGAACAAGGGCAAAAGGTGGACGACTAAGCCCTTCTTAGAAGGGAGAACAAAACACTCATGGGAGGAAATAAAGGGACAAATAGAGGAGCCGGGATTGGAAAAAAAGATAATCCAGAAACTGCCTCACCTAGGAATCTACCCCATATGCAGCCACTAAACCCACACACTATTGCTGATGCCAAGTAATATTTGCTGGCAGGATTCTGATATGAGTGCCCCCTCAGAGGCTCTGGGAGAGCCATACTGATACAGAGGAGGATGTTTGCAGCTAAGCATCAGACTGAACACAGGGACATCAAAGAAGGAGCTTGGAGCTGAAAGGTTTGCAACTCCATGGGAAGAAAAAAATTCTCAACTAACAAAACCCACCACAGCTTCTAGAGACTAAAACACCAACCAATGAGTTTGTGTGAAGAGACTCAGGGCTCCAGGTACATATGCAGCAGAGGATAGCATTCTCTGGTATCAATGAGAGGATAGGCCTTTGGTCCAAAAAAGATTCATTTTCCTTGTGTAGGGGAATGCCATGGCATTGAGTGGAGAGAGGGTGGTTGGGAGAGGGAGCACCTTCCTGAAGGTAATTGGAAGGGGAGGGGAGATTTAACTGGGAGAAAGGGGATAACATCTGAAATGTAAATACAGAGAATATTCAATAAAAAAAAGAAAAAACTAAAGCCATTCAGGTTTTTTTTTTTTTCAATAAAAATATTTTCATGTGAGCAAAGAAAAAATAAACTCAGGCTATTTATAAAAGAAAAATGTAGGAGAAAGCATAAATAATTATTAGGATAAAAATAGGTTGGAGACAATTGTATTAGTCACAAGAAAAATGCTAGTGAAACAAAAATCATTTACCATGTATTGGTTTTCACTTGCCAATCACATACATTTGTAAGACTGATAATAGCCAAAGAAGAATGTAAATAATTGGGACTCTTACCTGTTATTGTTTATATATGAAAGTTGTGGGGAAGGCAACTATGTCCACATGATAGAGAGAGTCACATTCTCTTAGAGGAATGGCTTCTGATGTGTTGCCTATCCCACAGGGGAATGACCCTATTCTCATGTGCATAAGAACAGCCTCACTTTGATTCTACCAGTTCAACAATAATAATAATAGAGATGATAATAAACATTAAGTTAAAGATCATGAAGTTGGAATGGAGATGCTTTACAGGGGGTTTGGGGAGTTTACAGGAGAAGCATGCGGGTGGACATGAATAAGACACATTTTATATGTGCACAAAAAGTTTAAAGAATAGATAAACGATATAACAAAATGACAAATGAAATAAAATAACACAAAACTAAGAATATATAGCAAAGGAAAAATTTTACATGTATTGAATTTCTTTCCCGTTCGTGTCCTTTTAGAAAATATTTCTAGAAGAATGTGAAGTTACATCTTCAAAAAATATCAACAACCTTTATCATATTGAAGAGTTAACAGTAGAAGCTACTGGATAGCTGAAAAACAATATTTAGTAATATCTCCAGGACATTGAATATTATTTAATTATTAAGTCAGTTCTTGTAGGCTGAGATGTTCAAATCCAAACTTGTCTCTAAAACTAATTTTAGCTGAAATGTAAATTCCAGAGCAAGTGAAAGAAAAATTCTAGCTTGTTGAAGACTCTGCCTGAATGGAATCATTGTCAAATGTACAAAAAAAAATAAGATTGATTTATTTTTTCAAAGAAAGCTCTGCATGCATGTGTCTTTTGTTAAAGCAACAACAAAACAAAACAAAGCTGTTTCCTTTATCCCTTCAGTTCAACGCTTAAGTAAGCAACCTTTAGCAAGGACTTCCCATGCTTTCTCCTTTTTATATTCCTTGTCCTTCTGTAGTGTTGCTATTCTGTGTTCTCCAAAACACTGATGTTTTTCTAAAACTGTCCATAATATGTGCCTCTATAACCATTGTCTGCCGTTTTCTCATCTACTCCTTGAAATAAAAGCTCCATATAAAAGCAGATGAATGTGTTGTTTCACCACTAAGGCCCTGTAGCAGCTTTCAGGAAAATATTAAACACTAAATAAGTATTTGGAGAATGAATAAATAAAAAGTGAATGTAGATTTTTACTTTTCTAATCTATAAGCTGAAGACATTCCTGAAATTAGATTCGGGCAATGAGAAGAAGCTAAGCAGAAAGCTGGACTGTTCATCATCACTATGACTGACTCAGTGATAATATGGTCCTGAATGGCAGAAATGATCATAATACATTATTGACTCTGGCTACTAAAACATACATTAGGGCAGAGTTCTGTAATGCTTTCATTAAAATTGCTTTTGTGGTTTGTTTTATATCATGGAAACAAATAATGCCCTGCTCTTTCTAAATAAAAATAATAAAGCCCTTGTTGTTGGATATTATTAAAAATATCCTTATTTTCATGTGAGCAATGTAACTGTAAGTTTAAAGTTTTTATCTCAAGTTGGTCCACTGCCCTTGCGATGTTAATAAACCATCTCTCTACATCTGTCCCTCTGTAAGTTCCTGCAGAACCAGCAATAAATTACTTTAATGGGAACAAGATAACGTTTGTGGTAACTAGATGAAATAGTGATCCTAGTATGTTTGACTAATTTACTTCAGCAGATATATTGAAATGTACTAAAGCCAGATGTTCAAGGCACCAAAGTGAACAATGAAACTGCCTAGCCTTTGACTTACAATTTTTTTTTGGGGGGGGCCTGGTTTTGCTTTTGTATGTTTGTAGAGAAGTAAGAAGTTCTGGCTCCTCAAACACTGATTTCCCCCAATGTTGTTTTAAGGGTGAGGGATCGTTTAAGCAAACCATGTAGAAAGATTCACAAATGTATTGAAGGTCATTTCTTTCAAAAAATAAACAAATACATCCCTAGTTTAAACCAAGAAGGACTGCTCAGAAGAATTTAAGAAGAATCTGCTTTCAAGAATCACACATAAAATTTCCTTTGTGCTGAAGACATAAATAACAACAAATTTTATGCTGTTGTGTAGGTTTTTTAAGAATATTTAAGAAATTCATTGTCTCTTATATGGAGAAAAGGTATGTAAATTTTGCTAACTGGAAGACAATAATTTCAGATATGTCAACTAATCATATGATTGGTGCAAAAGGAAAACAGTATATATTATTATACCACTACCATAATAAGCAGAGTTCCATCTAACACGTTCACACACACACACACACACACACACACACACACACACACACCACAAACACACACAAGCATACACACAAATACACACAAAAACACACACATACACACACATATACACACACATACACACACAGACCACAAACACACACAAGCATACACACACATACACACACATATACACACACATACACACACACAAACATAAACACACAAACACACACACACACACACACACACACCCTACTACTCTAAGATATTAATAGCAAAGTGAAAACACTCTATCTCCACTATTTAAAAGTAGCTTTAAGATAAATAGCAGGTTTCAAAAAGCATTGAAAGTATAAATTCTGGGAATGGTTGTTAATGGTTGTTATATTCAGCTCCTGGTTGATTTGAATCTGAATGAACTCTGTTGAATGGAATAATGGGTCTCTTCCAACACCCCATTCTATTACAGCATAAGTTGGCTTATGATTGAAAAGTTGGCCCATCTTGATTAAGTAGAATACATTCTGAGTCAAAAAAAAAAAAGGAGAAGAAATAAAAGCCTTACACAATATTGTTGATAAAGAAGATATTGAGAATAGATGAATTGATTAGTTGAAGATATAAACTCCCTAAACAGTTCAGAGTCTTATTTCACCTGTGAACTCAGTTCAAGGCATCAAGCATCAAAAAACTTCGACATAACATGACAAGATAAAAGACACACTATTACATTAAAGAGGCTTACTCCAAAAAAACAGAGGTTTATGAATTGTTTAACAGAATTAAAAATAATTGTTTTGTGGAAATTCCATGATTTGGAACAGCACTCTAAAACACTTATAGACATCTTAGTAAAATAGAGAAAAAAACAAAACACATAAAACTCAAATGTTTAAGAAGAGACAGAAGCAGGAAGAATGTGGCAGTGAGAGACAGAGAGAGATACAAAGAGACAAAGACTGAAAAAGACTGAGATCAGAAAGAGAGTCAGAGAGAGATAGAAAGAGAGATTTTGTAGTGATACTGGCCCATTACAGAATGGTAAATATCATGCAGTTTTCTTTTTTCATGTAGAAATAAGCAAAGAAAATGACTTGGAAGTGGAAGACTACTTTAAAAAAGGGATAACGACAAATAGATATGAAGGGAGAAAAGAAAATGAAAAAGAAACTGGAACATTATCAAAACACAGTACATATAATATGAGATTGAAAGAAGGATGGAGCCACTGAAATAGTCTTGTGTTGACCTTTACTTCTGGGCTTGGTATCTGGCTTTACACTCAAACACTGGGGTGGATTTATTTGAGTAAAGGATTCTACCACTGAGCTACATCTATAGGCACAGCTATAATGCTAATCAACTAATTGTTGCATTTAAAATGTTATTTTCGCCTTGGCTGTTTTATTTTGTTTTGTTTCACTTAGGATAATCTCATGAATTCCAGGCAGATCTCAATGTCACTACCCAGCCCAGAATGACCTTGATATCAGAATTCTTCATTTAGCATCTTAAGTGCTGAGATGACAGAATTACTGCTCCAAGTTGATAATTTTATTTTATGTTTTGAGTTGTCACATATTTCCCCAAGTAATATAAAAGTTTTGAAACTCCAAAAATCAATATTTATTCTCACTGCCCATATGTTACCTGGTAGCCTTCTATTCTGGTTAATGCTGTCTTATTCCTCTTTTTTTCAGCCTACTTCTCTCTTAACTTCAGGATACAATTTCATTTTTCCTATATTGATTTTTATTACCCACTTGAAGATTACTACCCATCACTCAAGCATCACTGCAATATCTTGGAGACATCTGGGAGATTAGCCAGATCGTAGAGTAGGAACTCTGGATTTTAATTCCATTATTGTCAACAGAACCAGGGCTTGATCCTAGAGATAAGAGTGACTGAGTCAATAAGACCATCTTGCCTAAAAGTTTTGACAATTAGAATCTTTGTGTTCCAATGAAGGAAATCAACATCTATGTTTCCATAAGGTTCTCTGATGACTCATTACACATATTTGGGGAGCTCTGACTATTTTTGTAGCACTTTCAAATGCTCTCTTTTCTTGCTCATCCTACATGGACAACATAGTACTTAAGTTCATCAGAACCAATCAAGGCCCATGGTTTTGGAGGAGCTGTGATTTCAAAGACTGTCAGCTGTTTTAAAAGTAATCAAAATCTCAAGAGGACCTCCCAGCAGCCACTAAACCCCCCTTTCTTAGTACGATTTTCTCTCTCTTCTGGCTTACTAGCGAACCTGATTTTTATAGTATTAGATTTGTGTTTACACGTTTCTGTCAGTATTGCCACTGTTAGAGAGAAGTCTGTGCTACCGGAAACATGTTTAATACTGAATATTTAATTCATCGGTGTTGATAAATTTGTATCTTTTAAAGATAGAAACATTATTTGGACTCAAACATACATTTCCCCCTCAGATCAGCAATAAATCACTGTTTTAAAATCAGTATTTATTTTTTAAGATCCACATTAAAACAAGTCACCATCTGGCTGAGGTCAAAGTGGACAAACCATTCCTAAATTCAGTAAGGTTGATTGATAGGAGGAGCATGACCCTGGAACTTGCCACCTTCACCAACACTTTTACTCTAAAAAACATGGAGATTGAGTTGGAGTTCAGTATACTGATGAAGCACTGTTCTTCCTAAGGGGTAAAAGTGAATGCATTCTTTCAAATTTACTAACTGTGAAATGGAGTGAGTAATTTTGGATTTTAATCCAATATTTTCTGGAATATAGAAGTGTTGTGTAGTCAATATACATTAAGCTACCTATGCATAACCACACTCACATTTCTTCTTCCTGGCTCAGAGACAAATACAGAACAGATATGAACACAGCATCAGTAATAAGTGACAGGCTATCACTCAGTACCGATTCAACAATTCTCACTAAGAATCTTTGATTATCTTTTCACAGTCGTTGAGGTTTCTGAGATAGAAGAGATTTAATAGTTTTTGTAACTTCGAAGTATTATTGTATGTTACCTTCCTTGTCCTTTAAAATGGTTTTAAGAAAATCAGAAATTACATTTTGAAAGGCACACAATGTTACCAACCTTACCTTCATCTGTCCCTTTTTGTGACATAACTTTTTCTACAAAGGAAAACAAGATTTCTCAAGTTGAATAACTTATATTGAATTAACATTTTGGTAAGATTTAGTGTGGAATTTAGAGATGGCAAAAATCATCTATAAATATTTAGAATCCCAAAATCTGGAGTAGAACAAAGTACTGAGACCTAGTGTGAAGGAAGATGAAACAAGAGTTGTTAGAATGGCTTCTGCTTTTGTGAATGTTTGTCGATGAGTTTCCATCCAATTCTCAAAGGAAAATTCTAAATTAAAAAGGACAACTATTCAAAATGAATTATATCACCTCCAAAATTAGTTTCATCTATCTTCTAAAGGCTTCCAAAGGTGCACATGCATTTGCCATCACATTCAGAAAGCCCAGGCCTTTGAACAAAGCAAGACATTTTTATATTAATGTATGATTTTTATTTTATATTATGTAATAATCTCAGTAAGTTGACAAGCATGTAATTAAAATGAGGAATCAACAGATCAGTCTGAAGTTCTTTGTAAGACTGGTCTATGACTTCAAGCCCTAAAAGGATAGAGAAGCCTGTTATAGAAGTGTGCAACCATAATTCCAGTACTTGTTTATGTAGAGACAGGAAGACCAGAAGCTTAATGCAAACCTTGTCTACATAAAATTCTGTCTCAGTAAAGCAGAACAAAAAGGGAGAGCTTCCTTGGTCGATATCATTTCACTTACTTGAAGTCAAATATGTGGATAAACACAACAATAATCTTAGCTAAACTTAG
The DNA here is from genome assembly GCF_963924665.1 of Micromys minutus. Classification (NCBI taxonomy): domain Eukaryota; kingdom Metazoa; phylum Chordata; class Mammalia; order Rodentia; family Muridae; genus Micromys; species Micromys minutus. The sequence continues at coordinate 39,367,152 of NC_137979.1, read as the reverse complement.
TAACAATTAGCTAATTCCAGATGAAACAAAAAGATATTTGTACTACCTAAAGAGCTAAAAGGACAGAATTATTGCGATCATTCGCTGAAGAAACACTATTAATGTCTATATTTAACTATGTGGTTTCATTGTGGTAAGGTATTAATTTTAGCAGAATTCTCCAATTTAAGTTATCTATTGAAATTACTGTGTATTTCAAACTTCAAATATTCAGTGCCCAAACTGAACTTTAAACCAATTAAATAAGAATCCTCAAGGTTGCAGCATAGACTTTCTATCTGTGTATATACATAGATAGATAGATAGATAGATAGATAGATAGATAGATAGATAGATAGATATACATATATATATATATATATATATATATATATATGTCTAAATTTCAGATCTTTTGATTCAATTGCAGTTAATTTTAAATACAACAGTAACTGCTATTATTCCCCAAGCATCAACATCAGTATTAAAACCTACCTTCAGGTCTTCTTTTATATTATAGTAGCCTGTCTGATAATTGATGTTAGAAAGATTATTTGCATAGTAGGGTGCAGGCAAGCAAAATCAATTTCTTCTTATAATAAAAAGGTTGATTGAATATATCAGTGTCCACAGTAATGATTTCTAAGAAGGCATTTTTAATGTTTTCTTTATAATTCATTTCTATTTTACTGTAACCTAATATGTTGAGGCAGCTTAGGTGTCAATCCAGCTTCCAATGTGTTGTTATCTCTCAAAGTTTGTTCAATATCTGCTCCCTGTGTGAATATGTAAGTGCTAGAGGTAAAAATAGTGGAATTAAAAATCATACAAATTAATTAGAAAGCCCAACATGTAGAACATGTTCAGGGGCAATGACCATAAACCAGATAACATCTTTTAAACAAGTAATTTCACATTCCAGTTGATTTACAGAATGGTTTAGCTTCATCTTAACCAAGAACACAATTGCATTTTATTAAACCAGAAATAAAAATAAAATAATAAGATTATGTGCATACTCCCTATCTATCTATCTATCTATCTATCCATCCATCTATCTATCTATCTATCTATCTATCTATCTATCTATCTATCTATCTATCTATCCATCTATCTATCTACCTATCTATCTTTTTATCTACCCATCCAAATAAATGCTAAATTTAGAAAGCTACTTTAGCCATAAAGCATTTTAAACTTTCTGTAGCTAAATACCAGGGGACTCTTGTAATCTAAAGAAGAAATATTTCCCAGGCAAGGCAATGACCATTTGGCAAACACTCCAGGAGTATTCCCAGATGTCCCTTTGATGACTCCATTATTCACCTACATTTTCTACTCATTTTTCCCATGTGACTTGATGGATACACTACTGTATTACTAATAGTAACCTACTGATCTAATTTGATCTTGCTTTTATTTTCTTTCCTAAGAAGCATTGCTATCTGCATTCACATCATTTGTTTCATCTTGAAGCATGTTACTGAAAAGTTCATTCTATAATTTACCACATTAGGTTAACTATATTTTTGGAAAGATATATGCAAAAGGTATATGTAAATTTCTTCTAGGAACCAGAAAAAATCAATATTGCATTTCTTTTAGTAATATCATTCTATTGAATTACATGTCTATAGCATTGCAGATTAAATTGATGGGGCTGTGAAGTGCAATACTGTACAGCATTCTATACATTTGCCAAATTATAACATTATATTAAAACCAAAGCCCAATAATTAAGCAATATCTATACCCTAAAACACTTGATCTTTCTATCTGTCTATCTATCTATCTATCTATCTATCTATCCATCTATCTAAAGCAAACAAATATGCCTAATATTTTACTCACATCTTTACCTTAAACTTAGTATATTAATAAATATGATTTAATTGTGGATATAATCTTGACTATTTCTCAAATTTACTATGACCTAAGCTGTGGGGTACTCTCATGTGTATTTTTGTCACCAGGTTATTTGAATATCTGATGCAGAAAGACCTATCCTACTTGGACTACAATTTCTGGTGGCAGCACAGATAAACACACATTGAATAAGGAAACTTCTCCTTTTGTTTGCTTGTCCTCATTCTTCTTTGACAATTCTGTCTATTCAGTTCCTGAAGCCATTACAAAATACAACTTATTCAGTATCCCAGTGTAAATTGAAGAAAAACTACTTTTTATGAGCATCACATCACTCCAGCACCAGACTGGAACTGTTGAGATTGCTAACCTGTTGTCACCTAATTGAATACTGGTGTCAGCCTTTACAGCATCAACCGCCCATTGTTGGGCAATCCAGACAACATTGTTTGAGCGAATTTTTTAAATTGTCCCCTATTAATAAACATATCTTAATTTTATCCATTTTGTTCTTTTAGAGAATCCTGACTAATACAGTAATGCATAAAATTTATGTTCATTTGATGTATATGATAAAAATCTATTAAAGGTTTTATAAGTGAAGATTGAAAGAAACTCTCAGGTGTGAGGTCCTGAATGAATGCCTATGGTGGACACCGCACAGCAATATCAAGGATCATAGCTTCAGACTCATGGTAAAATTACAAAGTCTTAAATGTAGAGTGAGACCCAGAGGAAAATGGCAAAGACTCTTTGTCCAAGTGTGAGTGTTGACAGTTGTTCATCATAACTTTTCACTCACATATTTGAAAACTATTCCCCTCCAGAGACTATTTCTACTGAGATTATTTAAACCTGTCCCCTTGATCCAGATGTGTGCCCCAAATTCTGACTGCTGATTTGTATGTAATAACTTGCCATCATGCTTAATTGCATGTAATAATACAACTTTCCTGTTCAATATTATATAATAAATATGGTGAGTTTATGGAGAGCTTTCTTCCACCTGAGAGTGCAGTTCAATTAAATAAAATAAATATTATTTATTTTCATTTCAAATGTTATCTCTTTTCCTGGTTTCCCCTTCCTAATACCCCTATCCCAACTTCTCTTTTCTTGCTTTTATTAGGGTGGTCCTTCACCCACCTACCCACTCCTACCTCACTGCATTGGCATTCTGCTACACTGGGGCTTTGAGCCTTCACAGAAGCAAGGAAGTTCTATTTCCAACCTGTCAGAGAAATATATTTATATTATATTCTTTCAATATATTCTTGATAAATCTCATTTTACTATTAACATATTTCTTTTACTATTAACTTTCCTAAAATATTCATTTTATGGATATATGTTTGTAAGTTAAGGAACTCTTGATTTGATAAGAAACTTCATGAATGAACAAATAAAATCAACATATTATAGATAAACATTGAATAATTTGAAAGTGTGTGTGTGTGTGTGTGTGTGTGTGTGTGTGTGTGTGTGTGTTTGTGTTGTATGTAGCTGTTTCTCAGGAAAAGATTTTAAGATTATATGCTTGGTGTAATTTAATGGTTATGAATTATTTATGGAATCCCACTTACATACACTCTCAAGTATTGAAAATAAAAACTTGAATATCACAAACTCAAATTTCCTAACCCAAAAGCCCTCTAATAAACAACTATATATGAAAAAATATATGTTTACAACCCATAAGAATTAAAACTGTGATTCATTTTCATTGGTCAGTACAACATCTCTTTAGTGAAAATGTTGATAGACATACATGGCTCTCAATGTATCCAAGTATTATGTTAACGTACGTCAGTACTACAGAGGCACTTACAATATCCTAAAGATCTGGCTGATGAAATTTCCTTATTGTAATATATGATTCTGACCTGGGTGGGAACATGTGAGAAGAAAATCATATTTTTTTATGATGGCAAGTAATGTAGTGTCATAAACATAAGTAAAGTGAAAGTGTATAGGAGGAAAGAAGATCCTAGTATAAACAATTGAGCTAGAACATTCTGGAAAAGATTTAGAGGGAAATCCAGGTGGAATGAAGTAAGAGGCAGTGAAAGCTGTCTTAAAAAATACACTCACGGTTCCCACTCGGCTGCTCAAGGAAAGCATGCCCCTGCCCTGCCTGATCCAGGGATGAGGAACCCAGCATTGAGACCTCTCTTCCCACCCAGTAGATTTGGGGCACATTACAGGGCTCGGACCATCTGCCACCTGGACCAGTGGAGATCCAGGGACATAGACCAGGTACAAGGGAAAGGCAAGAACATATCACAGACAACAAGATGGCAAGAGGAAAGCAAAAGAGCATATCAGAATAAAACAAAGACAACCTGGCAACACCAGTGCCCAGCTCTCCCATCACAGCAAACATTGAAATGCCAAACACTCCAGAAAAAGAAGACGTAGACCTAAATTCATACCTCAAGACGATGATAGAGATCCTTAAACAAGAACGGGAGGAAAAGCAAAAGAATCAGAAGCTTTTAAAGAGGAGACAAGAAAAACACTCAAAGAACTCAAAGAACTAGAGGAAAACAAAAACAAGAGATGAAGGAATGGAAGAAAGAATTTAAAACAGAAATTGACACAATGAAGAAAACACTAAAAGAGATAACCCTAGAGATAGAAAAACTGAAAATGAAATCAGGAGTCACAGAAGCAAGCATTTCCAATACAATACAAGAGATAGAAAAGAGAATATCGGGGGTGGAAGACAACATTGTAAACATAGACAAAACAGCCAGAGAAGATACAAAAACCAAAAAGTTCCTAACCCAAAATGTCCAAGAGATCCAGGACACAATGAGAAGACCAAACCTAAGGATAATAGGAATAGAAGAGGGAGAAGAATATCAACTAAGAGGCACAGTAAATAACTTCAACAAAATTGTAGAAGAAAACTTCCCTACCCTTAAGAATGAGATGACCACGAGCATAAAAGAAGCCTTCAGAACTCCAAATAGGTTGAACCAGAAAAGAAATTCCTCCCGACACATAATAGTCAAAACACCAAGTGCCCAAAGCAAAGAAAGAATGCTAAAATCAGTAAGAGAATAAGGTCAGGTAACATATAAAGGCAGACCAATCAGAATCACACCCAATTTCTCAACAGAGTCTATGAAAGCTAGAAGAGCCTGGACAGACATCATGCGGACCCTAAGAGAGCACAAGTGCCAACCTAAGCTGCTATACCCAGCAAAACTATCAATCACCATAGATGGAGAGATGAAGATATTTCAAGATAAATCTAAATTTACACAATATGTGACCACAAACTTAGCACTACAACGAATTATAGGGGGAAAACCCAATACAATGAGGGGAACTACATCCTAGTAACTACAAGAAAACATCTAAGCAAGAAAACCAAAAGAAGAAAGAGACACAGACACAACTCAACCTCCAAAAGCAATAATAGCAGGAAACAGCAACCACTATTCCTTGATATCTATTAACATAAATGGACTCAACTCCCCAATAAAGAGACATAGGCTATCAGACTGGATACATAAACAAAATCCATCATTTTGTTGCATATAGGAAACTCATCTCAGAGACAAACACAGACACTACCTCAGAGTAAAAGGTTGGGAAAAAAAAAACTTCCAAGCAAACAGCCCCAAGAAGCAAGCTGTAGTGGCTATTCTAATATCGAATAAAGTAAATTTCCAACCAAAAGTTATCAAAAAAGATAAGGAAGGACACTTTTTACTCATTACATGAGAAATCTTTCAGGAGGAACTCTCAATCCTTAACATATATGCTCCAAATACAAAAGCACCCACATTCATAAAAGAAACCCTAATAAAGCTCAAAAAATTAATTTCACCGGACACAATAATAGTGGGAGACTTTAATTTCCCACTCTCACCAGTGGACAGATTATGGAAACAGAAACTGAACAAGGACACTGTAAAACTAGCAAAGACTCTGAACCAACTGGAATTAATAGATATCTACAGAACATATCATCCTAAAGTAAAAGAATACACCGTCTTCTCAGCACCCCATGGCACCTTCTCGAAAATTGACCACATAATTGGACACAGAACGAGCCTCAATCCATATAAGAAGATTGAAATGCGCCCAGGCATCGGCTCAGATCACCATGGTCTAAGGCTGGTCTTTAACAACAAAAAAGACAACACAAAGCCTACATACACATGGAAACTAAACAATGCTCAGTTAAACAATAGTAGGGTCAAAGAATAAATGAAGAAAGAAATTAAGGATTTTCTTGAATTTAATGAAAACTAAATCACAACATACACAAACCTATGGTATGCAATTAAAGCAGTACTGAGAGGAAAACTCATAGCCTTGAGCGCTTCCAAAAAGAAACTGTAGAGAACATACATTGGCAACTTGACAGCACAGCTAAAAGCTCTAGAACAAAGGAAGCAGATATACCCAAGAGAAGTAGATGGCAAGAAATAATCAAAATTAAGGCAGAAATAGACCAAATAGAAACAAAAAGAACCATTGAACGAATCAACAAAAGGAAGAGCTGGTTCTTTGAGAAAATCAACAAGATTGATAAACCCCTAGCCAGACTAACTAGAGGGCAAAGAGAGAGTATACAATTTAACAAAATCAGAAAGGAAAGTGGAGACATAACAACTGAAACTGAGGAAATTCAAGAAATCATCAGATCCTACTACAAAAGCCTATACTCCACAAACTTGGAAAATCTGGAGGAAATGGATGAATTCCGAGACAGATACAAGATCCTAACGTTAAACCAGGACCAGGTAAACGTATTTAATAATCCCATAACACCTAAAGAAATAGAAGAAGTCATCAAAAGCCTCCCAACTTAAAAAAGCCAAGGTCCAGACAGGTTCAGAGAATATTTTTAACAGACATTTATTGCGGATATAACACCAATAGTCTCTGAAATATTCCAGAAGATAGAATCAGATGGAATACTGCCTAACTCATTTTTTCAGGCTACAAAACCCTCCTTCCTAAACCACACAAAGACTCTACAAGGAAAGTGAACTTCAGACCAATCTCACTTATGAACATTGATGCAAAAATACTCAACAAAATCCTTGCAATGGGAATCCAAGAAAACATCAAAATGATGATTCACCATGACCAAGTAGGCTTCATCTCTGGGATGCAGGGATGGTTTAATATAAGGGAATCCATCAATGTAATCCACCACATAAACAAACTCAAAGAACAAAATCACATGGTCATCACACTAGATGCTGAGAAAGCATTTGACAAAATTCAACACCACTTCATGTTAAAAGTCCTGGAAAGAAAAGGAATCAAAGGTCCATACTGAAACATGATAAAAGCAATATACAGCAAACGAACATTCCACAGCAACCTTATCGGTGGGAAACTTGAAACAATCCCACTAAAATCAGGGACTCGACAAGGCTGCCCACTCTCCCCCTACATATTCAACAAAGTACTGGAAGTCCTGGCTAGAGCAATTAGACAGCAAAAGGAGATCAAGGGGATACAAATCGGAAAGGAAGAAGTAAAAACATCACTCTTTGCAGAGGACATGATATTGTACTTAAGTGATCCCACAAATTTCACCAGAGAACGTTTACAGCTGATAAACAAGTTCAGCAAAGTGGCTGGATACAAAATTAATTCAAACAAATCAGTAGCCTTCCTATATTCAAAGGACAAACATGTGGAGAAAGAAATTAGGGAAAAGATAACCTTCACAACAGTCACAAATACTATGAAATACTTTGGTGTGACTCTGACTAAGCAAGTGTAGGACCTGTATGACAAGAACTTCAAACCTCTAAAGAAGGAAATCGAGGTAGATCTCTGAAAATGGAAAGATCTCCCATGCTCATGGATTGGAAGGATCAACATTTTAAAAATGGCCATTCTACTAAAAGCAATCTACAGTTTCAATGCAATCCCGATCAAAATTCCAACCCAGTTCTTCACTGAGTTGGAAAGATTAATGTGCAATTTCATCTGGAATTACAAAAGACCTAGTATAGTGAAATCTATCCTCAACAACAAGAAAACATCTGCAGAAATCACTATCCCTGACCTCAAGCTATATTACAAGGCAATTGTGCTGAAAACTGCATGGTACTGGAACAGAAATAGGCATGTTGATAAATTGAATAGAATAGAAGATCCAGAAATGAGCCCTCACATATATGATCACCTGATATTTGACAAATAAATTGTAAGCATTCAATGGAAAAAGGACAGCCTATTCAACAAATGGTGCTGGTCCAAATGGCACTCAGCATGCAAAAGAATGAAAATAGACCCTTTCTTATCTCCTTGTACAAATCTCAAGTGTAAGTGGATCAAAGATCTCCACATTAAACCAGATACACTGAAACTATTAGGTGAGAAAGTAGGGAAAACCTTAGAACACATAGGGACAGGAGAAAATTTTCTGAACAAAACACCTATGGCTCAAGCTCTAAGGTCAAAGATTAACAAAACGGACTTAATGAGATTGCAAAGTTTCTGTAAGGCTAAAGACATTGTCAAGAAAACAAAAAAACAGCCAACAGAATGGGAAAAGATCTTAACCAACTCCACATCAGACAGAGGCCTAATACCCAAGGTATACAAAGAACTCAAAAAGCTAAGCACCAGAGAATCAAACAACCCTATTAAAAAATGGGGTACAGATCTAAACAAAATGTTCTCAATTGAGGAATATCAAATGGCTGAGAAACATCTAAGGAAGTGCTCGACATCCTTAACCATCAGGGAAATGTAAATTAAAACAACCCTGAGATTCCACCTCACACCAGTCAGATTGGTCAAGATCCAAAACTCAGATGACAGCAGATGCTGGCGAGGTTGCAGAAAAAGAGGACAACTTCTCCACTGTTTGTGGGGTTGTAAACTGATACAACCACTCTGGAAATTAGTCTGGCGATTCCTCAGAAAATTGGACATAGTACTACCTGAAGATCCAGCTATTCCACTTCTGGGCATATACCCCAGTGACACCCCAATATACAGCAAAGATACATGCACCACAATGTTCATAGCAGTTCTATTTATAATAGCTATAAGCTGGAAAGAACCCAGATGTCCTTCAGAAGTTGAATGGATACAAAAATTGTGGTACATTTGCACAATGGAGTACTACTCAGCTGTCAGAAACAATGACTTAACCAAATTCTTAAGAAAATGGCTGCATCTAGAGAATATCATCCTGAGTGAGATAACCCAGTCACAAAAGAACAGACATGATATGCAGTCACTGATATTGGGATGCTAACCCCAGAGGCTCGAACTGCTCCAGAAACAACTCACAGACTGTGTGAAGTTCAAGAAAAAAACAAAAGAAAACAAACAAACAAAAAAAAACTAAACAAAGAAAAACAAAAACAAAAACAAAAATGTCTTGTTCAATCCTTACACACCAAGAAAATGTTGACTAATTCTGGGTTACCTCCTGTTTTACATGTACTTTTTGCTCATTGTAAGAAGTAAGACCTTAAAGCAGAGTATCAAACCTTAAAAAAAAGAAAAAAAAGCCAAGCACTGACACAATTGTATTTGTATACATTTATGCAAAAATATTTAAATTTTTTTCTTTTATCTTTGATTTTAAAATAAAGTTTTAAAATAAAATAAAATAAAGTTGTTCAATTAAAACAATTACACTCACTTTTGCAATACTTTCAAATATCCTCAATGCCTGACTTTAAAATATTCCAGTTTTCTATGTTTAAATAATCTTATGTGTCTTTATATGATCATATTTTGATTGGCCATTAATTTTCTTTTTAATGTCATGATGATCACATGCCTCTTAAGCTTGCTGTCTTTAGATATGCAATCTCTGACTACAAGGGGTGATATGATTGTAACTCTAAAGCCAGATCTTCAAGTCTCATAGAAGATACTTGTGTTTGCTCAGAGGAATAATTTGTTTGTTCTTATTTGTGCTCTCTCTCTCTCTCTCTCTCTCTCTCTCTCTCTATATATATATATATATATATATATATATATATATATTTCTCTCTCTGTCTCTCTGTCTCTCTGTCTGTCTCTGTCTTTCTTTGTGTGTGTGTGTGTGTGTGTGTGTTGTATAACTGAGTTGTATAACAGAGCTATCACATAGAGATAATTCTAGAACAATATTGGATTAGATAAGATAGCAGTTTTCACAACTTTTGCACGTCTGTGATGACAGGTCAAGTTACAAGCTCTATTTATTCCAAGCATGTTGATATTATGAGAAAAGTATAAATAAATGAGCAAGGCTATGATTATTATAGAAATTCTTCAAAAATGTTGCCCTCCAAGAATCCTGTCTGAAGCAATATTTCATATATTCACAAATAAACAAAAACACCAAAAGAAATTCATAAAAATCTGTGGTATTTCTTATATAGATAAAATTAGTAGTCAGGAGCACGATGGGAGTATAATGTTATGATGCTAAATAAATAATCATCAACAGAAAACGTTTGAAAATGTGCATAATCAAGTAGATTCCATATCCATCCTAAAGCTAGAAAATTATGCTGATGCTTATCTGCAACACTAGTAATCTGGTGGTTAGAGAATGAAGACTTGAGAGTTCAAAGCCTGCTTGACCTGCATAGCATAGTATGATCTCAAAACCAAACCAAACCAATAACATTCTTGAAAGAACTGTGGAAGCACTGAGGATGTAGAAAGCAATGTAGGGGTTAAAAGTCAGGCATCTTTATTCACACCTCAATCCTCTATTTAAGAATTCTACAGGGAAACAGAGCAGAGCCTGGCCTACCTGCCAGGCAGAAAGGCGGCTCATAGAGGCTGAACAACTGGTGAGTGGGAAACCAAGACTGCAGGGGAGCAGAGAGATCTCTGCTGAGTGCACACCGAAAGTGCACACCATACCTTGCTTTGCCCCGCCCTGCCCGATCCAGCTATTGGGAACAGAAAATTAGAACTTCTGTTCCCACCCGGAGGCGACTTCCGGACACAGAGCGGAGCCTGGCCTACCTGCCAAATCAGAACGGCGGCTCATACAGGCGGAGCAACTGGCGACTTCCGGACGCAGGGCAGAGCCTGGCCTACCTGCCACCCAGATCAGCAGCTCATAGAGACTGAGCAACTGCGATTGGGAGCAGAAAATTAGAACTTCTGTTTCCACCCGGAGGCGACTTCCAGACGTAGAGCAGAGCCTGGCCTACCTGCCACGCGGAACGGCAGCTCATAGAGGCTGAGCAACTGGTGAGTGGGAGACCTAGAGAGCAGGGGAGCAGAAAGATCTCTGTGGAGTACACAAGGAAAGTGCACCCCCTGCCTTGCCCTGCCCCACCATGCCTGATCCAGCAAACAGAAACAAAACGTTGGAACTTCTGCTCACACCCTACGACTCTGAGGCATAAAACAGGGCTCGACCCATCTGACACCTCAACCAGTGGAGAACCAGGGTCACAGAAAAGATACAAGGGAAAGGTAAGAACATATCACTGACAACAAAATGGCAAGAGGAAAGAAAAAGACTATATCCCAAGGGAACCAAGACAATCTAGCAACACCAGAACCCAGCTCTCCCATAACAGCAAACATCGGAACTCCAAACACTCCAGAAAAAGAAGACACAGACCTGAAATCATGCCTCAAGACGCTGATAGAGTTACTTAAACAAGAAAGGGAGGAAAAGCAAAAAGATTCAGAAGCTTTAAAAGAAGAAACAAGAAAAACACTCAAAGAACTCAAAGAATGAGAGGAAAACAGAACCAAAGAAATAAAGGAATGGAAGAGAAAAATTAAAACAGAGATTGACACAATAAAGAAAACACTAAAAGAGATAACCCTAGAGTCAGAACACCAAAAAAAAAAAGAAATCAGGAGTCACAGAAGCAAGCAATTCCAATAGATTACAAGAGATCAAAGAGAGAATCACAGGGGCAGAAGACAACATTGCAAACATAGACAAAACAGCCAGAGAAGATGCAAAAAAGAAAAAGCTCCTAACCCAAAATGTCCAGGAAATCCAAGACACAATGAGAAGACCGAACCTAAGGATAATAGGAATAGAAGAGGGAGAAGAGTATCAACTAAGGGGCACAGTAAATATCTTCAACAAAATCATAGAAGAAAACTTCCCTACCCTCAAGAATGAGATGACTACGAGCATAAAACAAGCCTTCAGAACTCCAAATAGGTTGGACCAGAAAAGAAATGCCTCCCGACACATAATAGTAAAAACATCAAGCGCCCAAAGTAAAGAAAGAATACTAAAAGCAGTAAGGGAAAAAGGTCAAGTAACATATAAAGGCAGACCAATCAGACTCACACCCGATTTCTCAACAGAGACTATGAAAGCTAGAAGAGCCTGGACAGACATCATGCACTCCTTCAAAGAGCACAAGTGCCAGCCCAAGCTGCTATACCCAGCAAAACTATCAATCACCATAGATGGAGAGATGAAGATATTTCAAGACAAATCAAAATTCACACAATATCTGACCACAAACCCAGCACTACAACGAATTATAGGTGGAAAACCCAATACAATGAGGGAAAATACAGCCTAGTAAGAACAAGAAAACTCCTAAACAAGAAAACTAAAAGAAAAAAAAACACAGACACAACTCAACCCAAAAAAGCAATAATGGCAGGAAACAGAAACAACTATTCCTTGATATCTATTAACATAAATGGTCTCAACTCCCCAATAAAGAGAAATAGACTATCAGACTGGATACATAAACAAAATCCAGCCTTTTGCTGCATACAGGAAACTCATCTCAGAGACAAAGACAGACACTATCTCAGAGTAAAAGGGTGGGGAAAAAACTTCCAAGCAAACAGCTCCAAGAAGCAAGCTGGAGTGGCTATTCTAATATCAAATAAAGTAAATTTCCAACCAAAAGTTATCAAAAAAGATAAGGAAGGACACTTTTTACTCATTACCGGGGAAATCTGTCAGGAGGAACTCTCAATCCTTAACTTATATGCTCCAAATAAAAAATCACCCACATTCATAAAAGAAACCTTACTAAAGCTCAAGAAATACATTTCACCCCACACAATAATAGTGGAGACTTTAATACCCCACTCTCACCAATGGACAGATCAGGGAAACAGAAACTGAACAAGGACACTGCAAAACTAGCAGAGTCTTTGAAACAACTAGAATTAATAGATATATACAGAACATACTATCCCAAAGTAAAAGAATACACCTTCTTCTGACCACCCCATGGCACCTTCTCGAAAATTGACCACATAATTGGACACAGAACGAGCCTCCATAGATATAAAAAGATTGAAATACTCCCATGCATCCTCTCAGATCACCATGGGCTACGGCTGGTCTTAACAACAACAAAGACAACAAAATGCCCACATACACATGGAAACTAAACAATGCTCTGTTAAAGAATAGCAGGGTCAAGGAAGAAATAAAGAAAGAAATTAAGGATTTTCTAGAATTCAACGAAAATGAAAACACAACATACCCAAACCTATGGGATGCAATGAAAGCAGTATTGAGTGGAAAACTCATAGCTCTAAGTGCTTCCAAAAAGAAACTGGAGAGAGCTCACATCAGCAACCTCACAGCACAGCTAAAAGCCCTAGAACAAAAGGAAGCAGATATACCCAAAAAAAGTAGACAACAAGAAATAATCAAAATTAGGGCAGAAATAGAACAAATAGAAACAAAAAAAAAACCATTGAAAAAATCAACAAAACTATGAGTTGGTTCTTTGAGAAAATCAACAAGATTGATAATCCCCTAGCCAGACTAACTAGAGGGCAAAGAGAGAGTATACAAATTAACAAAATCAGAAAGGAAAGTGGGGACATAACAACTGAAACTGAGGAAATTTAAGAAATCATCAGATCCTACTACAAAAACTTATACTCCAAAAATTGGAAAATCTGGAGGAAATGGATGAATTCCTAGACAGATACAAGGTCCCAAAGTTTAACCAAGACCAAGTAAACCATCTAAATAACCCTATAACACCTAAAGGAATAGAAGAATTCATCAAAAGCCTCCCAACCAAAAAAGCTCATGTCCAGACGGGTTCAGTGCAGAATTTTATCAGACTTTTATTGAGGATATAACACCAATACTCGCCAAACTATTCCAAAAGATAGAATCAGAAGAATATTTCTCAACTCATTTTTTGAGGCTACAATATCCCTCGTACCTAAACCACACAAAGACCCTACAAGGAAAGAGAACTTCAGACCAATCTCACTTATAAACATTGATGCAAAAATACTCAACAAAATTCTTGAAACCGAATCCAAGAACACATCAAAATGATCATTCATCATGACCAAGTAGGCTTCATCCCTGGGATGCAGGGATGGTTTAACATAAGGAAACCATCAACGTAATCCACCATATAAACAAACTCAAAGACCAAAATCACATGGTCATCGCACTAGACGCTGAGAAAGCATTCGACAAAATCCAACACCCCTTCATGTTAAAAGTCCTGGAAAGAACAGGAATCCATGGCCCATACTTAAACATAATAAAATGTATATACAGCAAACCAACAGCCAACATCAAACTTAATGGCAAGGAACTGGAAGCAATCCCACTAAAATCAGGGACTCGACAAGGCTGCCCACTCTCCCCCTACCTATTCAACATAGTACTGGAAGTCCTGGCTGGAGCAATTAGACAGCAAAAGGAGATTAAGGGGATACAAATCGGAAAGAAAGAGATAAAAACATCACTCTTTGCCGATGACATGATAGTGTATTTGAGTGACCCCAAAAATTCAACCAGAGAACTCCTACAGCTGATAAACAAGTTCAGCAAAGTGCCTGGATACAAAATTAACTCAAACAAATCAGTAGCCTTCCTGTACTCAAAGGACAAACATGTGGAGAAAGAAATTAGGGAAAACATACCCTTCACAATCGTTACAAAAACTATGAAATACCTTGGTGTGACTCTAACTAAGCAAGTGAAGGACCTGTATGACAAGAACTTCAAACCTCTAAAGAAAGAAATTGAGGAGGATCTCAGAAAATGGAAAGATCTCCCATGCTCATGGATTGGAAAGATCAACATCTTAAAAATGGCCATCCTACCAAAAGCAATCTACAGATTCAATGCAATCCCCATCAAAATTCCAACCCAGTTCTTCATGGAATTGGAAAGATCAATGTGCAATTTCATATGGAATAACAAAAGACCTAGAATAGCAAAATCCATCCTCAACAACAAAAAAACATCTGCGGGAATCACTATCCCTGACCTCAAGCTATATTACAAGGCAATTGTGCTGAAAACTGCATGGTAATCGTACAGAAATAGGCATGTGGATCAATGGAATAGAATAGAAGATCCAGAAATGAGCCCTCATGTATATGGTCACCTGATTTTTGACAAAGGAGCCGTAAACATTCAATGGAAAAAGGACAGCCTATTCAACAAATGGTGCTGGTCCAACTGGCACTCAGCATGCAAAAGAATGAAAATAGACCCTTTCTTATCTCCTTGTACAAAGCTCAAGTGTAAGTGGATCAAAGATCTCCACATTAAACCAGATACACTGAAACTATTAGATGAGAAAGTAGGGAAAACCTTAGAACACATAGGTACATGAGAAAATTTCCTGAAAAAAACACCAATGGCTCAAGCTCTAAGATCAAAGATTAACATATGGGACTTAATGAGATTGCAAAGTTTCTGTAAGGCTAAAGACATTGTCAAGAAAACAAAACGGCAACCAACAGAATGGGAAAAGATCTTTACCAATACCACATCAGATAGAGGCCTAATATCCAAGGTGTACAAGGAACTCAAAAAGCTAGACACCAGAGTATCAAATAACCCTATTAAAAAATGGGGTACAGAACTAAACAAAACGTTTTCAGTTGAGAAACAATGGATGGCCGGCCGAGAAACACCTGAGGAAGTGCTAGACATCCTTAGCCATCAGGGAAATGCAAATCAAAACAACCCTGAGATACCACCTCACACCAGTCAGATTGGCCAAGATCCAAAACTCAGATGACAGCAGATGCTGGCGAGGCTGCAGAGAAAGAGGAACACTTCTCCACTGTTGGTGGGGTTGCAAGCTAATACAACCATTCTGGAAGTCTGTCTGGCGATACCTCAGAAAATTGGATATAGTACTACCTGAAGACCCAGCTATTCCACTTCTGGGCATATACCCCAGAGACACTTCAATACACAACAAAGATATATGCACCACAATGTTCATAGCGGCTCTCTTTATAATAGCCAGAAGCTGGAAGGAACCCAGATGTCCTTCAGAAGATGAATGGATACAAAAATTGTGGTACATATACACAATGGAATACTACTCAGCCACCAGAAACAATGACTTAACCAAATTCTTAAGAAAATGGCTGCATCTAGAGAATATCATTCTGAGTGAGATAACCCAGTCACAAAAGAACAGACATAATATGCAGTCACTGATAGTGGGATGCTAACCCCAGAGGCTTGCACTCCCCCAGAAACAACTCACAGACTGTATGAAGTCCAAGAAATAAAGAAAACAAAAAAATATACATATATTTACAAAAGAAGAAAAAAAAAAAGAATTCTACAGGCTGAGGGAGTTCATTAACCTACCTTGTGATTCACTTTCTTCACCATCAAAGTAAGAACAATATCAGATATACAAGGTAAGGTAAATTTATGTAAAAATGATTTCCATGGAGTTTAACTAGCTAAAAAATAATTATTTGTTGGCAAAGTGTAACAAAGAGGATAATTTACTCTAAATCCCTTTGTGGATCTATTTATAGAGCTGTTCTCTTGTTCTGAGCAGAAGAATAACAAGAGAATAATGTGGAAGTTGCAGACAGAAAAGAATAGATGTGTTTGGAAATGAGAAGTAAGAATTCCAGGAGGGCTTCAAAGCACAGACCCAGTATTTAATTTCTTCTGCAATATGATAGGATGGTAGCTCCTTTGGTTAGATTTCTGTGATTGGTACTCTCTGGGTTGGAGATTTTGATTTTTAGTGGGAAAATATGAATCAGCATCTTGTGAAAGTGTCAATGAAGATGTGAAATTGTACTCTGTAATTTAAGAGAGATGACCCCTCACCAAGCAAGAAAGCAAAAAAAAAAAAAAAAAAAAAATCTCATATATATTGAGGCAAGTAACTGAAATATGCTAGAAATCTAGTTTGAGACTGATGAGGTTGCAGGCCATGGAGACATTCTGTATATGATTTGCTGTAAATGTAGGCAGAAGACCCCAGTAAGGTGGATTCCTGACACAAAGCAAATAGCACATCTGCCTCGTTTTCTCCTGAATTAACATGCAGTGATTTGTCATATAGCAATAAATAAGGGAACTTAGAAGAAAAACTTCAGGAGCAGCCAAACTGCCTCAGAAATAATAGATAGCAACACCTGTACACGTAGCTATTTCAGAATCATGACTCAGGGATAAACAGGATAATATTTGATCAAGGGGGTTGGAGCTGAAAAAAAAACAAATATACATATATTCTATATTCTATGTATGTGTGTGTGTGTGTGTGTGTGTGTGTGTTGTGTGTGTACATTTTTAACTAATCAATGTTACATTTATATATACTATATGCAATACATGTATTGCAATATCCATATATATGTGTATGTGTGTATGTGTCTAGATATGCTCAGAAATGCAGTAGGTCAAACAAAACTGAGAGAAAGCACAGAAAATAGCACATGCGATTTGGCTTAAAGCATTGTTAAGTTGCTTCATGAACTAATCAAGTCAAGATTTGTTCTTTACCTTCTTGTGTGTGCCAGTGGGTGTCTCTGTTTGTTTTTCTCTGTCTCTTTCCTTCCTTCTCTCTTCAGTCCACATTATTCTACACAAGCACACTCACACATACACACACACACACACACACACACACACACACATACACACACACACACATACACACAAACACTTAAAAAATAACCTTATAATCCATATATAATTCGGCCTATTACCTGTATGTATATATTTTCAGAGCTGAACAACTGGTATTAGATAAACAATTGTTGTACACTTTCTGGGTAAGATAAATTTTCTGTTCTCAACATTCCTACAGGCATGTAATTCTTGGGGTTTTTCCCCTTCCACATTATCATATCTATTAAGTCATCCTTTTCAAGTCATATAGGAAGCTATATTGGCAAGATTTAACTAGTGTTGCTTCTAAAATTTCTAGAAGACATTATCTGATAGCAAGTCATATTTTCAATGTATTGATGAGAAGTAGATACTTTGAAGAGAAAAAAGAAGGGCATAACAACAGATACTGAGGAAATTCAAGAAATCATCAGATCCTACTACAAAAGCCTATACTCAACAAAACTAGAAAATCTAGGAGAAATGGAGGATTTTCTAGACAAATACTGGGTATCAAAATTAAATTAGGATCAGATAAACTATCTAACAGTACCATAACCTCTAATGAAATAGAAGCAGTCATTAAAAGTCTCCCAACCAAAAATGTCCAGGACCAGATGATATTTGTGGTGAATTCTATCAGACCTTTAATGAAGATCTAACATTAATATTCTTCAAACTGTTCTACAAAGTAGAAACAAAAGAAATATTACCAAATTCTTTCTATGAAGCCACATTTACAGTGATATGAAAACACAAAGACTCATCAAAGAAACAGAACATTAGACCAGTGAAATAATCCCACTAAAATCAGGGACAAGACTGTCAACCTTTTTCATATCTATTCATTATAGTACTTGAAGTTCTAACTAAAGCAATTAGACAACAGAAGGAGGTCAAAGGGATACAAATTGAAATAGAAGAGGTCAAAATATCACTTATTAAGTATAAGATTGTATACTTAAGTGACTCCAAAAAGTCGACCAGAGAACTCCTACAGCTGACAAAAAAAACTTCAGCAAAGTGGCTGGATATAAAATTAACTCAAAAAAAAAAAAAAAAAAAAAAAAAACCAGGAGCCTATCTCTACACAAAGGATAAATAGGCTGAAGAAAAAATTAGGCAAATGACAAACATCACAAGAGTCACAAATAATACAAAATACCTTGTGTAAATTTCAGCAAGCTAGTGAAAGATCTGTATAACAAGAACTTCAAGTCCCCGAAGAAAGAAATTGATGAAGACCTCAGAAAATAAAAAGATTTCCCATGCTCATAAACAAGAATGATTAATAAAGGGGAAATGGCAATCAGTCCAAAAGAAATATAGAGATTCAGTGCAATTCCTCATCAAATTTCCAACTCAATTCTTCATAGAGTAAGAAAGAGCAATTATCAAACTCATTTGGAAAAACCAAAAACACAGAATAGTAAAAATTATAATCAATAATAAAAGAATTTTATGGGAAATTAGCATTCCTGACCTGAAGTTGTACTATAAATAGTGATAAAAACTGCATCGTATTTGTATAGAGACAGGCAGGTAGATCAATGGAATAGAATTGAAGAACCAGAAAAGAACCCACAAACCTATGGTCACTTGATATTTGACAAATAAGCTAAATTATCCAGTGGGGAAAAATAGCACTTCAACAAATGGTGCCGGTTCGACTGCTGGATAGCATGTAGAAGATGCAAATTGATCCATTCTTATCTCCTTTTATAAAGATTAAGTCCAAGAGAATCATGGTCTTTCAGATAAAACCAAATTCACTGAATCTAATAGAAGCAAAAGTGGGAAAGAGCCTCAGGAAATGGGCACAGAGGAAAATTTTGTGAACAGAACACCAATGGCTTATGCTCTAATATTATGAATCAACAAATGGGACCACATAAAATTCCAAAGCTTTGGTAAAACACAGGGGAATAACAACAGAAAAAAAAATTGCAACCAACAGATTTGGAAAACATCTGTACCAATCCTACATCCAACAGAGGACTAGTATATAATATATATAAAGACCTCAAGAATTTAGACTCCAGGGAATCAATAACAATATAAAATTGGGGCATAGAGCCAAATAAAAAATTCTCAACTGAAGAAAATTGAATGACCTAGAAACACCTAATGAAATGTTTAACATTTGTTGTCACCATAGAAATGCAAATCAAAACAACCTGAGATTCTCCCTCACACTTGTCAGAACAGCTAAGATCAAAAATTCAGGTAACAGTAGATGCTGGCAAGGATGTGGAGAAAGAGGAACACTCCTCCATTGTTGGTGGGATTGCAAGCTGGTACAACTACTTTGGAAATCTGTCTGGTTGTTCCTCAGAAAACTGCATATAGTTCTACCTGAAAACCCAGCTCTACTACTCCTGGGCATACACCCAAAAATGCTGCAACATATAACAAAGACACATGCTCCACCATGTTCATAGCAGCCTTATTTATAATTACCTTAACTTGGAAAGAACTCAGATGTCCTTCAACAGAGGAGTGGATACAGAAAATGTAGTATATTTACACAATGGAATACTACTCAGCTATTAAAAAAATGAGCTCATGAAATTCACCGACAAATGCATAGAACTAGAAACATCATACTGAGTGAGGTAACCTAGTCACAAAGCCAAGTGCACATGGTTTGTATTCACTGGTTAGTGATTGTTAGGCAAAACATGGGATACCCATGGTACAACTCACAGAGAAAATGAACCTCAAGAAAAAGGAATAACAATGCATGGATAATTTTGTCATACTTAGAAGGTGGGACAAAATATTCAGGGCAGGTCTAGGGTCAGAGAGATTTGGAAGGGAGGGGAAAAGGGGGTCCAGGGTTAGGTATGGGAGATTGGGAGAGATTTACAGTGGATCAGGAAATTGAACAGAGATGTATTGGAGATGGGTAACTGTGAGTAGCCACAAGCAAGTCCCAGATGCCAGAAAATCAAGAGGCCTTCAGGACCCAACAGGGATGACATGGGCTGAAATATCCCACAAAGGGGAGAGAGAAGCTGTAGAGTCGATATCCAGAGTTTAGGCATTACTCCCAGTTGAGACTTGAGACCACCCACCCCTCTCCAAAGTTTTCACCCACAATTTCTCCTAACTAAAGGAAATACAGGGAGAAAGAGCGGAGCAGAGACAGAAGAAAAGGTCATCCAGAGACTGCCCCACCTGGAGATATGCAGACACCAAACCCAGGCACCATTGCCAATGCCAAGAAGTGCTTCATTTCCTGGTCCTGTTCAGGCTTGTTGCTACTTCCACAGATTTGGACTGATTGGCAGGGACCTGAGGTTTCTTTTGGATCAAAGGGCCATTGCTGATTAGTGAATGATCTTTTTAAGAGGAGCAAGCTCCCGCTGCTGATTGGTGTGTACTGAACTGCTATCCTGATGACAAAGATTGCGATCACCAAAGAACTATTTCTCAGCAGGTTACACCTTTTTTTGCCCTATTCATTTTTCCTTTCCCCTACGTCTGGTGCATGTTTGTCTAGAAGGGAAGTTAAAACACTTATGTACCTTTATTAAACTTGATTTGGAAAACCATAAGGTTACATATGTACCCAGACAAACATGAGGAGAAGCTAGGCTAAGTGTTGGAAGCCTGTTTTCTTTTTTTACCGCGGGTTTAGGTATTGAGCTCACACCAGTAGTCCCTCTGGACAAGTCAAAGTGCTTTTAATCATTGGCCTCATTCCTGTCATATGAATCCCCATTTCCTGCACTGTCTAAAATCTATTTTACCTTCATCATCAGTTTCCACTGTTAGAGTAAGCCTTTGAGTATGTCCATGCCAACATTTCCATTGTCTCTGGCATTCTGTTACTTAGTCACTTTTGTTAATGTCAGACTTCCCTCTGTTGTACTGGAAAAACTTTTCCCCCCACAGGAGAGGCATGATCAATAATTTTTCCAAATGACTAATACTTCCCAGCATATTTTGTTGTATTACAACTTGGATTAAGTCCAATAGCCGGTATATTTTCTGCTGACAGAGGCTTCAACCTAAGAGATAACATATGTCTTCATATTGATATCTCTCTAAGCGGCAGAGCAAAATGCTTTGGTTCCTTAAAAATTTGTTTAGAAGCATCTAAATTTAACTTTTTGAGTACCAAACCGACATTTTGTTTAGCTATTTTTGTCTTTGTTTAAACTAGCATTGATCAAGTCATCAAAGATGATGCAATAGTTTGAATAGTCTTCCTTATCTCAAACCAATGCCAAGAGTTTGAATTGAAATCTCTAAATCAATCCTCATCTTGTTGAATATCTTAGGGTTGTATCTGCTGAACACCTTATTTGTTTTTACTCTGTCTTACCACAAATAGCCCTAAAGGGATTTGAGTAGTTACGTTTTTCTCAGACATCATATAATTATCTATGATGTTTTCTTCCATTCCTACTTTCCTCTACAGCAATGAAATGAATAAAGATCTCTGGATTAGACCAAGAATCAGAAGTGAGCAAGTGCTCTGTGAAGCACAGAAGGTCTCTACAAGATTACAAGCAGGTTTTCAGTTATCAGAGAGGAGAAAACAAAACAAAACAAACAAACAAACAAAAAAAAAACTCTACAGCAAACCCCTCTGGAGTCAATTTGTTACATACCTTAAGATAGATTAAAATAGTCTTTATTGCAAAGGAGGTGGTTAAATTATTGCATGAAAATTAGAATTGGAGTTTTTGAAATGAGAGCATTCGTAAGTCTCAGGGCTGAAAACAATGTACGGTTTTAGCTGAGATTTAAAGGCTTTTAGGCTTCTGTTTTTCAAGTAAGCTTAGGAAAGAGAAACATTGAAATAGAAATAGGTCAAGGCATGCAAGTAGTATTAATTACAGTGAAATCCTCTGAATAACTCTACTACAAAGTCACAGATGCAAAGGTTAAAATAAATTCAGCCAATCTGCAAGATTTTTTATTTATACTTCTCCAAATTCAGAAGCATTCAGCAAAAACGGAGCTTTGGCATTAACTCTACCTACACAACT